>NC_086317.1:56566293-56908793 GCF_036172605.1 Pelobates fuscus | reverse complement strand
CAGCGTTTCATGATGGTATTATCATCTTATATTTAATATCTCAAGCTCTTAAAGCTACAAAAATGTGTAGCTGGGAAAAAATAGTTTGAACTAGACTTCAGTTTTAGCCCAAAATGCATTTCATCTAAATTTAGGCCAGTTGGAAGAATTCCATATTTCTAAAGCACCAAATGGATGTATATCCATTTAAAATTTGAGGGTGACACCACCCCTTTTTCTTCTTTTAGTTCCAATTTATATTCGGACTTACACTCAGATCTTAGGTTTGATAAAGGCCTTAAATGGCAACACATCACCTGTTGCTAAGAACACAAAGTATTCATGTCGGGTCTAGTTGAAAAGTTTGCAAAGCTCTACACTGAAGACAGGAAACGTGCCTCTGAGGACAGAGAATATTCTGGTTTTAATCTGCAATGATTGCAGCTTCTGTTTAATATGTCCGCTATACCTTGGCTCCATTTTTACTCTGTAGGTAAATATTTCCAGCTTAAAAGGTAATACAGAGTCTATTAGTATCCTGTTCCTTTAATCCTGTACATACTGTGTACTGAGAGCTAATATTGTGTTAGTACCTGTGTGTTGTATCTCAGTATTTTACATAGCTTTGCCTGTTGTATGGGTCTGTAGTCGACCTTAACTGATGTCTTTAATAGGTATCTTTGTGTTGTGCACAGTTGTGTGTACTGTATGAGTATATCTGTATAATTCTCAGTTCTGTGTACAGTGGAACCTCAGAACTCGAACGTAATCCGTTCCTGAAGGCTGATTGAGTCCCGAAGTGTTTGATAAACTAATCAACATTTCCCATAAAAATTAATGTTAAATTGATGTATCCATTCCAGACTCCCAAAAATACAGCATTTTACATTTATATGTATGCATTAAAAATGCAGAGATCACTCTAAAAATAAGCAACTAACATTTTTTTGAGTGGTTCCTGTGTTTCAACATGTTAAAAATTTACTGTTGGCCATTATTACAATTATTTATAATAATTGCCTGACTTGAAAATGTGACATGGCTCTTTGTTGTATGTTCGGGTACCGAAGATCGTTTGCATATCGAGACATTTGGGTCTTTGTTGTATGTTCGGGTAACGAAGATCGTTTGCGTATCAAACCATTTTTTACTCATGGCTCTTTGTTGTATGTTCGGGTACCAAAGATTGTTCGCGTACAGAGACAGTTTTTACACAATATTTTTGTTCGACTTCCGAATTGTTCAAGAACGGGACCATTAGACTTCCGAGGTTCCACTGTATTGTATTGTTTTCTCCTTATTGTTTTAGTTTGTTTGTACTGTGAAGGTATCTCTGTATTATACCTGGCTCTATATGTTGTACTTTTATCTCTGTATTGGATGGAGTTGACTAGTTGAGGTTAATTGGACAGATGCTGGTGGCCCCAGATTTAAAAAGTAGAATACAATTCTGGAGGAGGAGTTGGGCACCCTACTATTTTAAAATTTCACCAGCTGCCGATGCTTCAAGTACCATAAACACTCTAGTCTTTTGTAATGGTTATGGTGCCAGGAGTACTCGGGTGCTCTCCCAGAGTAAGTAGTCTATGTATGGCAACTCACCTGGTTCACCCAGAGCTTCCATTGCGGAAACTCTGTTTTTCGATTTCCCTGCAAGGAGAATTTGTTTAGCTCTACTGATCTATTCAGGACCACTCCCATTGGCTGAGAGTGTTAGCTGAGCATTCTCACCCAAATAACATAGCCCTGTATTAGGCTATGCTTAGATCAGAGGAGACAGTTGACTTCTCCTGCAGAATAAGCTGGATCTGGATGCAGATTTTCTGCACTACTTACTCTTACAGGCATTACAGGCATTCCTCGTGTCAAAACCACTACAATGATCTGTTCTTAGAGTGTTCCTGTAATGTCATATAATATATGTATTGCGATCATTGGATGCATGGCAATGTAGAATGTCCTTGCTAATACTGTATATCCAGTGTATATCTATAATCCCTTCATTAACTCTATCTGTTTTGCATTATGTGCGCTCTACTCATGGTTAACATCAATTCAAATAAATAAAACAGCGACAAAATCAGGCTCATGAGCATCTAATAAATCTGATATTGAATGAGAAATTACCAGGGAATGAGCCAGCAGGCCTCCTTTTTTTTCTAATAGTATTTTACACTGTTGCTTATTTGTAGTTTGTCATCTAGAGTAAATATAATGGAAAATGAACTAGTTGAACAGTTTATTGTTAACATTCTATTTGTGGTTAATATGTATGAGTTAATATATGTGAAATATGTGTGCAATATATGAGAAACTGGCAGGGTTATTCATTAAACACCAGCTTTTGTCTGGATGGACAATAGCCAGTGAAGAAGACCAAATTCTGACCATAATGGAAATTCTCATATTTACTACTGCCAAATATGGACGGAATTCAGTCGGGCTAAGAATATCTGCAGCAATCACTCACATGGATTCATGGGTCCGTATTAAAATCAGAGCTTTTGCATCCAAACCCTATAGGACTTTGAAGATACACGAAACACTGATTTTAGCCAAAACTTGAACCATATTCATTCGGTAGGATGCCTATTCTCAAATTATCACTCACTTTTCAATGACTTCACTGGCCACAGAACTTACTGCTTTTACTTTTTCACAACTTGCATGATGCAGCCACTTACTTTCATTCCCCACCAGGCCAATGTTACTTGTTTCCCATTTTTACATAAAAAATGGGCATAACCCCTCAATTGATCTATTTACTTGTGCAGGTCTATGATGTAAACTAAATGTAATATTGAAAGCGTTGTTTCTCTGCCCGCACAAAATAAAGTAAAATAAAAAGAATTAGCACTCATTTGCTTTTTGCAAGTAAATAAGAATTTCAAGTACTATTTGCCCACTGGAAGAGCTAGCAGCCAGCAAATAGTTTCAAAACCTTTCACACTGCAAGAGTTAATTGTATGGTGTTTAGCCAGTGTTTGTATTTTATATCATTAAAAGTACTTTTTAAAATTTTATTTACAAAAAAGGCATTTTTTTAATGAATATAAAAATACATTACTCTTTGTTTTTATTGACTGATGGATGACATCCCAACGAGGATGTTATGCAAAAAGATGGGGGAAATGTTATGTTAAATCAGATGAACTCAAGAGAACTAGACAACATTACATCGTGACTGTAAATGCTTGTTGCACAAATATTTTCTTTTTTACCAGTATCATCTGATTCTAACAGCACAGCCTTGTCTCTATGCTCATTCTCAAAGAGTAGGTAAAAAAAATGTGTCTGGCAAAAGGATAAAATCTGATAGAATTTCTAAAAAGAGATCAGTGTCATTGGTAACCATCCAACAAGTACAAACCTTTTAATTGGGCTAGGAAATAAATTAATAAATAAATCAGTATTTACATTCTACATAATCCCAAGTGAAGGACACAGGGATAAAGCATGGGTGGTCAGTGTGATCATCACCTTACCAAGTATCCTTCGTAATCTGCACTGGAATAGACTTTGATGTTGTTTTTTTAAACTTTCACTATATTGTCTTTCCATCCGTGTAGCCCTACCAAAGTACTAAAGTGTTTTCGAATTTATCTAACTTGATTGGTGGCAGAGAACATCTTAGTTACATATAAAAATGCATATGAAAAAGGTTTAAACTTGGGCATTTACTAACAATAACAATTTCACCAAGTGTGAATGCCCCAGCACTTAATATGAAGAAATTTATTTTACATGAACTGTGTATACACCTATTATTTTACAATAATTGCTACAAAATTCTGTTGATATGTGATCACTCTAGGTTACATTTGACATGAAGAATGGGGTTATATAAATCTTTAGGCTTTAGATTGTCATCAACATTTGGAAGAATAATAATAATAAGTTTCTATTTCAACGTGACATTAGTTTTCAATGTAATATTAAAAAAGTAAATGTAACCCCTTAAGGACACATGACATGTGTGACATGTCATGATTCCCTTTTATTCCAGAACTTTGGTCCTTAAGGGGTTAAACAGTTCACCTTTTCAAAGCTAGGAAGAAATAAAAAGTAAGACTGAATCATAGTCATGCTTTCTGAAAAAAAAACTTTGTTGGTCTTTGGGTGTCCAAATTAGCCAATAATATTCCTTTCTTTGGTTTTGTAAGAATGTTTTGTGTATGGAATGTAGGTTTAAGCTTTGTATCTAAACATTGTGGTGTGTCTGCCCCATCATAGCCTTTGGGCAGTTCCATTACTTGTAATTAGTTTTATGGGTATCCTTTAACCCCTTAGTGACCGAACCGTTTTTTCAATTTTCTTACCGTTAAGGACAGGGCTATTTTTACATTTCTGCAGTGTTTGTGTTTAGCTGTCATTTTCCTCTTACTCATTTACTGTACCCACACGTATTATATATCGTTTGTCTTGTCATTAAATGGTCTTTCTAAAGATACCATTATTTTCATACCATATAACTTACTTTAAATAAACTTATGAAATATGATGAACACATTTTAAAAAACACACTTTTTCTAACTTTGTTACGCATCTACAGCCGCCAAAAAACACCCATACTAAATAGTTTCTAAATTTTGTCCTGAGATTAGAAATACCCAATGTTAACATGTTCTTAGCTTTTTTTGGAAAGGTAAAGGACAATAAGTACAAGTAGCATGTTTCTATTTCCAAACAATATTTTTTTTCAAAATTAACAAAAGTTACACTGATGTCTGTCAGTAATCCCTGAATAACCCTTCACATGTATATTTATTTTTAAAAGAAGACAGCCTAAGGTATTAAACTTGGGATACATTAACTCTTTTCATGTAACCACTTTACCACCAATCTATGCTAAATTAAAAAAATAATAATAATAATTGGTGATTTTTTTGACAGACATAGCAATTTAAGAATACATGTACTGTGAACTTTAAGGGTTACTGCCAAAGAACACCCCAATATGTGTTCAGCAACATCTCCTGAGTACAGTGATACCCCCATGTCTAGGTGTGTCAGGTTTTCTGTGGGCTAAAAGACCTTATTTGGAGGGTGCGCATTCCAGTTTTCCAACTTGGAATTTTCACAGCTGGTCATCATGCACCCATGTCCTATTTGGGACATTTTTGAAGCTGGACAATGAAATTTACTCCCATCAAACCATATATTTTTCAAAAGTAGACACCCTACGGTATTTCATATGGTGGCATTTTAACACTTTCCATGCACTTATTCTAGTGTTCAAACTCAAGGAAATCGGTCTCGATGAAAATGCTTGTTCTTGGGTAGAACATTGGCTTAAAAACAGAATACAAAGAGTTGTCGTTAATGGTAAATTTTCAAGCTGGACAGAGGTGGCAAGTGGTGTCCCTCAGGGGTCTGTTCTGGGACCCCTTCTATTTAACATTTTTATAAATGATCTTGAAGACAGCATTGAAAGTCATGTTTCAGTGTTTGCAGATGACACAAAACTTTGTAAAATAATACAATGTGAGCAAGATATTACTTTGCTGCAGAAGGATTTAGATAGACTGGAGGACTGAGCACTCAAATGGCAGATGAAATTTAATGTTGAAAAATGCAAAGTTATGCACTTCGGCGTAAAGAATACACAAGCAACGTATACCCTTAATGGAAGCGAATTAGGGATAACAACACACGAAAAGGACTTGGGAATTGTTATAGACAACAAACTATGCAACAATGTGCAATGTCAATCAGCAGTGGCCAAGGCCAGTAAGGTATTGTCATGCATGAAAAAGGGCATTCATTCTCGGGACGAGAATATCATTTTGTCTCTCTATAAATCACTGGTAAGACCACATATTGAATATGCTGTGCAATTTTGGGCACCTGTTCTAAAGAAGGATATCATGGCACTAGAAAAAGTGCAGAGGCGGGCTACAAAATTAATAAAAGGAATGGAACATATCAGCTATGAAGAAAGGTTAACAAATTTAAACCTATTTAGTTTAGAAAAACGTCGCCTGAGAGGGGATATGATAACATTATACAAATATATTCGGGGCCAATACAAACCATTGTGTGGAAATCTATTCACAAACCGGACTTTACATAGGACACAAGGCCATGCGTTTAGACTGGAAGAAAGAAGATTTCGTCTAAGGCAAAGGAAAGGTTTTTTTACTGTAAGAACAATCAGGATGTGGAATTCTCTGCCTGAAGAAGTGGTTTTATCAGAGTCCATACAGATGTTCAAACAGCTACTAGATGCATACTTGCAAAGACAGAATATTCAAGGATATAATCTTTCAATGTAGGGTAATAACTGCTTAATTCAAGGATAAATCTGACTGCCATTCTGGGGTCAATAAGGAATTTTTTGTCCTAGCTTGTTGCAAAATTGTGCTTCAAACTGGGTTTTTTTTTGTTTGTTTTTTTTTCCTTTTGGATCAACAGCAAAAAACAGGTGTGAGGAAGGCTGAACTTGATGGACGCAAGTCTCTTTTCAGCTATCTAACTATGTAACTATGTAACTACCAGCAGTCTTTGTCAAATGTTTGGGTAGTCATTTTTTTCTATTATTTTTCTCTCACGTTGTACTTTAGGCATGGATTCTCAGTTCCTGTTATGTGTTACTGACAAAGAACACCCCAATATTTGTTCAGCAACATCTCCTGAGTACAACAGTGTACCCAATGTACAGGTTTTATGGATTTTTGCAAACTTACAGGGGTCAAATGTAGGGCTTTCCCCTTTTCCATGTTTGCACATTGAAATTTGCCAGTTTGGTTTTCTGGGCCTATGTTGCCTTTGAGACCGTATGGCAGCCCAGGAATGAAAATTAACCTTATCATGGCATACAATTTTCAAATGTAGACAGCCCAGAGTATTCAAAATAGGGTAATTCCAGTCTTTTGTAGTAGCCACTTAGTCACAGACACTAGCCAAAGTTAGCATTTTTATTTGTTTTTTGCATATCTTTAAACAAAACTTTTACTGGTGATATCATCGTTCAGTGAAGTCTCCCGAGTATAACAATACCCCCCATGTAAAGGTTTTATGGTGTTTTGGAAAGTTACGGATTAAATATAGGGTTTGCCAATAAATTCTCTGGACTATCTACCTGGGTTGTCATCTTGAGGAAGACCCATTGTGGTCAAAACGTCAATCGGGACATATTTGTACACAAATTTGAATAAATCGCTTTAACAAGACACACAAGGAGTGTGCACCCTTTTTCCTTCAATTATATGCATATGCGGGTTGCACCAAGGCAAGTTTCCTGGATTGTGTGTGTATATATATATATATATATATATATATATATATACACACACACTTTTATATCCTATATATGTATAATATATTATAAAATAATCAAAGTATTTTATAATATATTATTTTATATTAATACATTTTATAATATATTATACCGACAGGAAATGCTCGGTAAGCATTTCCTGTCAGTCCGCTGGCGGCAAGGTACAGGAAACAGAAGTTCCTGCATCGCAGTCCGGGCCGCCCGTCCATGCTACATAGGTAGAAGGCACAACAGGGAGGGAGGACCCCTAAGGGTGGGGGGACTAGAGAGGACCACTTAGGGGTTTGGGAGAGGGGGGAGAGGGAGGACTATTAAGGGGGTGGGGGGTAGAGGTATGACTACTAAGGGGTTGGGGAGAGGGAGGACCACTAAGGGGGGGGAGAGGACCACTAAGGAGGAAGAGGGGACTGGAGATGACAACTAGAGGAGGGAAGAGAGAGGACCACTAAGGGGTTGGGGAGAGGGAGGACCACTAAGAGGGGGGGAGAGGGAGGACCACTAAGAGGTTGGGGGAGGAGGACGACCACAAAGGGGGGAGAGGGGACTGCAGAGGAAAAATAGTGGGGGGGAGAGGGAGAACCACTAAGATGGGGGGGAGAGGGAGGACCACTGAGGGGTTGGGGAGGAGGACCAATAAGAGGACCAGAACCGAAAAAACATCTTGTGGAATGCATATGTCGTCCGGTGGAATGCAAACCGACCAAACGCAACTAAGAGGGCCGGAACTGGAAACATCTTGTGGAACGCATATGCCGTCCGGTGGAATGCAAGCCGACCAAACTGAGTAAGAACGCTGGAATCTTGATGACTAATTGAAAACATCTGAGAATGTACCGATTGAGAACCTATGGGGAGAGTTGGTCCCCTTACCAACAAATGAGATCGGCACAGAATCTGATCACACCTGGAGCACTCTCCAATCAACAACACTGGATAAGTGTATTTAATGGGACTGAGGGATGGTTGGGATGTGCTGTTTGTTTCTTATGTTTTAGCACCTAGTGTTACGGTTGCCTCCAGGCTAGCTGGAAGTTGGACCGCTTGGATATCCTGGTTCCCGAACTTAGAGAGTGAGAGCGCCGCTAAAGGGTTTGTTTATCCCTTCAACAAAAACATTGATCTACAAATCTATTTTTTTTTTCATTTCAGGACAAATATGACAGGGCCATTTCACCCTGACCACTACTTCATTGAGATAAAGTGGCGGCGACCTAGGTGTCTAAAGTGGTTGCCTAATTACTTCTTCTCTAGGATTACCCACTTATATTGAGCATAACTTTTTTTGCAGTGCAGTGCCAAATTTTACCCTTTTCCCAAATAATGCTATTTTATGACGGGGGTCTTTTGGTATTCTTACTTTGTATTTCCATCGTAATTTGACACTTTTCCTTGATGTGTTCCGATACGTCATGTACAGTGCTTTTAAAAGTACAGATTGAACTCTTTATTCTGGTATTCTATATGTATACTTAATACAGTACTAGTTACGTAGCAGATACTTACAAATGAAAAAAAAAGGGGGGAAAACATGTTTTTTTTCAAAGTTTTGCTCACCATTACTTCTAAATAACTAGTGAAACTAGAGAAAAATACCTAGAAATAGATTCACTTTTTAGTCTCTGCGGAAGGTGCGTAGTTAGCATTGATGCACATTGTGCATTCTCACTGTCCTCACTTTGCACTTTCTCACATTCACTGTCACTGTGTATTAGTTGTTGCTGTCTTTGTGCATCCGCTGCTTTCATTTCCTGTCCACTATTTAATTAGCTGCTAAGGGAGACAGGGTGGTTTTGTCAGTCACTATTGACTGTGCGTCCATGTCATTGCGTGCACAAGTATTTGGTGGATGGCGCCAACAGCAACCATTTTGTGGAGCATCTCCTCTAGATGGCAGTAAAAAGCAAGAGATCAGGAGAGCCAGACACTGTTAGACACGGCTCTTCGTTCATGCACACACTCGACCTATTGTGTCTCCTGTGGAATACTGATTTAAAAAGCTGTGCACACTTGCTACAGACATGAAGAGGACACATACACATTCTTGAAAAGACAAAGACACATGTAGGCAGAAATTTGAGGGTTCTCAATGAGAAGCCATACATAGAGCCAGTCAGGAAGGGTTTTAATTGTGCCCAATAATGAGACTCAACATGCAGCTGAGACAAAACATGCAAAGGCTGCACTCACCTGAACATCCAAAAGTTATAAGGGAGCTTTTGAGATCAATCAGCACAGTGTACATGTGATGGATGGCCTGATATACCGATTAGTTTTTCGGAAAATGCAAGTTTGCAATGTCATTTTGGTACCACCTCATACTGTACAATGTACTGTACATGTTGTCTCTTCCTTGAGGTCTCACAGGTATATTGCTAATTATTGCCCTCAATAGAGTAGTTACTCATAGAGTATTGCCAGAGACCTAGATTGATAGAATATCCTATTGTAAGCAGATACCAGTGTACTATATCCTGCATTGCCCTTGCCAGGGCCAAAGCTGAGTCCTAGCACTTAGTTTAGCAGTTAGTGGTGCATGTAAGGTAAAAGAAACCTAACCTAAACTGGTATGCCATTGGTAACAGAGACGCCAGGGCCGTATTGTAAGTACAGAATACAGCACACTTTAAATTAGCATTAAATGCTGTAACGACTTTAAAATGCACTTGACTTAGGTGAAATAATGGAGAATTAGCTACAAGAAATGATCCTACACTGTGTCAGCCTTTACCTCATTTTTGTCGGGCCCTACTTTACACCAACTTAGTAACTGCTCTTATGAGATTAAGCCATTGACATTGGGCATCCATTCTCTTGCAGCTCTCTGCAATATAAGGTTTAAATGTATGGAGTAGCACTTAAATATTTAGTATACATCTATTATACAGGGATAAAAGCGGTGGAAATTTACTTCACACTGCACTCCGGAAAATTCCACAAAGTTTCAGTGATATTGGTTGATTGGGACAACTACAGAAGTTACTTGACATTAGCCTGGTGTTCCTAAAATCACATTTCTGCTTTGATCATACCAAGTTTATATTACACATATCCCACATATATTTCAGCTTGCCATCTTTCAGTGTTTACTGTATTACCTAAACCATACATTTACCAGTTTAATATATTATGAAAGGAGGTCTGCTGACAGAACCTGCAATATGTCAAATATATCTTTCTGTTTCATTCATTATATGACAATGGACTGTAAAGGGGATTGGGGGATAGGACTTGTGTTTTAATTCTAAGCTTTAAGTCAGGGCCGTCCAACCTGCGGCCCCCCAGATGTTGCTGAACTACAACTCCCATGATTCTTTCAACGAAACAGATAGCCAGGGAATCATGGGAGTTGTAGTTCAGCAACATCTGGGGGGCCGCAGGTTGGACAGCCCTGCTTTAAGTGCTATAGGCATCATACAATTAGTTCACTATTAATAATTCACACAATGAATGTTTCCATATTGGCTTCCATTGAGGTGAAGACAACATTCTACATACACTGTTTTATATATATGTTGAGTTTTATTTGTTGCAGTTAAATATGTTCTCATTAACAAATTTGACTTAACTCCTAAATGGCTGAGAATTGAGCAGCGATACTGCAGGGGAATGAGCTATACATCAAAACTGCTTCATTAATCTACATTTATTTTGCTACCTAAAGTATCCCTTGAATGCTCTCATAAACAATGCAAAGTTGTTAACTGTGTCCATTTTTTAACTAAACAATATAGCAGTTAAAATAAATTACAACTGTGAGTGATTAATATGATACATCTTATTCAAACATGATTGATACCTTTTATATAGAACATGACATAAGTATTTTTGATAAGATACATAATGTTCCTCTATAATTGTAATAAGGAGGTATGTACTATTTAAAAAAAAAATATTATTATAAATTGAAAAAAACAAACGAGATACAAGCACAACGATAAATAATATTTTTTTTCAATGAGTTGAACAAAATAGAAATTGAAAAAACGAACGAGATACACTAACAACAATGAATAATATTTTTTTTTCAATGAGTTGAGCAAAATAGACATATTGTAAAATTGAGAGCTGGCAAACACACAAATTAAGGACATTAAGCATTAAAAAACAAACACTCAACAAAACTGGCCACTTAGACAGAGGAAATAATACTATTCTTGGTTAAAGTGGTCTCTGTAGAAAGCCATCTTGTTCACTATAGTAAATCTGTAACTTGTTATTGGGGTACTTGAATCAAGTATAGTTTGTATGTAACTACAATGTTTGATAAAAAGTGACTGAGACCATATAGATCATCATATATAAAAGGAAACATTGCAAATATTTGATTTAATTTTTTTTTTTACTTTTATATCAAAAATGCATATTAATGTACTTCCTCTCTTTAAATATATTTCTACCTCACAGACAGAAGTCATAAAATATGAGTCAATAAAATGTGAGGGGGGCACGAAGACCCAAAATCATTAATTTATTAAATTATCAGAGTCCATCAAGTATCACAAACAAGATGATGTTGATAAGTAGATATTAACTTGAACAGATACATTGAGTGACAAGGAGCTCAGTGGGTGAAAACAACCTGTTAATGAGCAATGGTTGGACACATTTCGCATTGACAAAATTGACACACATATTCAAATAGGTACACTTTACAAAAGTAGGGTGCATTATTAGAATGATGTCTAAAATGTAAAAGTATCCCAGTATAAACTACCACCAAAACGTAAAGTATCCTTTCTAATGTGTAATGAGATAAGTTAAGGAATAACCCAATTATCTCCAGGCAGAGGACACACAATTTCCCCAAAACTTGGAACACCCCTTTACACATAAGGTATCCCCACAAATGACAGGTCCCCATAATACCCCTGATCTGGGAGACCAACATATTCAAATTTCACCCAGATCGGTTCAGGGGTTCGCAAAAAGTATGGAAGTCTTAGTTCACCGACCGCACACGAGGCTCCTGCCCAAAACAGTTCCACGAATTCAGTGTGTGCGGTCGGTCAATTTAGAGAACAGCATAAAAATGAATAAAAGCACAAATAGAGCCTCCTGGCTCATAAGAGCGATTGCTCCCCATGTCCGTATGAACCAAACTGCTGAATGGCGCTCTCCTAGCTGTTCGGCAACAAAAGGAAGCAGGCATTCGTATGTTTCAGCGGTGGTTCGGGAAGTCGAGTGTCCGATCTTAGTTCTAGACACTTGAATGACCAAGTCCCGCTGCCTCCTTTCGTGCAAACAAGATGGCCGCCATTTTCTCTTCCACGTGGCATTCACATATACGAATGACGGCCGCCCAGAGAGCGCTTAATAGACGGTTCCCTTTGAAGGTAATGAGCCAGGAGGGTGGTTGGTGTTCATTAGTTTAATCTACCGAACCAATAAATCCCAAATAAACGAATACAGTGGAAAGTCACGAATAAAATCAGAAAATGCCAAAAATAAGTCTATTTTCTTCACAGTCTTAATAACAGTGGCAGCAAAAGTGATTAATGTGCATATGTAAAATTACATTACCAAACAAAAAATCTTAAAAGTAGAACATTTTCTTTAGAGAATTTTCTTCTTGATATATGTACGTTTATATATAGTATGTTTATTCCCTTTGTGTTCCAAGCACTAATGTAACGATAGCATTTCCTATATTTTGTGCACTTATTATATTTGATAGCTTGATCTCTGCTTCTACATAGTGATGGTATGTAAGAATGTAGGTGACTGTGTATTGGTGCTTGTCTATTATTGTTGCCTCCTCTCACTTTTTTTTCCTTTTCAGTTATATTTTGATAGTTTTTTTTTAATTTTACCACACAGTGATAGTATATTATTTTATTATTTGCAGAGGTAGGTAGTGTCCTTGAGCCTTCATAACTATAATGCTCATATATTGAAAGCTCTGTGTGAGTCGGACCATCAACACTGAAATCTGTGAGTTTGTCCTCAATAATGGCAATTTGTTTGTATTTTCCCCCAAGCCAAAAGTTGACAGTCCTCCCTTGCTGTACTTGACGGGTGTACACAGTAACATAGCATTGGATCATGGAGAGTGCAGGCACCTCGTAAATCCATAATTTTGATAAAACTACTACCGTGTATTTTGTTTCTTTTGAAGCATCTATATCTAAGTAACCTTTTGTAGCACACTCTGCTCTGCAAAATATTAGTTTGTGTTTAGGGAAAGAGTCCTAGACTTAAATAGGACACCCTAATTAGTCCAAAGGTTGACTAACACTTGCCAATACTATCATGCTACTCTCCTCACCAGAGTACTAGACTCTGGGTCACCGTCACAAATGGTGGGTAGAAGAAAACGCATTGGGGCTCACTAGAGAGTGATGCATTTGACCCTCTCTGGTGCTCTTTGACCCATGGATGCGGTTTATTTATCGACCTCTGAAAAACAAATTACTGATAGTGTCCCAACCTTGTACAGACTGCTGATGTGCGAGGTGGGATTTCAACCCTTAATACCACTGTTTTGTTCCCACCAAATTTCAAGAAACCATTTATAAATTGCTTACTTTTTGGTATTGCACTTCTATGACTTTGGTCAGGGCCATTCCTTCATTTGTTCTGAATTGTTGTTGAATTGTGGATAGAAACAATGCACATATCTCCATGTATAGCGGGCCTGATCTATATTTTTGGATTTTTGTTCATGAGATTGTGGCACAGGTCCATGGTGATGATGTTGCTTTCTAAGTAAGTACATATCTTCATTTTAGCTCATCTACCTTCATGAAACATTCATTGGGCTTTCATCTGGTATTGGCGGCTAGATCTTTGATAGCACTCCATAGTCACTCCAAGTGAATGCCTTCACTGGGGGAATGGATAGAAGCTGGGAAAGTACTGTAGGGAGTGAAAGAATCAAAAGCCTCCTCTATGGGCTATATGAAATGTTACTTAAAGACTTGGACACACTGGATACTGTATATGGCTTTAATGATTTACACTAAGTGGTCTATTGAGACTATTCTCAAACTTCTTCTCTTATCTTTCTTCTACAAACCTTGGCAAAGTCTGGGGACTCTAGGGCTAGACAACTTAACATCTAGTGGGGTTGCCCAGTGATCCCTAGTATCTTTCTGAGGTTGCACATACACTTTTAATTGGCACCTATTACCACTGTGTATGCTCTTTCTTGTATAATATTTGTGCTTCACTTGTATTTTTCACACATTTTAACACATTATATATGCTGAGCATTTTATTAAAATTCAAATAAAAAATAAATATTTTGAAGTGCCCTTGATGTTTACTTCCAGTGACCACTTTCCTTAATTCACCCTACGTTTCTACCATTTAGAAAAATAACACTGTTTAGTTAAGTCTAAGTCTGAAAGTAAAGAACAATATGGATGGAACATTAAAGTGCTTTTTATGGATACTGTAATAAATTAAAGAAGTAAATACATTTTACCCACCTTTCTCCAGTGGCAAAGCTCCCTCGGCACTGCTTACCTCTCCTCCTCCTGTAATGTCGTCCTCCAATGTCCAATCCAATAAGCCTCATAGAGGACTGGAGACCTGATGCACATGCTCGGTGAGTCCCCATTTCACACCTGAGCTTCCTCATTGGAAAGCATTGAATCAATGCTTTCCTAAGGTGTCTTCTGTGTCATATGAGTTTTATTCAGTCAGTGTCGCAGAAGTGCCTCCAGTGGCAGGCTAGAGCTACAACAACCACTAGAGGTGGATTTAACCCTGAAATGACATAAACATGACTTTTGTGGTCCTTTAAAGGGCATGCCCTTTTTTACCTTTTGGAAACAGAAAACATTTTGCCCCCAGTTTCTCATTTACAAGAAAATATTTTCTAGTTCAATATTGTTTTAAGTTAAAATGGTTTATTTTTCCAATAAAACTCTTATCATAAGAAGTTTGCTTCTGTGTCCTTAATATAAGCAGTTGGTGCAACAAGTTCAAGTTAATTTTCTTCATAATAAAGCCACTTATTCAGATCAGACAAATCCATAAAATGGTCTTAAGCTTCTGAACATTTTTAGCGATCTATTCTTTTCTTATTTGCAATCTCCTGCATTAGTTTTATCCTAATAGCAGCCTCTTTTGAGCACCTGCTCTAATGCAACCATTCTTGGAAACATTAAACATAGATCACTTGTTATTTGAATGCCTCATTTTTTTTATTGCCACAAGAAACAACAAAATGCCCTTCTTCGAAATTCAATTTCTAGCTTAGTTTTATCTCTCTCTTAAAATAAGGAAACATCATTGATCCCTTGCCCCGATTTTATTTTCTAATGGTTGTGACATCTTATCCACCTCTAGTAGCGTTATTATGGTGTCATCATTCAGCCCCGGAGAAGACTTCCTGGCTGGTTAATATAAATTCTGTGCATATTTCTATGTACAGAATTGGATTCATCATACCCAGCAGGGACACAGGTAAGATGGCAAACCATTCCAAAACAGTTTGCCCCATTCTAGGCAAATAGTGCCAGGGTACTCATAGAAACACAGAATGTGCAGATAAAAATCATTTGGCCCATCTAGTCTGCCCAATTTTTGAAATACATTCATTAGTCCCCGCCCTTATCTTATAGTTAGGATAGCTTTATGCCTATCCCACGCATGCTTAAACTCCCTCACTGTGTTAACCTCAACCACTCAAGCTGGAAGGCAGTTCCATGCATCCACTACCTTCTCAGCAAAGGATAACGTACTGATATTATTTTTAAACCATTGCCAATCTAATTTAAGACTATGTCCTCTTGTTGTGTGGTTTTTATTCTTTTAAATATACTTTCCTCCTTTATTGTGTTGATTCCCTTTATGTACTCCCAACATCATAACTACTGAGGTTTGTAGTGGGTCTGGTGCCTGACGTAACCCTTTTTATAATAAAGAAAGATAGTGGAGTTTGATAGTGTGCTGGTTTGGGCAGTTTTGTTTGTAGTTGCCTCCCCCCAGTGCCAAGTCTCCTTTGTTGCTACTGGGTGCTTTGCC
The DNA here is from genome assembly GCF_036172605.1 of Pelobates fuscus. Lineage (NCBI taxonomy): Eukaryota > Metazoa > Chordata > Amphibia > Anura > Pelobatidae > Pelobates > Pelobates fuscus. The sequence goes on along the minus strand of NC_086317.1, from coordinate 56,892,562 downwards.
TCCTGCATTGTAATCGTAGCGCCAATGCTTCCTGGCTTCTTCTCCAATCCAATACTTCTCATAATTGCGGACAAGATGCACATGCGCGGTGAGTGCTGTTTATGTGTCCAATCAAAATTGTACTGCAGCTTATTTTTACACAGACGCTACTGTGCTGATATATGCTCTTTGTTCTTTGAGTCTGTTTTTTGTCAGTTTTTTTCCGAATGATGGCACCTGCAATGAAAGATTTTATGTATTTGCTTTTAAATAAATTACGTCTTTACCCCCAATGATGTTGTGAGGTTGAGGACACTGCTCTGTTTCTGAGAACCAAGATTTTCTCTTTTTTTATAAATTTATTTTTTTAATTTAATTTTGTAATAACAATTCCTGATGCAGTTCTTTTCTTGACTACCTGTTTTTTCTTAAGATTACTTTTAAGGAGCAATTTTTTTATCAACTAATCATCATCAACAAGGTATCAGAGTCTATTCAGAATGGCTCATGTTCTCTTTAGTCAGTCATGTTATGTCTGTAAATGCTTCTCCATATTTGGCTATTTATTTTATTTATTTATAAAATATTTTACCAGGAAAGATACATTGAGATTTCTCTCGTTGTCAAGTATGTCCTGGGTCCACAAATCATTGCATTGTTACATTAAGGTACAATAAAATGCAAAAACAATATTAATACACAATATATTAAAAATTTAACATAGAACAGGTAGGAAATATATAATCAACCATGACAGGTGCATTCTGTTTTGAGATATGTAGAGAGGGATCTCTTAAAGGACTTTAGGCTTGGGGAAGATTTTAAAGTTTGCAGGAGGTCGTTCCACAAATGCGGCGCTCTGTAGGAGAAGGAGGATCAGGACGCTTTCTTTTTGTATTGAGGTAGACTAAATAAAGTGCTGGTACTGGATACGAGGTTATAGGAGGTGGGAACAGCCAAGGAGAGCATTTGTCAGAGAACAGTATCAATTTGGTCAGTCTCAAAGTTGCCTGCTTGAACTGACATGAAGCAATTTCCTTCTACTTCTGAATTTTCCTAAAAACCAGTGGAAGCAGACGTTTTTACTTATATTTGCTATTTTTTTTATTTATTTTTTTACAATGACCTTTTATTTGTTTAACAATGACCTGTTCTGTTGACTCATTGCACAGTGCTGTGGAATACATTGAGCTTCATTTATTTCCTGATTTCATTTATTATTTTATTCATTTAAAATTCTAATAAACCTGGTAGATTTGTATTCATTTGCTCCTATATTAATTGACGTACTTAATCGTTTCTGGTAAATGCTGCCGACAGTAGCTACACTGTAAGGGACATACATGAATGTGAAGAGACTAAAACTGCCTCGTCGGTGACTGCTCGAGGATTGTGTGCATTGCAGTGTGTAGCCTTTGGTTTGAAACAGAAAGGCTATCTTTGTCTAAAGCATGAACAGAGAGGAATGCAGCCAGCTGAACTGCAGCTGTTGTGTTAAACCCCCACGTATATTCATGTAAAGCCAGAATGTGCCATATTTCCATATTGACACTTGATTTGGGAATAAATATATTAAATGTATTACTTTCCATAACCGTGATACTTTGTGATACTTCGTGCTTCACATATTAGAACTCGAAATGCATTCACGTTCTACTCCATAAATTAACTGTGCAAACCAGTGTCATGCTACGTTGGCTCCCTGTAAAGATGAGTTACAGGAGCGGAGATATATCAAGGCAAATCAGGAAGTAATTTAGTTGCAAAGTTATATAATTGAGGGACATTCTATAGGTTTCCATGGTGATTGCTCTTCATTTAGCACTTTGTCCTAGAATAGTTTTTGCCTTGGTAAATCTCCTCTTACATCTCTCTGAAGGAGCACTCAGGCTGTGTGAATGGAGGCGAGATGGAGAGTTAAGGGAGGCTGAGTGTTGCTGCACGGAAAATGTATATAAATATGTGTAATATTTTTGAGAGAAAATGGTTAATGCAAAAATACACAAAATACATCAGCACATTAATATGATACCTGTAATTGGTGGTTCCTTTAACTCCCATCACCAGGTTAGTTATTATTATTATTATTGCCATTTATATAGCGCCAACAGATTCTGTAGCGCTTTACAATATTATGACAGAGGGGATTTAACTATAAATAGGACAATTACAAGAAAACTTACAGGAACGATAGGTTGATGAGGACCCTGCTTAAATGAGCTTACAGTCTATAGTTGTGTGTGTTAGTGTGTGTATATATATATTAACCCTTTCAGTCTCAGATATATCATGTGAAGTGGTCTTGTATTAACCCTTCTAGTCCCATGAGGATGATTAAATGTGTTACATTTTGTATAACTGAGAGGGTTAATAAAGACACACATTATGTATTAACCCAGTCAATCTCAGAGATATCATGTGAAGTGGTCTTGTGTTAACCCTTCTAGTCCCATGAGGATGATTAAATGTGTTACATTTTGTATAACTGAGAGGGTTAATAAAGACACACATTATGTATTAACCCAGTCAATCTCAGAGATATGTGAAGTGGTCTTGTGTTAACCCTTCTAGTCCCATGAGGATGATTAAATGTGTTACATTTTGTATAACTGAGAGGGTTAATAAAGACACACATTATATATTAAGCAAGTCAGTCTCAGAGATGTAAAGTGGTCATTTATTGCTCCTTTCAGTGGAATGGGGATGGTATAAGGTTTTTTCTCCCTCCTCCCCATAGGACATAAAGAGTTAATGAATGCACATTGTATAATAATAATAATAATAATAATAATAATAATAATAATAATATATCAGAGAGTACATGTTTTAATGATGGCAAATAGTGAAAGACTAATGTAATAATTATATGTGCCTAAAAAGTCACTGTCAGGGACATGAAAATGACTGTCTGCTTTCTTTAGGAGCAAGGGTTAACGTTTTACATGTTAGGAAGATAAGCACACAATCTCAGCATCCCACTGTCAAACTTTAATCCAATGATATGGGGGGAAGGCTGCTCCGCCCTCGCCCAGTGCAGCCCAGCAGCCGATCCCCTGTCCCGCAGTGTGGAATGCGAGCTGCCTATTGGCCGGAGCTCGCTGTGCCTTTTGTATACATGCTAATATGCAGGCAGGCTCCCTGTATCCTCAGCCCGCACTTTGGATGAGACCTTCCAGGCATCTATAAGTATCAGAGGCAGCTGCGGCACAAGGATTATGCCGACTTTGGACTCCCAGGGCAGCAGAAGCAGCACCTTCCCAGCACACAGCCTTGTCAGTTCAGCGCGTTAAGGAGGATTTTGCTAGAGGAGAGATCAGTCCGCTTGCGAGTCCTGCGATGAGTTGTCTGGATGTTATGTATCATCATCAGGTTTATGGAATGCGCCAGTGTCTGCCCGGGACAGCGTGTACCACAGCCTATTATCATCGCCATCACCAGCAGCAGGTGAGTCAGCCCTCATCTTTGGCCACTGGGCTGGGTGATCACTTCTACTTTATATATACCGCCTGTCTACAAGGACTGAGAGCTGGGGTGATCACTTATATTTTATATATACCGCCTGTCTAGAACTGGGGTGCAAGTTTAAATGACCCTTTTCTCTACTGAGTGTCATTTTGTTATAAAAATATCTGTAGACATATACAGGTGTTCAGAATTCTTGTTGTGTCTGAGTTCATACCAACGTTCCATATGTGTGTGTTTGATAAACATATGTATTATATATATATTTTTAATCTAGTTACAGTTTCTACTTGTAGCAGTTAACGCTGTGCTAGTTAAGTGTAATTAGGTCCAAGAGGGGAAGCTGCATCCTCTTTTGCCGTCTAGTTTTTCAGAGCTGATCATTCCAGATGTGGTCTATTCACTTACACGTGGATTATCTATCAGTCAATTACAATGGAATGTTGCTATTTAGGAATAATTCATCATTTTGCTAATCTACATTTATAGGTTCTCTGTCTTTGTATTTTGAAATGTGAAAATTACTTTTTAAAAGAATCACATACATACCGGTACCTAGAAACGAGTACTTAGATACCTGACAGTTTTGATGTGGTTGTTGGGGAGTATTTCTATCTCCATAATGTACAATGTTGCAAACTAAGATTTCTACTATATTTATATCATGTGGAATATGTGTGTATCTCTCTCTCTCTCTCTTAAATGCAAAAAATACCAGAGTATTGCAGTGTGCAATGATACCTTTTTTTATTGGACCAACATAATACTTAAAAGACAAAGTTTTGAGAGTGTTTCTCTGTTCCCCAGGTCTGAAGCAATTTATCAAATTAAACTATGCAGGAATCATACAGGTTATTTTTAGATTATCGTCTGGCGAGTCCTAAATTACATCACATGTAAGGTTACTTCTCTATAAAACACTAGTTGTGCATATTAATTGGATTAATATATATATAAAATCCCAAATCTCTTGTTCTGTAATCCAATATATATAGATAGATGTGTATTGCTTCAGACCTGAGGAAGAGAGGAAAACTCTGGAAACCTTGTCTTTAAGGTATTATGTTAGTCCAATAAAAAATGTAGCATTGCGCACGGCAATTCTCTGATATTTTGGTACCTTGTGTATTGGACTAATACGGCTAATCCAATCTACACTATATATATATATATATATATATATATATATATAAATAATCCCAATTCGCTTGTTCTGTAATCCAATTAATATGCATAACTAGTGTTTTTATCAAGAAATAACTTTACATGTGATGTAATTTAGATCTCTCCAGACAGTAATCTAAAAATAACCTGTGCGATTCCTACATAGTTTAATTTTACTAATTGCTATAAACGAAGTATCTACACTCTATCAATATTTGTAGCTATTTTAACCACATGAAGCATTAAAGCATTAACTGTGGAAGGTGTAAAACACACATATAACATAACATTTTTTCCCCTTTTTACATTATATTTGCTTTCCTAAGCTTTTTTGAACGCTCATGTTGTACACTAAAGTGCATAAGAAATACCTTTAACCAACATATTTCAGTAACTAACACATTTATTATTGCTTGTTATGGACTTTCTATTACTCCTTAACAAATGAATCCTGATGTCTACAATTCTAGATTTTAATCACTATTATCAATTCCATTTGGGGTACATAATACATATTTTTAATGGTCCATATATACTGTATGTATTTGTAGAATCAGCAATTGTACCCAATAAAGCAAAATTCTGCTAGGAATTTAATTCACCCATCAGTGGATTGTGGTATTTTGACACGGGAATTCCAAAATTCAGGCCAACATTTTCAATCTGATAAAATAGCTAGACCAAAAGATTTTCCTTACTCTTTTGCTTACCCTAAATTTTGAGAATCTTTAAAATTAATTCTCCACAGTTTGCTGTTTCTCGAATAAGCCCTTAGATATTAAAAAAAAAAAAAAAAAAGACATTGCACAAGCATTAACTGTAATAAAATGAGCACATTCCAATCAAACTGACAGCAGTGTGTGAGCATGCACAGTGCGTGGGTGTTAGGAGGGGCTACACAGACTTGGCCTCGCTAAACTCAACAGAGAATACAGTTTGTGTTGTTGTTGCATTCCTTGAAGTTTTATCATTATTAACCACGAAGATCATACTTTACATGGGAAGTGTCCCTTAAAACTTTGAGCCAGTAATACAAAAGAAAAAGCTGCGTAATTCCGAAGGTGTTTTGTCATTGTGGTGTATAAAAAGTGAATGTGTATTTTATACACCATTTATATTTCAACACAAAATTATTATTTACATATGATGTTCTAATCAGGGTTCACCAACGTTGATGGAATACTACACAGACTAGAAAAATATTTGCAATTATTAAATATTTTTTACTGATTTTTTTAGCACACATTTACTTGCTTTGTAATTAGAACGGAATAGCTGGTCAATTAAAACTTTAATTCTCCTATTATTTTAAAACGTTAGAGTTTTTAAAGTATATACTTTATTTTTATGCCTGTTTTCTGTAATTTTCTCCAGAAGTAAAGAGAGTCAGATAGAAATGTCATTAAGAGAACAACACGTGTCTTTTCAAAGCAATAAATATCTATTAAAGTTTAGGATCTGTTCATTAAAATAAAAATGAATATAAAAATGCATTTAAAATGTATTTTCTAGATAATAGGTTAAAAAGTCAGGCAATTAGTAAAATTTTGCAGTCAAACATTAGCTCATACAGGATCACCTAAATGCTTTTACGTTCTATTATGAAATGGATTAAACAATTACAAAAGACTCTTTTGTTTATTGTATTGCTATCATTAACCAGTCCATGTACAAATAATGTGTATGCGTGGGTAGAGGCATTTTCCTGCTTTAGAATTCTCACCATAATTTTATTTTTTTCTCAAGTCACATATAAATGGGTATAGTATAAGGCATAAAATGGTTGGGTAATTCTTGATTTAAAAGAGCACTCTAATATTATATACTAACGTTTAATGTTAGACATTCTCCTTACCTACTTTAATGTAAGCTCCTCCACCCCATAAAATGAAAATGACGCTGTCTTACTTATTTTACGTACCTGTCATCCCATGCTGTGTTGATCTCACTGTGGTCGAAACTCTCCCTTGGCTGAGACCATCATAGACGATTTGCAAGTCTTACTGTACATGCGCAGCAATTACTAAGCTATAACAATAATCATTTCCTCATATAGATACATTTTATCAATGAAAACCCAACAGGAGCATTTGACATCTTTTTATCCTAATGACCATCTTTTCCACTCCCCCCTTAAATTTCAGTGTCTTTCTTTGTCAATTTAAAATGTTGAGAGGTATGTCATATCGACAGTGTACACATTGCATTTATGTATGTCAAGGGACAAATGTAAACATTGCGTTTTGGATGTCTAATATGGAATGGTGACTGGTGAAGATTTTAGATGGTGGGGTGCCAGACTTGTCCTCCAGAATTTTACTGCTCTCTGTACACTACAGAGATACTAATTTAATACAGAGAGCTGAGCATAATACGGAGATGCTCTTACAATAAAACAAGCTGGGCACAACATAAATATATCTACAAAAAGATACAAAAAGATACCTATACAGGACACGGAGCTGGGTAGACTACAGAGATACTCATACAACTAGTAGAGCTGAGTAAAATACAACAGAGTTGAGCATAATAAGGAAACACTAATAACAATCCCACACAGCCAGGATCACTGTCCTGGATTACACAGAGCTGTAATACAGAGATCCTCACACCATATATGTCTATGTAAAATGGTTTAGTTTTCTCTCTCAATCTCTATCTCCCTTTCTTAGCTCTCCCTTACATGATCTTATCTTCAATAGTTCTCCTGCTATGATAACTTTAGCTTTCTATATATATTGCTGCTGTTATAAAACATGCCAGGTATTTCATTAGCCCTACAGCTACACATGGCAAACATGGGTAAAGCATAAAGATACTGATGGACTCCAACCATGCCAACACTCACTATTAGTTCTCAGCGCACAGTGTACACAGGGTTAAAACAGCAAGATACTGATAGACCCCTTATTACCATTGCTGCAGTAAATATAGATAATCTTCAGTGGTAATATGGAGCCAAAAAGTAGCTGATATGGTTAACAGAATCAACAATAAAAAAAAAAATAGTCTTCAGAGTCACAGCCCCTGTCCTGCAGTTTGAAGCTTTACAGCTATTTAAATTAGCCATAGCATGAGTATCTAGATTTAAGCTGTAGAGTGATTGAGCACTTTAATGAAGATGTTGGATATGTGCAGTATTACTTATTAAAACTATTAGTGATAGGCAGCACAGTGCTCTGTGTCAGAAACATGGCCCTCCCATTGTCACCCCTAGGCTTCACTGACTTTATATATATATTAATTATATATTTGAGTACATCAACTTGCTTAATTAATCCTTAGGTAGTCACTAGGGCTACTGAGTGGAAAGAAAGGATATTAACTATATATTCACATTTGGCAGAGGCCAGGATCTGCTGCTGATATGATCTACCTGTGCTACTTTCAAGATGGCTTCTTGCTTCTCTCCTGTGGGCATTGTAACCCAACTGTCCAATGATGGCTCCTGAATATAGAGGTCAATTGCATGCCTCCACTCATAGGCAGCTGGCTCTGCTGCTTGAATGGCAATTCAATGGAAATTCTGGTAATGTTTTCTTAAAGGACACTAGGCATTTGCAAAAACCTACTGAAATAGGGCATATTTCAAACTTGCCCCATTTTTTTGACATTTATAGATGCTCTCAAAAAAGTTTTTCCAAACAGCTACCAATAAGAGGGGAGGCATCTGGCCAGGGGTGTATTTACCACAAGGCAAACAAGGCATTTGCCTAGGGCGGCACTTTCAGGGGGGGGCAGCAAAAAACGCCCCCAAGGGCCCAGGTAAATGCCTTGTTTGCCTTGTGTACTGGGAGGCTCAAGAGCTGGCTGCCACCTTAGGGCCCCCTCTAGGTGTTAACGTACTGATATTCTAGCTGGGCGATGAGGGAGATATGTCCTTTTAGATTAAAAAAAAAATATTAATAATTAGTGAGTGTATGAGAAAATGTGTGTGTGTCTGGCAGTGAGGATGTTTGTGACTGTCAGTGAGTGTGTGTTTATGTCTGTCATTGTGAGTGTCTGTCCTTGTTTGTGTGTGTGTGTGTGTGTCTGTCAGTAAAAAAAAAAAGGCCTTGACACGAATTGGTGGGGCAAATTTAGATAAGGGGGTGCCGAATTTAGTCGTGCCTAGGGCAGCACAAATCCAGAATACACCACTACATCCGGCATAACTGAAATCTATTACAAAATTAAAGAGACACTATTTTTCCCCCATCTTTTTTGGCTTCCCACCACCCCCTCCAGAAATAAGAAAATTAGTGTTTCTAAACAATTTCAAATACTTATTTTTTCCCATATAAAAACTGGTGGGCCCCTTTACCAAGTGGCCCTATGGACGAGCATCCACTGCTTCAGTAGTATGGATGAAATGATGGTTTCTGGAAAAAGCACAGGTTTTTTAAGTTACCTAATGATCTATGATATTGCAGAATGAAATTGGAAAAGTCATTAAGAAAAAGATCAAAACTATTTAATATACACAAACTTTTTAAAACACTGTTATTGAACGACATATCATATAATTTTCTGAAGATGAGCAAATGAAGTAACTTACTCATACTTACCAAACATTATGACTTCGTAGAATAGATGGATAATGATGTAAAAAAGAGGGCCTAAGGGATTCTTAGGGTAAGGTTAATGTCCAAACTAATTCTATGGATGAGATCTCGGAGCCGGTTACAAATGTAATCCTTAATCACTTGGGTAAGGTATGTAGGCACATTAAAAAGGGTTACTTCAACCACCATGCCCACTTTTGCTTTTATAAGTGATAGTAGTAGTAGGCTGTATGCTTGAAATGCTGCACATCCAGAGATATTTGCACTTGTGTGCCGGGGGATAATTACACCCCTGACACATGTTACGTAGGCCGCTCACAACTCTGCAGATGTGTATGAGCTATATGCACATACCAACATGTTGTGTTTCACAGGAATGTTTACATGTGAGAGAATAAGCACAGACATTATACATATATGGAATGACATGTATAAAATGTTAATTCGGTACCTTTCATATAGAGGATAAGAAAATATTTCTAAATACACATCTGATCTCTGATCTTTCTGACTAACTGTGTGGCATTAATCTCAACATGTATTCATTGCCAAAGCCATATATATATGTGTGTGTGTGTGTGTGTGTGTGTGTATACACAGACACACAGTTGAACACAATTTCACTTGGTGTGACTTCCTCAAAATATAAAAATCAAAATACTCAGGTAACTGAGAAGAATTAAAATAATTAATACTCAACTAAACAGTTGTAATGAAATAGTAAGAAATTTCAGTACTACAAAGAAATAGTGGAACGTGACTTGTGTTCTTTTTTTTAATAAGCAAACATGTATTACTTAGCAGACATATAATGTAGATTTATATTTATAGGAAAATATAAAAATCTGTTTTTTATTGATCTATTTAGCTCTACCCTGCCTGTTTTGTTACTCTGTCAGTTACCAATCTCTCCTGCACTTTTCACTTTTAAACCCATCTTCTGCTATTTTGAACATCATACCCCCCAGTTGTTATTAAATCACGTAAAGGGTTCTTGGCTTGGTACATACAAGTTTATTAACTTAAAAAGAAAAACAAAAGTGATTATTCTATTGTATTTGCTGAATTGCTACCAGATGTACAGATTTAGAGAGAAAATAATATTCAAAAACATACCCTCCACAACCTGTTAATCCAGAAAAGAATTGCCATAGCACTCTAGTATATATTGACATTTGACTGACAGGGGAGTAAATGTGGTTCTCCTACTCTCTGCACAGCAACCAAAGCTTATGCTCTGCAGTTGCTATGGTTACTATAGTAACAGAGTGATTGATGTAATTTTGTTAAATCATGTGCAGCAATGTAGACGTAAGAGAGAAAAATTTTTTAATTAAACACAACATTTACCTCTGTGATAAACTATATATTAATTGTCTATGAATGGGGGATATCAGTAAAAGTGAACTAGTTTTTAAAGCTTGACTTTAAATCCTTAGATTGATTACCGCAATAGAAATAATTTTGCCATGCTTTCGACCACATTCCAAGACTAACACCACTACTCACTTTTTATTTGTCTTTCTTTACGTTAAATTAACTATTAAATGTTTATATTTAGCCAGGATAGACATTATTTTACATTCCACATCATAGTCCACTGCACCTCTTTTCTTTTTTTTTTTTTTGAGACAAAGATATTCACTAGTGATGTAGCGAACATTACATTTTCTGTCCACGAATGGCGAACGCGAACTTCCGCAAATGTTCGCGAACGGGCGAACCGGGCGAACCCCCATAGACTTCAATAGGCAGGCGAATTTTAAAACCCACAGGGACTCTTTCTGGCCACAATAGTGATGGAAAAGTTGTTTCAAGGGGACTAACACCTGGACTGTGGCATGCCGGAGGGGGATCCATGGCAAAACTCCCATGGAAAATTACATAGTTGATGCAGAGTCTGGTTTTAATCCATAAAGGGCATAAATCACCTAACATTCCTAAATTGTTTGGAATAACGTGCTTTAAAACATCAGGTTTGATGTTGTATCAATCAGGTAGTGTAAGGGTTACGCCCGCTTCACAGTGACAGACCAAATTTCCCGTTTAACGCATCACAAACAACCGCAAACAGTCCATTTGCACAACCGCAATCTCCCCATTTGCACAAGGTTGGATACCAAGCTAGCCATGTCCCGTTCCTTGTCCTCACTCATGTCATTGAAGGTCTCTTCCTCCACCCGGCCACTTACAACACCAAGGGTCCCCGAAAGGTGACAACAAGCCCCCTGTATTTTTTTTTTAAATGTACACTACTGTTACACCAGATATGAGTTGCACTGGTGTGACACTGTGCCCTGGCAGGCCCTGAAACGCACACGTGTGAAGGAAACTGACTGCTATTATATTACAGTCAAAAAAGTTTTGTGTTTTTTTTAAATGCAAGCTATTGTGACACCAGATATGAGTGGTGGCACTGGGACCACCTTAAAAATATTGGATATCGCTAAAAATCATGATCACTATATACTTTCTCTACAAACCTCTAAAACGAACCAAACTACTCATCCATCCGCTATACCACTTTATCCCACCTAGAACTAGTGCCTAGTTAAAATACTTGACTCTTACTTACCCACACTCAGTCATGCCACACACATTTCACCACTACTCTAACTGAATCCCTCTGACTACGGCTAAATTCATCTTCTACATCAGAACACTACTCCTAAGATTGGGTTGTAACCATGTCTCGGGTCTTTCATTTAGAATAGGGGCAGCTTCGTGTCAGGATCGGGACAGGGATCCAACACGCAGAGTACAAAGAGTGGAAAGGTACGTATACCGGGCCTTAGAATGGCCGGACTAACGTACCGAGAGTAATAGAGAATAGTCAGAGACAAGCCGAGGTCGAGGGAACGAGAAGACAGATAAGCGAGAGACAAGCCGGGTCAAGGGATAACAGAGATAAGCAGGGTAGTACAACGAGCCGAGTCAAAACCAATAGAGCAAACTAGAATACCAGAGCACTGAGTGACTAGACAAGCTAGAACCACGACAGGGCAATGAGCTGAAGTGAGAAGTAAGCTTAAATACCCTGGCTCTGGATGGTAATCACGCCTCTGACAAGTACCGATTGGATATCGGACACTTGAGTGACAGGTCGCTCGTGATAGCGTCATGACGTCACGTATTGAGCGTCCCGCTAGAAAAGGACGTGGATTCCTCGCGGCCGGTGTTTAAGTGACTGGATGAACCGCGAGGAACGAAGGAAACAACTCGCCTGGACGGGCAAGCCACCAAGTCTCTACCTCCCTTAGAGGTAGAGGCCTCAGGTACCCTGACAGTACCCCCCCTCTCAGATACGCCCACCGGGCGGAAGGAACCGGGGCGAGATGGGAAGCGGAGGTGAAATGCTCTGCGAAGACGAGAAGCATGAACATCCTCCTGAGGTACCCAACTCCTCTCCTCAGGACCATATCCCCTCCAGTTGACCAGATATTGCAATTTTCCCCTTGAAATTCTGGAATCAATGATGGAGCTGACCTCGTACTCCTCCCGACCCTCCACCTGAACAGGACGAGGCGAGGAGACCTTAGAGGAGAATTTGTTGCAAATAAGAGGTTTCAACAAGGAGACATGAAAAGAGTTAGGAATGCGTAAGGCAGGTGGCAGAGCAAGGCGATACGCAACCGGGTTGATACGAGTGAGAACCCTGTAAGGACCTATGTAGCGAGGAGCAAATTTCATAGATGGAACTTTTAGGCGAATATTCCTAGTACTCAACCATACCCTATCCCCAGGAACAAAAACAGGAGCCGCTCTTCTATGCTTGTCAGCGTGTTTCTTGAACAACGAAGAACTATGTAACAGAATTTGCCGAGTCTGATCCCATAATTTCTTCAGGTTGGCGACATGATCATCAACCGACGGTATCCCCTGAGAAGAGGAAACCGAAGGAAAAATCGAAGGATGAAAGCCATAGTTCATGAAGAAAGGGCTAGAGCGAGTTGAATCACAAACAAGGTTATTGTGTGCGAACTCCGCCCAAGGAATCAGACCGACCCAATCGTCCTGGTGTTCGGAAACAAAGCAACGCAGATACTGTTCGATCTTTTGATTAGTACGTTCAGCAGCTCCGTTAGACTGAGGGTGATAGGCAGAGGAGAAGTTCAATTTGATACCCATTTGAGAACAAAAGGATCTCCAGAAACGTGAGACAAATTGAGAACCTCTGTCAGAAACAATCTCCGAAGGAATCCCATGTAGGCGAAAAACCTCTCTCGCAAAAATCTCCGCCAATTCAGGAGAAGTCGGAAGTTTAGGTAATGGCACGAAATGGGCCATCTTAGTAAATCTATCCACCACCGTGAGAATAACAGTCTGTCTCTTGGAAGCAGGTAAATCAACGATAAAGTCTATGGACAAACAGGACCAAGGTTTCTCAGGAATGTCCAAGGGGTGTAACAGGCCACATGGAGAAGCATGAGGTAGTTTAGTCTTGGCACAAGTCTCACAAGCTGCGACGAACTCCTCAATATCTTTTCGAAGTGAAGGCCACCAGAAATCCTTGGATATCAGAGAGTATGTCTTGCGAATACCAGGATGACCAGCTATTTTACTTTCGTGAAAACATTGTAAGAGCTCCAGTTGAAGTTCAGGAGGAACAAAGTTTCTTCCCTCAGGAGTGTCTCCGGGAGATAGATGTTGTGACTTCAGGATCTGGTCAAGTAGCGGAGAATGAATTTTAAGACTGGTATTAGCAATAATATTGCATTTGGGTACAATGGAGGACACAAGTGGTTCAACTGAAGCAGAAGGCTCAAATTGGCGAGATAGCGCATCGGCTTTAGAATTCTTTGAGCCAGGTCTGTAAGTCAGAACGTAATTGAAATGAGTAAGAAACAACGACCAACGAGCCTGCCTGGAGGACAAACGCTTGGCCTCTCCGATATAAGCCAAATTTTTGTGGTCTGTTAGAATGGTAACAGGATGTAAAGTACCTTCCAATAAATGTCTCCACTCTTTCAAAGCCTTGATAACCGCTAGTAATTCTCTGTCACCAATGTCATATCTGCTCTCAGTGCCGGACAATTTTTTAGAGAAAAATCCACATGGATGTAATGGTTTATCAACACCCAACCTTTGAGATAGGACAGCACCTAAACCAGTCTCTGATGCGTCTACCTCAAGTAGAAAAGGCAGGGAAGTGTCGGGGTGAACTAAAATTGGAGCGGAAGCGAAAAGCTCCTTGAGAGTTTTGAACGCAAGAAGAGCTTCAGTAGTCCAATTCTTAGTATCAGCCCCCTGTTTGGTCATATTAGTGATAGGTGCGATAATGGAAGAATAGCCCTTAATAAAGCGCCTATAATAATTAGAAAAACCAATAAATCTCTGTACGGCTTTAAGACCTCTGGGTAAAGGCCACTCTAGAATGGACTGGAGTTTATCCGGATCCATCTTAAATCCCTCCCCAGAGATCACATAGCCGAGAAAGGTTACCTGGGTTTGATCAAAGCTACATTTCTCCAACTTGCAGTACAAGCCATGCTGGAGAAGCTTGTGCAAAACCCTCCTGACTTGCTTGTGATGAGTCTCAATCTCACTAGAATGTATAAGTATGTCATCTAGGTATACAATGACGCAATCTTGCTGAAATTCCCTAAGAACCTCATTTATCAGATCTTGGAATACAGCTGGTGCATTGCATAACCCAAAAGGCATAACCGTATATTCATAGTGGCCATAGCGAGTATTGAATGCCGTCATCCACTCATGTCCCTGCTGGATTCTCACCAAGTTATATGCCCCTCTGAGGTCTAACTTGGTGAAAATTGTAGAGCCCTTCAAACGATCGAAGAGTTCGGTGATCAAGGGAATCGGGTAGGCATTTTTAATGGTTATCTTATTTAGGCCTCGATAATCAATACAAGGTCTCAAAGAACCATCCTTCTTTTTAACAAAAAAAAATCCAGCCCCGGCAGGAGAGGAGGACCTCCTAATGAATCCCTTGTCTAAATTTTCGTGAATATACTCCTCTAGAACTGAGTTCTCTTTCGTAGATAATGGGTATACATGACCTCTGGGGGGCATGGTACCAGGGAGTAGGTTAATTTTGCAATCAAAGGACCTGTGTGGGGGTAAGGTATCGGCTTTCTTTTTGTCAAATACTGCCTTTAAATCTAGATACTGAGACGGAATTTGTGTCTCTGTAGGATTGTCAGAGTTAGCCGATGTGTTGGTTAATCCGAGAGGTGAGACCTTCCGCAAGCATTTTTCTTGACAATTCTGTCCCCACGAAACTATCTCCCCTGACTCCCAATTAATAATAGGGTTATGTCTCTTCAACCAGGAGTACCCCAGAACTATGGGAATAGACGGAGAAGAAATGAGCAGTAAGGATATGTCCTCTCTATGTAGGATGCCAACAGTTAAGTTAATCGGTATGGTCTCATGGAAAATAACAGGCTCAAGTAACGGTCTACCATCGATGGCCTCAACAGCCAGTGGTGTCTCTTTTAACTGGGATGGAATAGCATGCTTGGCAGCAAAACCCTGATCTATAAAGCTCTCAGCAGCTCCAGAATCGATTAGTGCCATAGTCTTAACTACTCCCTTCTCCCACTTTAAAGAAACGGGTAACAGGAGCCTGAGCTCTTTGTAGTTGTGAATAGAGGACAAAGTAGAAACACCCAAGGCCTGTCCTCTAGAGAAACTTAGGTGCGAGCGTTTCCCGAACGATTGGGACAATTTAGGCGTAAATGACCTCTGACTCCACAATACATACATAAACCCTCCCTTCTCCTGTACTGTCTCTCCCTCTCTGTGAGATGAGTACTGCCTATCTGCATAGGTTCAGGAATACGTAAGTCCTCGAACTCAGAATTTTGAAAGGTAGGTGCTAGTTTAAAGGAGGGTCTACGGGTCCTATCTCGAGTGTTCTGCCTCTCTCTTAAGCGTTCATCAATACGAGATATAAAAGAAATTAAATCCTCCAAATTCTCAGGGAGTTCTCTAGTAGCGACCTCGTCAAGAATTACATCTGATAACCCATTCAGAAACACATCTATATAAGCCTGTTCGTTCCACTTAACCTCTGCCGCCAAGGACCTGAACTCTAGTGCATAATCCACAAGTGTTCGATTGTCCTGTCTAAGGCGCAACAGTAATCTAGCTGCATTGACCTTTCTACCAGGAGGGTCAAAAGTTCTTCTAAACGCAGCTACAAAGGCATTATAATTATAGACTAGTGGATTATCATTCTCCCATAAAGGATTGGCCCATCTCAGAGCTTTCTCAATGAGTAAAGTAATAACAAATCCAACCTTCGCTCTATCTGTAGGATAAGAGCGGGGTTGTAATTCGAAATGAATGCTAATCTGGTTCAGAAAGCCACGACACTTCTCCGGTGACCCGCCATAACGTACTGGTGGGGTAATACGGGAAGAAGCACCTACAGTGGCTACCTCTAGACCTGAGACTGCAGGAGAAATAGAAGGAGTACGTGTCTCCTCAGGTGGGTTACTAACACGAGACAAAAGTGCCTGTAGTGCTAGAGCCATCTGATCCATCCTATGCTCCATGGCGTCAAACCTGGGATCAGAAGAACCAAGCTGACTGTTTGTACCTGCAGGATCCATTCGCCCTGTCGTAATGTCAGGATCGGGACAGGGATCCAACACGCAGAGTACAAAGAGTGGAAAGGTACGTATACCGGGCCTTAGAATGGCCGGACTAACGTACCGAGAGTAATAGAGAATAGTCAGAGACAAGCCGAGGTCGAGGGAACGAGAAGACAGATAAGCGAGAGACAAGCCGGGTCAAGGGATAACAGAGATAAGCAGGGTAGTACAACGAGCCGAGTCAAAACCAATAGAGCAAACTAGAATACCAGAGCACTGAGTGACTAGACAAGCTAGAACCACGACAGGGCAATGAGCTGAAGTGAGAAGTAAGCTTAAATACCCTGGCTCTGGATGGTAATCACGCCTCTGACAAGTACCGATTGGATATCGGACACTTGAGTGACAGGTCGCTCGTGATAGCGTCATGACGTCACGTATTGAGCGTCCCGCTAGAAAAGGACGTGGATTCCTCGCGGCCGGTGTTTAAGTGACTGGATGAACCGCGAGGAACGAAGGAAACAACTCGCCTGGACGGGCAAGCCACCAAGTCTCTACCTCCCTTAGAGGTAGAGGCCTCAGGTACCCTGACACTTCGGTCTCCTTCAACACTGACACTCCAGTGCATATTATTAAAAGATTGGGCAGATGGAAATCCTCAGTCTACAACCGATATATTCCTCATCCCGAGAAAGAAATGAGGATAGCTTTTAAAAGTTTGGCTTTGTAAATTTGATGCAATAAGTGTGTTTTTCTTTAATACCTTTTCACCCTCTTTGCATGAACCCGATTTACATATATTACTAATATGTTTCTGAACATATATATTACATTATTCACTCACTCTCTGGGCCGGCCTAAGACATCATGCTGCCTAGGTCCAACGACAAATGACTATGGGGATAATGTATAATAAACACAGGTTACTGGCTATGGGGGGGATAATGTATAATAAACACAGGTTACTGGCTATGGGAGGGATAATGTATAATAAACACAGGTTACTGGCTATGGGAGGGTAATGTATAATAAACACAGGTTACTGGCTATGGGAGGATAATGTATAATAAACACAGGTTACTGGCTATGGGGAGAATAATGTATAATAAACACAGGTTACTGGCTATGGGAGGATAATGTATAATAAACACAGGTTACTGGCTATGGGGGGAAAATGTATAATAAACACAGGTTACTGGCTACGGGAAGGATAATGTATAATAAACACAGGTTACTGGCTATGGGAGGATAATGTATAATAAGCACAGGTTACTGGCTATGGGGGGATAATGTATAATAAACACAGGTTACTGGCTACGGGAGGGATAATGTATAATAAACACAGGTTACTGGCTATGGGGGATAATGCATAATAAACACAGGTTACTGGCTATGGGAGGATAATGTATAATAAACACAGGTTACTGGCTATGGGGGGGATAATGTATAATAAACACAGGTTACTGGCTATGGGGAGGATAATGTATAATAAACACAGGTTACTGGCTGTGGGGGGATAATGTATAATAAACACAGGTTACTGGTTGTGGGGGGATAATGTATAATAAACACAAGTTACTGGTTGTGGGGGGATAATGTATAATAAACACAGGTTACTGGCTATGGGGGGATAATGTATAATAAACACAGGTTACTGGCTATGGGGGATAATGTATAATAAACACAGGTTACTGGCTATGGGGGGTAATGTATAATAAACACAGGTTACTGACTATGGAGGATAATGTATAATAAACACAAACACACAAAAAAAATAATAATACAAAAAAAAATGAATGCAGCTTCAGAATTAATCTAAATTGTATGCTGTCTAGGAGGTGGGAGAGTCTGGGAGGGAGGGTCTGCTGCTGATTGGCTGGAATGTGTCTGCTGACTGTGCGGTACAGGGTCAAAGTTTACTCAATGATGACGAATAGGGGGCGGACCGAACCTCGCATATGTTCGCCGTCTGTGGTGAACGCGAACACGCTATGTTCGCCAGGAACTATTCGCCTGCGAACCGTTCGGGACATCACTAATATTCACCTAAAACTGATTGTCAGGAAGACTTAAGCTATTGTGTTAATTTCTTCTAGCTTTGCTTTTTTTACAATTTAAATAGAAATAGCTACTAAAGTGATTTTAAGTGACGTATAAAAAATTTAACACAAAATACTCAAAATGGCTGGAAAATGACATTTTTAAAGTGTCTGAGATGGTTCTTTGATTACCACCACTTATTGCTTTTTGATAAAATCCCTTTGATAGAATGATGCACATGAAGAGGAAGTGGGTGGACAAGAGTAGCAAAGAGAAAACAGAGTGACGTGGCAATTCCACCTTTTTTGTACCCTTATAAAAATAATCTGCGTGAACAGCATGCTGGGACTGTTAGACAAAGATTGCCATGTTGTCCCACTTTATTTTAGTTCCATGTATGTATTGAGTAATACCTCTAATGTTAAAATAATGGGTTCCTACTACCTACCTTTTAGTATAGGGCTGTTTCAAAGTCTTCAATTTTGTTCTTCTTGACCTTTTCCTTGATTCTTTGTTGCCAGTCACTGGCACTTGTTCCATGTTAATGGTAACTCAATGTTGGACCTCAGTGTAGCAATGGCAGCAACAGCATTTGCATGATTTTAAAATCAAAATTTAGTTACTGGGCTAGCTAACCATTATGATAATCCCTAATGCCAAGATGATGGTAAATAATTACCAATAAGTCTTGTCTTCTGATTGCACACACATGTAGGTATTTAGGTTTCATAATTAAAGTAACAGTCGTTATGGTGTCAGGACACTTCCAATATAAGTAGTATAAGCGTGTTAAGGAGTCAGAAGTTCTCTGTTGGAGCTAAACTGGTTGGTGCAGAACTTAGGTCAAGAAAGCTTATGGAAGCTTGTAGCAGGAGTTTACAAGAGAAAGGCAGGGAGCTGCGTTTGGTGGACCCCATGTAAAAAGTCAAACTGTTCTAAAATAGTTTAACTACTTACATTGAAGGCTGGCACTCCCGGCACCATAACTACTATAGCACACTGTAGTGGTTATGGTGCGTGGAGTGTTCCTTTAGGGGGGGGGGCTAAAAAATTTTTTTGTATTGAGTTGGCCAGACTGGCTAATCTAAATATTATTAATTTAAATGCTTGCTCTGCTAGACACAACTCATTAAACTCTGTGTCAGAAGCAGCTTCAGAATTCTAAAAAGAGTGTAAATAATATATTGAAGAATCTTAATAATAAATTGCAGAGTCATTGGTAATAAGAAGATACACTAAATCCCAAATACAATTGTCCTTTATTTCCTATATTTTAATTCCATACTTCTGATGTCACTTCTGACAAGTGCGTACCGATTGAATGCCTTAATGTCTGAGTGCGGAATTGTGATGTAAGATTTGCCGAAGGCTTGAAGATGTTAAGACAGAAAAATGTTTTCCAGGCTCAGTGTATTTTCACACACAGCTTGCTAGTTTGATGTGCTGGAATGGAATTGGAAATATTTTTGTAGACATCCCTGCCAAATTATTGTACAATGTCTGCATTTATTTTATTTTTAAAGTTAACTGTTAAACAGATTTTTTTTTTTTAAGTATCATACTTGCTTGTAGAAAAAGTAAACTTCAGTTACTCTATCCACACATCCATTAATCAATCCAGTGGAATGTTGCATCAGAATTGTTCCTGACCGATCATGTCTGTTGAGGTTTAAAACCATCTTCTTTATATTAGTTCATATATTTGGAAATGGGTTCTCTAACACAAAATACCTGTGTGGGACCATTGCAGGACAGTATTTGCTTTGTGCCAACACATATATTTATTTGCAAGCTAGAAAGCATTGCATATTTTATTAAGATCACTGAGCTGAAAAAACAAATTCTTGAATGATTTGTATTCCCAGATATAATAATTTATATTTAGTAAAATTAACTTTTTAGGGAACTTAGGTAAGATTATTTTGTTAAATTTTAATAGTGGCGTACTTAACATGTATCTTTTCTACTTTTCAGAAGAAGATAGCTGCTTATAATAAGATGCAGGAGGCAATAGAATTAACTCTATCAACAAAACAAGAGGAAGATGAAAAAGACCAGCCAGCAGAGATGGAATATCTGAATTCTCGATGTGTTCTTTTTACATATTTTCAGGGAGACATTGGAACAGTGGTGGATGAACATTTCTCGAGGGCACTGAGTCAAATCAGCACCTTCAGTCCCAATATTGCTGCATCAAAAAGTAAAATAGGGACAACAAGAGGTAACGTTCAGTTTACGACCCTACATTCGAACTCTATTGTGTTTCAATGACAATTAATTAATTAATTAAAACTGCCATGCATTTTCTTCTATTTGACTGTAACATATAGACATTTACTTCATTCTGATAAATATTCTAGTGTTATTGTGAATCATAATAATATATGTAACTTTTCTTTTTTGGGTACTTGCTAATATTGTGATAAAATCATTCAGAGAGATTGTGTGACTTTAATTGCCAACTGTCCTTCCTCTGACTTTTCCCTGTGAAAGGAAATGCAAATGCAAGCAGATTAGCCACTGGGCTACTTCCCAAGAGCTGTGGCATTGTCTTAGCTATGCTATGATGGCCCATGCTATGTTAGTCCCCAGCCAGCTATAGTGTAAACAAGATTTTGCTGGCGAACACTGGAGAATTTTGAGTAGCAAACTTTCAGCTTTAACCTGCTAATTTCTGTGCAAAACTGTTGTATTTAGTAAACTAGGAATCATGGAGAAATGATGAGGGAATAGGAAGGAAATATCCAAGTTGGAAAATACTTGATTTTGATATTTTGCATTCAGTTTGGATACTTTGGTATAGAATTTGCAGGTACCAAAAACACATAAATGTGAATGCTTTCACTTTATTAAATTTAATTCATTTGAAGCAGGGAAAGGTACAATATTTATTAAAAGTCAGGATTGTTTTTTTGCACAAAAGCACATTTATTAATACTTTCCATGCACACCGATTTAAAGTACCCATGTCGCCCCCAAACACATTATTATTATTATTTATGAAGCGCCAACATATTCCGCAGTGCTGTACAATGAGTGGACTAACAGACACGTATCTGTAACCAGACGAGTTGGATACACAGGAACAGAGGGATTGATGAGTTAAATGCTAGAGAGAGTGGGGTATAATGACACAAAAGGTAAGGGTAGGGTAGAAAAGTAGGTTGCTAGGATAGTATTCTTAGTGTTTTGTTTTGATGACAGTTGCAGGAGAGGAATCAGGGTAAAGGAAGGGAGAACATTTGACAGTTTAATTGATACGCTTTCCTGGAGAAGTAAGTTTTCAAAGATTTTTTGATGGAGTGGAGACTGGGTAAAAGTCTAACAGAGAGGGGAAAGGCGTTCAATAGGAATGGTGCAGCCCTAGAGAAGTCTTTAAGGCGAGCATCAGAGGTAGGAGTATGACCAGAGATTAGACATATGTCTTTGGCAGAGCGTAGGGGCCTAAACGGGACATATTTAAATTGATTAAATCATACGTCATAGAGGTACATTATGTATTCAATGATAAATATTTAGATAAACCCATCTTACCTCTGATCCATCGCCAATATTTTCTCAGCTTTGTGGATATAACTATTTTACCACCCACCTCCAGTTCATCCATCGCTCCTCCTGCAGTCTTCTCTGATTTCTCCCGATTGGGGATGTGTCAGGATTACTATTGATCCAGCACGCAGAAATAGTATCGCACCTAGGACTAAGGATAACGTATAACCGGACCTTAGAATGGCCGGACTTAGCATATCCAAGAATAGTCAAAACACTTGCCGAGGTCAGGGATACAGAATGAGACACAACGATGAGGGAAAGCCAAAGGTCAAGGATACCAGAAATCAGGGAAGTCAAACAAAGCCAAAGTCAAATACCAGAAATACTACGATCAGGAACACTCTCTCGGATAACCAGCTAAGGGAAACCATGACATGGCACTGATCAAAAGTAAATTTGGGTTTAAATAACCCTCATAAAGCTGTAGCTGTCCCTATACTCCCTAGCCAGGACTGATGGCATCGGCTAGAGAGTTACCATAGCAACTACAGTACATGCAGTGTGGTTGCTATGTTTGTAGAACAGAAGGGCCGCCTGTAGAAGGTCTTTTCTGCTCTCTCTTGTCAGTCAAATTTTCGGCATAAAGTCTATGCCAAACAATTTTACTGACAGGTGGGAAAAATACCTATTTTGAAATATTTTTTTTTTCTCCCAATCTATATATTTGCTAGCACAGTGTATAGATATAATTGTGTGCTCTTGAAATAGAGCTTCTAT
Organism: Pelobates fuscus; assembly: GCF_036172605.1. NCBI lineage: Eukaryota > Metazoa > Chordata > Amphibia > Anura > Pelobatidae > Pelobates > Pelobates fuscus. The sequence continues at coordinate 56,869,542 of NC_086317.1, read as the reverse complement.
TGTTGTAGCTATGACACGTACTCATTAATTGTCACGGGGCAAATGAAAAAAAAGTTGTTTAAACATGAAAATATTGTTATATTTGTAGACTATTTCTTTATTTCAGAATGCAATGCACTAAGAAGAGAGTTTTATTGCCTTCCCTGTTAGGTACTAACAGCCAATGCTACTCAAAGCATCAAAATTGTTTCCCATGGGACATTACCCTTAAAATAACTGACATTTTGCTTATAATTAGAAAAATAAGTGAGCTCAGCCCGAACAAGGAAAAAATGTTTCTGCAAGCTGTTAAGCAGTAGACAAATCTGTCTTTTCTTAAATATTTTACTTCCCATCTTCTAACTTGACTATAAAAGGCATTTTTATTGTTTTACAATTTCCGTATGCATGTTTAAAAATTATTTTCATGGGTTGTTTAGTCAGTGTAACCATTGCAAATGTTGATAGTTTACATGGATATTAATATGAAGATCATTTATATATATATATATATATATATATATATATATATATATATATAATGAGTAATAGTATGTTTATATAAAAATAAATATATATAATTGTAATTTTTAATAATATCCACAAAATTTGTGGATTTTTCAAAATAAAATCCACAAACAAATCAGTGGCTCATGAATGTTTCTACTTTCAGAGAGCTCATCAATATCATGCCAAAGGACTAGCTTTCCCCCATCACTTCGGACAACATCAACTTCAGCATGTTTGACTGGAGTTCATCCGGACTTCTCAACAGCACCCACTGGAATTTTCCCTTCTACTGAACATGGTAGCTGGCATGGAGATTGCTTGCATCAGACTGTACCACCACCACCTACTGTATCAGAATCTTGGCATTATCCTCTAGCTTCACAAGCAAGCTCACCATACACACACATGCATGATGTTTACATGTACCACCATCATGCTCGCCCACACGTACACCACCACCGACATCACCATCACCAAAGTTCACATCTAGACCCAAGATATGGACCCCTTCTAATGCCTTCTGTGCATACAGCAAGGATTACTGCCCCACCATGTGAAGCTACAAAAACAGAGGCCACTGCTTCCACTACTGCTACCTCGCCATGGCCGGGTGCTTTTCACGGCACTGTTGATATTGTACCCAGTTTTGGCTTTGAGTCAGGTAAGAGCATTTTGTTTAACTTTTGCTTACATGTGCCTCGACAACACAATTACCAAGGTAAACTTGTAAATCAGAAAAAAAAAATATTTGCAAAAATTTTGTACATTGTGTGTCATGCAACAGACATCTCTACTAAGATATGTCACAAATGTATCGTATAAATACTATTCATAAACATGGAAAATATTCTTTTAATAGTAATCCTTGTACTTCAGTTTGTTAGATTTGTGTGTGGTCCATTATCCCGCTTACCCATGTCACTGATGAACCGATTGAAATCAGATTAAGCTGGCCAAACATACTATGTAAATCAGCCCTATTTATATGTAAAACAAAAGAAATGTAAAATTTTAACAATGCTACACAAAATAAATAGAGACTACAGGAAATATAAATTTAGTATTTACATATAGAAAAAGTCACATTCTTGAATGTAAAAAAAAATGAATAACAAGGGTGATATAAAGACCTAAAAAAAAATTAAACAGAAGCATAATGAATAATCTATCAGAGCGGTAGTCTTCTGAAATAAAAAGAAACTATTTCCAATAAGATTGACTTCATCACAGAGAGTTATATTTGATATGACATGATCTTATCTGGTACATAATTATGGAATCCTCAGGTCTACACTTTTATTAGTGTAGTCATCAGTGGTGCAGTATATCAATTAATGAAGCATGCGTTTAGGCGGGCTGGTAGTATGTGTCTAAAGGATCTTTTAATGGTTCTCAGACATTGTGTTAGTATCTTTTACTGGGTCTAGATTGGCAAGACACTCATCTAGGGGTGATTGTTCAGCCTCCCACCAGTCCAGTAATGACAGAAACATGGCATAATTGTGCAGCAGCTGGAGAGAGAACAGTCAGTGCTTGAACTTCATGTGCTTGAACCAGGAAAGCTGGGCAGGTGAAAAGATGCTAATGACTTAGACAAGGATGAATAGTGATGACTAGACGACTGGGTCAGAGCATCTCCAACACAGCAAGTCTTGTGGGGTGTTCCCGGTAGGCAGTGGTGCAAGGAAGGATAATCAGTGAACCACTGTCGAGGTTATGGGTGCCCAAGGGTCATAGATGCACATGGGCAATGGAGGCTATTGTAGCTCGAATTGCTGGTTATGATAGGAAGGTGTCAGATCAGTGCATCACAGTTTGCTGCGTATCGAGCTGCATAGCTGCAGACCGGTCAGAGGGCCCATGATGACCCAAGTGTTGCCTGATGGCAGTAGCCTCTTTCAAAAGGATAATGCACCCTGCCATAGCATAGTTAAGGAAATGGCTGGATGCTTTCTGGACAGACCATGTGTGTATGTATACAAACAAAATTAAGCCCTGCGATCAAACTCCCACTACTCCTGGGTGGCAGCAATGAGAATAGTACACATCAGCCCCAATACACACCATAAAAGCCAAAGAAAAAAGTTACTTGCACACAATCCCAAATCTCGATGCACATTTTTTAAAACACTGGAGTTTTTTTAGTATCACTCCAATTGCCATTCAAGTGCAAGCTTAGCATTAAAAAAAAATATAAAAATAAAAAACTTGCAGCATATATAAACCTCTCATACACATACACTTTGACACATGTTTCAACTACACCACTCGTTCACACACGAGACCAATTTCTAATACACTTTCTTACATTCCTTATACATACATCCCTGCTTCACACTCCTCACAATGGCATGCCTAAAGTCACACACACTACTCAGATGTACACCTACACACACCCCATTCAACTCTAACCCCGAATTCATACACAGGCTCTCCATACTAATTCACTTTGGCATTAATACAGCAGATGTTCCCTTTTTTCACTTTTTTCTCAACCAAATTACATGACAGCATTCACAGATACATCCATCCACACAATGCACAAGTGCATTCACACAGATTTTACACACGCAAATACAAATATGAGTGCATGTAAATAGGCTTTGCTAGTTAGGTCGGTAATGCGTCAACAGTGATATGTCAGTAAGGTTGCAACGATAGTTACGGTGATTACATAATGCAAACAAACTGGGTCGGTTCTGTCAATTTAGCAGGTACAACTTTATACATTTCAAGCGGTTAATAGCTTGTTCTGTCAGGCTGTCAAAGTATCCAGTAGCTACAGCTGCAGGAATGTGTCATATAACAGGTTAGTACAATACTGTATACTGTATAGTCCCCTGGGGTCCCACAGGATGAAGTCCATCTCTGGACAGGTCGGCAGGACGATGCAGGTGTGGTGTGCCGTGTCAGGTCTCTCGATCAGATTGTCAGGGGTGCGCTGCATTTTTATTGAGTAATCCGATGCCTCGGGGCTGTGCAGCGGCCCGCCATGGGTGCCCGTGCGGTGGCGATTTGATGCGATGGGTCTCTGGGCATGATGGGAGTTGTTGAGGTGGGTCATTGAGCCGGGATATGGATGCTCTCAGAATGGAGGGTGTTCTAGGAGTAACAGCTCTTGGTTTCGGCGGCATTCTTTTTTTCGCCGTTCTGTGCCAGTAGGATGGTAGTTTGGCTCTCTGCCTTTCTGGGATGCTTCAGGGCTGTTGGTCGCTGCTGTGGGTCGGGCGGCGGTCGTCGGGGTGTGCAGCTTGAGGCAGGTGTCGTTGGTGTCCTCTGCTGCAACCTGAGCTCCACTCTGAGCCAGAAGTCCGTGAGGAATTGTTCAAGGCTGATCACTGAGCCCTGCCATGTTGCATGGCAGCCGTCTGGCCGCGTGGTCTCCGCCATCTTTGGCGGTTCTCTCGGCCCTCTGCTCGTTTTCATCTTGGCATAGTTAACTGCTAAGGAAAAGTTTAAACACTGCAATAAAAGCAAAATATTGCTTTGCATGGTCATTTAATTGGAGAGCTACAACCACAGCTCTTAGGGAAATTAACACCTCCACTTAATATATTCTTTTTATGTCTTTTTTTTTAATATATACTTACCTGTTTGCACAAAGACACCTTATTTCAGTTTTATCCTATTTTCCGCAATTTGGATTTCATTCCATGTTGGTATCTGAAGTCTGCAATGCATTAGCCTTTTTCATAGAAAAATTGCAAAGCAAAAACTGTCCCTAAACCCTATGTTTCTAATGAACACCAGTGCAACAAACATAAACATTACTGTCTATCACAGTTGGTCTTATTAGCTACCCTTTGAATGTAAGGTAATAGCTGCTAAATGTTTCAACCCGCGTTTATGTGTGAGTTGATAAATCAACCATTTTACTCATTTCACATACCGTCTGTTAAATTTGACACTTCATTCAAATACAAATTCGTTTTTTCTTCCTTACAGACTAAGGGAGTCTCCACACCTAAAACCAAAAATATATATATAAAAAAAATAAACATTGCATAAAATATAAACTTAAAAATGATTTTTGAAATAAGCAATGACAGAAACACTGTAAGTATCGCGGCTTCGTCAAGTTATCCAGTTACCACAGAGATTTGCTGAGTACCATATTTAAGTTTTAGCACCTCATGAAACTCACATTCTGTAATAATTTCAGTATGCAAGATGTCTCTCAACAGGAAAGTGTAAAAAAATATTTAGCAATACTTTTACTGCAGGATACAGTCGTAAAAGCAGATATGTTTGTGAGACTGCTGGCAAAACTGACTGTATGTCAGATATAGGGATAGATATACAGATAGACAGACAGATAGTAAGATAGATAGACAGACGGATAGACAGAGGGAGATAGATAGACAGACTGATAGACAGAGGGAGATAGATAGATAGATAGATAGATAGATAGATAGATAGATAGATAGATAGATAGATAGATAGATAGATAATGGAAAACATACAGGTAGGTGTTCAGTAACTGTGTTTATTAATGTCAAGGGAGATACATCAGTATATCAATGTTTTCATTCCACCTCATTGATCAACCACAGTTGGGTCTGAAACATTGATCTGTAGATGTATCTGAGTTGATACAATGAACACACCATTATTAAAGGCCTGATTGGTTTAAATAATTTGAAATTTGATTATGTATACGTTAGTACAGGGGGTTACATAATGTAAAATATTAAAGGCCATGTGGTGTATAGCATAATCTAAGTAGTAGATCTTATATACAGAGTACAGTGTAAATAAGATATCAAAAGGAAATAAAATATTCCAGACGACATTTAATTAATATGTTCATAAATAAAATAAAAGAGAGAGCCCACATGGTTATTGACCACTGTTTCCTCTCAGCCCTTGCCTACTTTAAGTAGCCTCACCCTCCTATATCCACATTAAAGCCACATTATATCCACTATATCCACATTAAAAAAGATGTCAGAATATTTCGATTTTGTTCCATCGGCATAAATCTATTCGGGGACTGTAACTGCATCACAGTGACACAATATATCTCTGCTTACATGGTACTTGGCTAAGAAAGATAGATAAACATATTTATGTTGATCAAATTAAATACCCAGGATTTTGTGTTCTTTGCATGTGTTCTTTAATGTTTTTAAATGTATACATTATGATGAAAGCTACGAATATGTGATGGTTCTGAAACCAGAAAGCCAAACTATATGTAGCACTAAGTAATAGGGCATTTAAAATAAAAAAGTAAAAATCCATTGACCTCTGTGTTGTGTGTTTATCATTTAACAAACATGTGAGTGTCCTATATTTATGGCTTTTTTCTTAAGGTATATTTATACCCAAAAGCCAAAAGTTGATTTACACTTGAATAAGAAAATCATCAGTAGTGTGCAAATTTTGCCGCATCTCTCTGCCTCTCCGTGTTTGTCAACTTGTCCACATCTATCTATCTAGATATCAGTCTGTCTGAGAATATGGCAATACACATTTTGAAACTAAAGCAAGGTATAACCAGATTCTGATAAAGAATTATATTATCCTAGAAATGAACAAAAGAGCCAGGCGCCTTGCAAACTGTTAAATTCTATAATTTCTATAATTCTATAATTATAATTCTATAATTCTAACATTTCTTAAAAAAATCTTCTCCATTAATAATAATCAGACATCCGATCCATCTTGCTATACATTTTCTAATGACCTCCTTATCTTGTATTTTAGGTATTCAGCACCAGGATAAAGAAAAGGATTCTCCATGGTTCTGAACTCTGCCTTATTTGAAAGTCCAGAAAACAGTGATCTCTACAAAGAGAATTTTGAACTATTGCCAAAAAAAAAAGCAAAACAGACGTGACTCTGCAATAAATCTAAGTGATTTCAGAAGTCATTCTTCAAACAATGTGACATATTTTCTGAGCCTACTGCAATCATTCGCTACCATTATTACAAACTATACTTTCCTTAAAAGCACTATTTTTGCTATTACTATACATAACATTATCATAATCAATTCCAAGTTTTATACCCTTCGGTGTATCTTGTGTCTACATTTGTAGATACAAAAAAGTTTTGGTTTTTTTTTGTATGTTTTTGTGTAGCGCCAAAGAGCTGTTTTAGAAGGACTTTAAAAAAAAAAAGTAACATTTTAAAAGTTCTGTTTCAAGAACTGTGTCTCAGTGAAGCACTGGCAAGCCAAACTTTTTTTGTATAAGAAAATTTTTTTTTTTAGATGTTAGTTTAGTTATTTTGTGTCCTAATGTGTCTTATAGATTTCATTCATTGATACCTCAGTAGTATTGTTAAAAGGAGTGGATCGCCTTGGTCTCTGGAGGGAAAGAATGTTAATTAAAGTAAACCTATTTTTTTCTTACAAGATTAAAAACGCAGTTCATATGTAAAATTACTGTATAGGAAAAAAAAATTAAAAATGACAAGGTTAATATTTTCTTACAAAATAAATTAAAAGTCATTATGTTTACATCCTGCATCTTTTTTTTTTTTTTTTATTAACTTTAAATAGGAATGTGGACCAAATCTGAATTTGAATGTAAATGTGTAAATAGGACCATCTGATGGTGAATTGGTTTGAAAGACATGTAAATGCTATGACACCACTTCTAAAATGTTTTGCCATAAAACCTTGATTTGCTAAAACTTTAGGCACTGTTAGTTGATTCCAGATGTTACTTACAGGGTTACGGTATAAAATATAATTATTACCGTATGTAAATGATATAGATAAAGAGTATGGTTAACTGAAGTGCTTTCAGATTTTTGGTACAATCATTATTGCACAAAATGTGCTTTGAAAATGATGAGTCTCAGGTAATATATTCAATTCGAACTTCAAAGGTTCACCCCACCACTAGAACTTTGAAAACATAAACATTGGCTAAACTGTGTTTGAAACAGTATATTATTTTGTTGAGAGTATGTTTAGAAACATATTTTTACAAGATAAAATGGGTATAATTTTATTATAGTTCAAGGCACAGATGTACATACTGTTTAGTAGCAAAATGTTATCATGAATTACATTTCATTGACCCCAGTTGCTTGACAATTAGTGGCAAAAAGTTTAATAGGAGGTCTAGGTATTAGATGTTCACAAGCAAATCCTTAGAGAGACTGGGCTGGCAGACAACTGCATCGTGCCCAGATGTTCTTAGTGTGATGACTAATCTTGGCACCACAGATGCACATTTCCCATAATGCTCAGCAAACCTTTAGCCTTTAGGCTGGTGGAACATCATGCATGGGAAAATTAGGTCACAAATATTTGCAGTTCCAAGATTATTCAACAATGGTCAAGTGGAACAACTTAATTTGGAAAAAATAGTAATATAACATTATGTTGTATAGAATGTATTTCAAGAAAAACTGTCAATTCTAATTACTTAGGTCTTGTAAATGTATTGCACAATAATATAGCCTGGGCATTTCACAGAAATAGTTTTTTTTTTCAAATTAAATGCCTCACCAAAAATTTAATAAAACATTTTAACAGTGATGTATAGTTTTGCTGTGTTTAAATTTGTGCTTTGTATTGAGCATTAAATGTGAAAGACCAATAGTATGTTACTTGTAAGTAAGGTGTCATTATTACTATATGTAACCTAAAAGAAAAGTGATATAACACATTTATAGCAAAAACACGACATACAATGAATATAAGAAACACAATATAAAATGTATAGCAGAAATACAAATAGATTTTTGGAATTCATGTTCAAGAACGCAAACCTTTAAAAAGTTTATTTTTAAATCAAGCTCCAAAGGTTTCAAAGAGAAGTGCAAATAGGAAGTAGTTTTATTCAGGATCAGGAGAACTAAATTATATACAACATTTCGGCGTAAAGCCTTAAAGGGAAACTCCAGTGCCAGAAAAACGATCCGTTTTTCTGGCACTGGAGGGTCCCTCTCCCTCCCACCCACCAATCCCCGGTTACTGAAGGGGTAAAAACCCCTTCAGTCACTTACCTGGGACAGCGGCGATGTCCCTCGCCGCTGTCTCCGCCGCTGTCTCCGCCTCCGCGTTGCTCCTCCTAGTGCTTACGTCGGCCGGTGGGCGAGACTAATCTCGCTCACCGGCCGAGGAGACCTAATGCGCATGCGCGGAAATGCCGCGCATGCGCATTACGTCTCCCCATAGGAAAGCATTGAAAAATCATTTCAATGCTTTCCTATGGGGATTTGAGCGACGCTGGAGGTCCTCACACAGCGTGAGGACGTCCAGCGACGCTCTAGCACAGGAAACCTGTGCTAGAAACAAGGAAGTGACCTCTAGTGGCTTTCTAATAGACAGCCACTAGAGGTGGAGTTAACCCTGCAATGTAAATATTGCAGTTTATGAAAAACTGCAATAATTACAGTTGCAGGGTTAAGGGTAGTGGGAGTTGGCACCCAGACCACTCCAATGAGCAGAAGTGGTCTGGGTGCCTGGAGTGTCCCTTTAATCAGGTACATGGAATTTGATTTTGAATACTTCTAAGGTGCCTCTTTCATGGTGATCCAGGCGTGGTAGCAGACTCTATTGGGTTCCCTTAGTGCAACACTACCTTTGGGATTGGAAGCTTATTTTTAAAGACTGGATTTGTATTTCAACATCAATCAGTGCCGTCACCAAAAGGGTTTAGAGGGTGCGGGCCACACCACGTGACACCATCAGAGAGGATTACTTTAAAGTGGCTGCCTATTTAATTTTTGCGCAGTCTTTCAGCAAAAATGTATTTTTTTTTTTTTTTAAATATTCATGTTTGTAGTTATAACAAAATCATTTTTACTAAGTTCTTGGCTTACCTGTATTAATGTATCTGCAAGGTTAATGCTTTATGCTAATTTACTTTTTGATCCTCTCGTACAAATACAATGACACTTCAAATCCACATGCACTAGAAACAGGTGCTATTGTTTTCGTTGCTGCCGGTATTAGTATTCTGTATGGAGGAGGTCCATAGAAGTGACTGACACAATGAGTTACTGCACTGGGTGACACCAACCCCAGTGATGCTGCTGAAGTCAAGCTAATTCAGATGAAGAGCATCTACTATCATCTGAATGATCTAAATGAACAAAACTAACCTCAAAATAAATCTGAATTTATGCCTGTTTTAATTTGACCAAATATTAACCTGTTAGCAGATGAATTCATTAGGTATAACTTAAACCAAAACTTGCACTTAAATTAATAAATACATATGCAAGGTTTCTGGATAATTTCCTGGCATGAATTGATGTCTGCTTACTGAGCAAAAAGTAAGGACATAGGAACTCTAGTTGACTATATATAAATTACCCAGGACACTTTCTGCCCCATGATTTCCCATGATTTTTTATACAACACATCAATGCACCTGATTGATATTATACAAATATATTCGGGGCCAATACAAACCATTGTGTGGAAATCTATTCACAAACCGGACTTTACATAGGACACGAGGCCATGCGTTTAGACTGGAAGAAAGAAGATTTCGTCTAAGGCAAAGGAAAGGTTTTTTTACTGTAAGAACAATCAGGATGTGGAATTCTCTGCCTGAAGAAGTGGTTTTATCAGAGTCCATACAGATGTTCAAACAGCTACTAGATGCCTACTTGCAAAGACAGAATATTCAAGGATATAATCTTTCAATGTAGGGTAATAACTGCTTGATTCAAGGATAAATCTGACTGCCATTCTGGGGTCAAGAAGGAATTTTTTGTCCTAGCTTGTTGCAAAATTGTGCTTCAAACTGGGGTTTTTTTTTTTTTTTTTTGCCTTTTGGATCAACAGCAAAAAACAGGTGTGAGGAAGGCTGAACTTGATGGACGCAAGTCTCTTTTCAGCTATCTAACTATGTAACTATGTAACTATGTAACCTGCTCACATACTGTTTGCTTGGACTTTGTCAACTCAATTTTAGTCTGGGCTATACCAGCAAGGGATTATTGGAGCATAGGGAACAAGGGTTTCCTAAAGCCCTGCAATCTCCACCCTCAGTGTAAAATTTGTCAACGTTCACTTACTGGTTACTTTCCGCATTTTAACTACAAAGGATTGTTGTATCAATTTCTACAGTTTATAAAGCGCTGTCTAGCTTATCTTAATTTGAAGAAAGGTATGCATGCACAAAATTAATTTGGAAAAGTTTGTGAGAATAGAGCTCTGCCTAAGGATATAATCTTGTAGTCTCCGTAGAGACAATGTCTTCTTAATGCTTTGCCCAGGCCCTGGTCCATTGGCTTACATGTAGTAGAAACTGCTAGAGAGAGTGGGACATAGTGACACAAAAAGTAAGGGTAGGGTAGAAAAGTAGGTTGCTAGAATAGTATTTGTTGAGGGCTTAGGGTTTTGTTTTGATGACAGTTAAAGGGGAGGAATCAGGGTGCGGGGAGGGAAAGCTGTCGACAGTTTAATTGATATGCTTTCCTACAGAAGTAAGTTTTCAAAGATTTTTTGAAGGAGTGGAGACTGGGTGAGAGTCTAACAAAGAGGGGGAAGGGCATTCCATTGATGTTAAATGATGCATTGATATTAAATGAACATATCAATGCATATTTCATTGCTCATTCTACTAAGTTGTAATCTATTTGCAATTTGGGCATTGTTACCTTTGCCTGATATTAAACACATGTGGTATGATAAAAAAGATTAAATGTTAATGGTCGAGTAACGTGGCACTGCCTCAAATTTGATTGCAGGGAGTTAAGATGAACTGTTTAGAAGGGGAGAGTTTGCAGAAGCTTCTGACAAGAGGTCTCCAGTTTTTGTAAGCTGTTTTAGATATACCAATTTTGAAACACATGCAAATACAATGCATACATGTTTTCATTTGATAGACAGCCACTGGAGGCAGTCTTAGTGCTGAAAAGTAATCATTGCTGTTTATCAATAAGGGACACTGTACCCAGACCACCTCCATGAGATGACATGGGATGACATGGTCTGGGTGCCTATAGTATTTAAAGTTGAGTTTTTTTTTTTTTTTAACTGTGGTGTCAAAAAAATAATTGTGCCTAGCCTGAGGTACTGACTCTAGTGTGAGATTAGCATACCAGTATAGAGCTGTATATAGTAGTAAATCCACCAAGAACCAACCTATTTTACAGCACAAATATATGTCTTTGCTGTATAAAGGTGTGTTACTTTACACAATGCTGGCATAATATGTCTGACAATAATCACTTGTATATCTCATCTACTGTTATAAGATAAGGAAATCCACCATCCTTAATATTCTGTCCTAGTCCCCAGTAGAAACTGAAGAAGAGTAGGGGAAGGGTTAGTGTTCCCTAATCCATTATCAGCAGTAGTACCATGTCCTCTGAGAGTTGGAACACCTCTTCCTCAGCTATGAAGACTGATGACACCTCCTCCACCACTGCCTCCTTCATCAATGCCACCACTACCACTATTAGAAGAAGCTGTTTACTATTTTATGCTCCTACTGTGCACTTGGCACTTTGTCTAAGATCATTTCTATCTGAAGTATTATTATCTGATTTCATGGAATATGTTGAAACTTCATCTTCAACAAGTGCCAGAAGTAGCTCACTCAGTGATATTATTATTGCCACCATTTCCCTTCCCATTAGCATTAGTCAACCAAGTGCTAGTGTGGAAGCTAGTGTTTATACAGCTTCCAAAGATGCAACTCCATTTACATCTTCATCAGCCACAAGTTCAAAGGTTGAGGCTAATATTGACTCTACTGTGGCAGCCTCACAGGTTAGTAAATTGCATCTGAGTAAAGAGCATTGTGTGACAAGGAAGTGAGCAAAGGGACAGTGAAGTGTCGGCCTGAACATATATATAAAGACACCACAAGTCTTTATTGTTGAGTTAAGAAAAGGTACTATGGCAGGCAGCAGGTGTACAGGTTCTGCATCTAATTCAGCACAACCGGCTACCAACTACCTCCTCCACTTCTACCAACCTTAGGCAGAGCACAGAGCTGTTGAGCCTAGTGATGCTAGGTGACAAAGGTGACAAGGAGAGACAAACTTCCAATCCACACTATCCCAGGGACATGTCCACCAGCCCACTCTTGACCATTTTATTGTATTGGATACCCAGTAATGCCATTTTTGGAGATATGCTACCTTACCTGTGAGATCTTAGGATTAAGGAAACAGTGTCACTCTGACTCAACAGCCTGACATACTGGAGAGTTAAACTTATTAACATGATCAGTGATTTGCAGCAAAAAAGAGGCATGCTGGTTAAGAAAGATATGTGCATTGAACCAGTGGTGTATTTTGGATACGTGCTGCCCTAGGCATGTCAAAACTCGGGCACCCCCCGCACCATCTAAATTTCCCCCACCCCTACCTGTTTAAGAGGAACATGCAGTTTGACTGACAGACACACTCTGACACACCAATTCACTGACAGGCACACACTCTCAGATTGACATACAGTGACATACGTTCACTGACCGACACACACTGGCAGACACACACATTCACTGACAGACACACACACTCACTAACAGATACAGACTCACTCATAGACATGCACTGACAGACACAAACACTCACTCGGACACAGTGACAGACATGCACACATTCACTGACAGACACGCTCACACTCACTGACAGACAGACACACACACATTCACTGACAGACACACACATTCACTGACAGATAGACACAGACATTCACTGACAGACACACACACACTCACACACACACACACACACACACACACACACATTAACTGACAGACACCCTGACACTGACACATTCACACACTTACAAAGTATTATAGATATTTTAAAAATATTATTTTTAATCCACCCAGCCTCCCTAGCTGGAGTGGATTCTTCCCCCTGGGTCCAGTGAAGCTGGCTGCTGGGCTTCTGGTCTGGTTGCTGGCTGGGCTGGCTGGCTGCTGTTCTGGCTGAGCTGGTTGGCTGCTGTGCTCAGTGGATGCGGGGAAGAAGAGCTCAGAGGGCTCCCTTGCGCAGTGACACCCCCCCTCTCCCTCCTCTGGCCACACTGGGAGGTTAACAGGGCATCTGCCAGGGTGCTTTGGGGCCAGCTTTTTTTGCCGCCCCCCCTAAAAGTGCTGCCCAAGGCAAATGCCTTGTTAGCCTCATGAGAAATACACCCCTGCATTGAACCAAGCAATATTGTAGGGATTTTTGCTGTTGTTCTGGATGTCTTAAATATTTTGTCACTGAAATTCAGACAGACCAAACTGTCGATTTAACTAAATTTTGTTGACCTGAACAATTTACATTTTTTTTTAAGAAATGTAATTAATAAAATGTATATACTTTTGTCGAAAGTGTTTCGGGAGAACCAAAATGTTTTGTCCTGCACAAGCCTAACAAACAGCAAGTTGCTATAGATTTTCTTTTTACAATAGTTGTTCTAGTATCTTTTTTCATTTGTTTTGCTTTAGTTAATCTTATACATTTTTTATTACTTTCACATTGCTTACCTTCGAACTATGCCCTTTTATGCAATAACTTGCCTTTCACCAATCAAGCACTGATATGTATATATTAACTTCACTGAAATATTAAAATACATATGCTATAAGTTAATATTAAACCACAAAAAATGTTTAAAACATGCTTTGGCTAAAAGAAAGTCAATTTAACTTTAAAACTGTCCATACTTGCCATTGCAATGTTTTACTATCAATAAAAACATAATTTAAATAGTATTATTAAAGATATATTTACTGTATCATTGATTTCAAAATAATTTCAGCTAAAACCATTGTTTAAAATGTTTGGTTATATTGTTCACAAAAGAGTATAAGTAAACTCTCTCTCTCTCTCTCTCTCTCTCTCTCTCTCTCTCTCTCTCTATATATATATATATATATATATATATAAATATATATATATATATATATATATATATATATATTTATATAATACTTTGACTGTGTCCTTGCACTCAGGCTTAATGTATTATGGCCGGGTGCCAGTCCTCAAAACAATGGTAATGTAAAGTTGAAGTAATGAAGAGCGTGTACTCACGGTCTTGTAGAGAATAGTGAACTTCTTTAGTGAGGGTCCAGGGATCAACGTTTCAGTCCCTAACCGGGACTTTCATCAGGTTCAGGATCCTCATGGAAGTACTGGTTAGGGACTGAAATGTTGATCCCTGGACCCTCAATAAAGAAGTTTACTATTCTCTACAAGACTGTGAGTGCAGCCCTTTTCATTACTTCAACTATATATATATATATATATATGTATATATATATATATATATATATATATTTTTTTTTTTTTTTTTACTGTGAGCTCTCTATAGTGTGTGATTGCAGCATGAGAGTGAAGACCTTCATGCTCTCCTGCTGATCACACAGTTATTGGTACCATGCATCCCAACCATCTTGATTTTGGTAAGGCAGTCCCAATTTTCGGGTACTGTCCCGCCATCCAGATTTTGTTCCCTTCCCTGTCCCACTAGGGAGCAAAACTGCCAGGGCACTGTTCCCAACAAGCATACAGAGTGTATCATTAGACATGCATGCACTATGCATAGCACCTTATAACCCTGCAGAGAGCTTTGAAACCTTGCTCCCTGCATGATCCGCAAGTGTCAGTCTACTTGATTGGAAGGCAGCCTGTGGCGGAACCCACCTCGCCACTGGGCATTGGAGGGGCCTGGCTGCCTGCCTCTTACCCGCGGACTATGGCCCCTGGAAAACTGGTACATTTAAAGATTTATATTTGGGCTTGTTATACTGTATATTGCTGTTGCTGGCCCTTTTAAACTCATCTATGGACAGATTGGGACTTTTGGGACTACTGTCCCTTTAAGACTGTGAAGCATATTCTAGTGTACTGCCTGTAATATTATATATGTATTTATATATGTGTTAAGTTTAACCTGGGTGATTTGTATGCAGCATTCAACTGATTGTTCGGTAGAATCACTCCATTCAGTATATTGAGTGAAACTACCGAACAACCAGACCACCCAGGAACGAGTGTGCCTCCAATTACCGTTTGCAACAATGTTGCAAACGGGTAATTGGCAATCAGTGCAGTGTGGTCTGTGTCCTCTGGGTGGCCGCCATTCGAGAGCCGAACACGTGGCGGCGGCCATCTTAAACTACCGAACAGCTGTGTTTTGCCGTCGAGTGTCTGGAACTGAAATCGGACACTCGACTAGGCAAACACCGCTGAGACCTCCAGACTTCCAGGATTTCGTGGGGAAACTACCGAACGGCCCGCCGTTCGGTAGAAAGAAACTCACGAACTAGGGAATTCATGCGAATCCCCCTTAGTCTCTATCACACCAGTAATTCGTCTGTTTCATTCCCTTTTCTGTGACCGACCGCAGGGCCAAAATGCATGGAACTGTTTTCGGATACTTACCCATGCGGTCGGTCAAATGCTGGATTTAAAGGTGTACCCCCTGTTTTTGGGGTACATCCAGAACTTGGCTGGAAAAGTGTACCGGATAATTGGGTTTAATGTTATCTGAGGGGAGGGGATGTGTGGGCTGAACCATGTATGTGATTGGTTATTTTATGCCTCCCCCTGGGTGTGGCCTGTATGTGGATTATTGTAATAAAAGCCAGGCTGGATGAGCCAGTCCAGAGTTCCTGTTTTAACCCTCAAAGTGAAGTGTCGTCTCATTATTGGGGGAAGGATTGATTGCATGCTGTTCCAGTTGACTGCTAGGAGTGTAAGCCTATTCGTATGGTTCCTATTCAATGGTCTACAGCATTCATATGCTTGAGAAGATTCATATGCTGAATCGGTTCGGTGATTGTGGTGTCTGCCAGAGTGCTTGGAGTCCTCAGGAAGCGCTAGGAGCATCCATTAACGGAGGTACCAAGTCGGGGTGCCAGGCGATCCGTTACACAGCCTGTCATGCATTTACACCTGGCTGATCTGTTCATTCCACGGGAAGAGCTACCCTCTTTTTGGGTGGGTCTGCAACCTTTGAGCAGAGCCAGTCATGCAAATCGCGTCACTGTCAGGCCTCATTGAAGCACCTGACAGAGGGAAGTCCCAGGTATCAATTTATTAAAATTTTCTCGGTTCCATTGGGGCAAACATTTATTTGACCATTCTCACACCAAAAAATGTCTTATGCAACCCTAAACTTCCTATGGTCATTGAGTGGTTAAACTCTCAGTTTCATTTCAAAGTTGCTCAAATGTTATTGCATTTAAAATGCATAGTTTCAACTATAATGTTTTACAGCAGAACAGTGGTTCATCTCTACTTCCAGTGTGATTTTAGAAAATATGCTGGTACTGTACAGAACAGTGGTTCATCTCTACTTCTAGTGTGATTTTAGAAAATATGATGGTACTCTATATTAATGGGTACCTCCAGAATAAAATGTTCTGAAAACCAGTATAAAATACATATTGAACTAAATAAAAATTTCTGTAAATTATTGAATTATTGTAATTTGTATTTAGATCAGTATTGTCTAAACTATCTATTGCCTTAAAAACTCATGTAGGAAATGATGAACTTAACACAATGCTTTTCCAGCTTAAGTATGGGGTCACTCATAGGAGTGATAGTGCACAATATCTTTAAAACAGGTACCTCCTAGACTTATAGATATTCATTAACAGTAATTGTTTCAAAATCTGAACATTCCTTAAACCCATGCCTTTGCCAGAGGCGTAACTAGAAACAATGTGGCCCCGGTGCGAAAACTGCCCTGGGGTCCCCTCATACTTCTACCCCCTCCCCATACAGCTATCCTCCTCCTCCCATACGTTGCCCCCCCACATATACAGACAAACAGATATACATGCAGACGCACACATACACACACACACATAGAGAGACAAACACATACACACAGACACACATACAGGCACACATACATACAGACACACACATACATACACACATACATACAAACACACACACACACACACACATGTACAGACACACAGACAGACGCACACACATACACATACATACAGACACACATACAGACACACACACATGGACATACGGACACACATACATACACACACACATACAGACACAGAGGCACATACATACAGAAACACAGACGAGCATACATACATACATACAAACAAACACACATACTCACACACATGCATACAAACTCATGCACACATACAGACACACAGACAGACATACAAACACACAATGTAAAAAAAAGGTACACTTTGCTGTTTTTAAAAACTTTGTGGAAGCAGAGGGGGAGATTGATGGTTACCTGGCTGATTTTGAGAGACAGTGTGCCCAGCACCAGGTACCCATGGATGAATGGGTTACCATCCTCTCTGGGAAACTATCCAGCCGGGCAAGCGAAGCCTTCCGAGCCATACCAGACGAGGAAATGACAAGCTATCTATCGGTAAAAGAAGCCCTCTTAGCCAGGTATGCTGTTACCCCAGAGGCATAACGGCGGAGGTTCCGGGACACTAATAAACTGAGTGGGGACTCATACACTGAGTGGGCATGCTGTATCCACTGCACGGCAGCCTACTGGGTCGCTGGATGCCAGGCAGTATCGGTAGAGGAGGTGCTGCAGCTGTTCCTGTTGGAACATTTCTATGAGAGGCTGACTGCAGGGGTCAGGGAATGGGTCCGCGACAGAAAGCCGCTTACACTACCTGAAGCAGCTCGCTTAGTCGACGAGTATTCTGACGCCCGCAAGCTGGACAACCAAGTGACCAAAGCTGCCCCTCGCACCGAGAACAGACCAGCGGCTGCACCCCCAACACCAGTATACCGCCCTGCAGCACCCCCTCCAACAAACCCACAAACACGGAATTTCAATGCCCGCCAGTACTCACAGCCTATGAGATGCCATGGCTGTAACCAGATTGGCCATTGCAAAGTGGAGTGTCCCCTGAATCCAGCTAGGCAGTCCCAGTCCTGGAGGAGACCAGAATGGGGAAACCCACGTCCAGCAGTGCCGGCTGCCTATTTTGTTAAGGAAGAGGAGTGCTGGGGTATCCTGCTTGAGGCTGATCGGGTACAAGCAGCTAGCCGGGACAACCGGCAACAGCATCAGCAGACTTACTGGAAAGGGACCACCAGACTGACTTGTCGAGCCCTGTACAGCTAGGGGACAGGTTAAGCCCCGCAGAAAAGGAACAGGCTCAGAGGTTTCTGGGGGAGAAGCAGGCGACTTTCTCCCAAGAGCCGGGCTATACAACCCTGGCTGTACATAAGGTAGAGACCCTTGGACAGACTCCCCTCCATCAGCCCCCTTACCGTATCCCTGAAGCAGTCTGAGAAGGAATGCAGAAGGAGATACAGGAGATGACCCAGCTTGGGGTCATCGAGCCCTCCGACAGTCCATGGGCTTCATCTGTAGTCCTGGTGCCTAAGAAAAATGGAACCACCCGGTTCTGTGTGGACTACAGGCAACTCAATGAGAAGACCACCACGGACGCCTACCCGATGCCCCGGGTAGACAAGTTGCTAGATCGTATTGCCAGGGGACACTGACTACCATATGGCAGATTCCCCTGGCTGAGGATGCTATCCCCAAGTCGCCCCATTTGGCTTGTACCAATTTAGAGTCATGCCCTTCGGGATGATGAATGCCCCAGCTACCTTCCAGCCAATGGTGGATAGACTCCTTGATGGCCTCCAGGAATTTGCTTGTGCATTCCTGGACGACATTGCAATCTATAGTGGATCTTGGCAGGAGCACTTGGTACACGTAGGGGTGGTTCTGGACAAGATTTGGGCCGCTGCCTTGACCTTGAAGCCAGATAAGTGCCATCTAGGTATGGCTGAAGTGCAGTAACTGGGACACAGAGTGGGGGAATCTTCTTGGGGACTGCAGGGTACTACCAACATTTTGTCCCCAACTACAGTGCAATAGCTAAGCCCTGACTGACCTGACTAAGAAAAACTTACCGAAGCAGGTCCTGTGGTCTCCAGCTTGTGAAGTCGCGGTTTAGGCACTGAAGCAGGCTCTTGTGAACGCCCCTGTCTTGGCTGCCCCAGTCCCTAACAAACGTTTTCTCATCCATACAGATGTTTGGACTGGGGGCTGTGCTGAGCCAAGTTGGGGAGGATGGAGGAAATCTCAGCAGAAAACTACTACCCCGGGAAGTGAGCTATGCGGCAGTGAATAAGGAGTGTTTGGCCCTGGTATGGGCACTGGAAAAGTTGACTCCCTATCTGTACGGACAAGAATTTTCCCTTGTGACTGACCACAACCCATTGGTCTGGCTTAACCGGGTCTCAGGAGACAATGGCAGGTTGCTGCGGTGGAGTCTAGCCCTGCAACCATACAACTTTACCATCAGCTATAGACCCGGTAAGCAGAATGGCAATGCCGATGGGTTGTCCCGACAAACAGACACCACTCCGGCCCCCTAGTTCCGGACATCCCCAAGTTGACCCGAGAAGGATCAAGCCAGGCCTGCCGGAGTATCCCACAAGGAGGGATCTGTGTGACAGAACCATCTGTCTATGGATTACTTTTATTTTTCCTCCATTCGTCTGTTTGTTCGGCTATTTTCCTGTCCGTACAGTCCCCCTGTTATTCCCTTGTTTCTACTGAACAAACTACCAAAAGACCAGCCACCCAGCAGGGAAGTGTGCTGCTTGTTGACCTCTTGGCCCCATCAGAACATTGAGGTTAACCGCAGACACTTCCAAATTATCAAGCGCAGATCAGGTGGTCGTCATTTGTATGCCGACCATGAGGTGGCCGCCATATTGACTATATGAATGATCAGTGGTGTTCGTCGATGAGTTCATGGAACTAAAAACGGATACTATTTCTCCCAAACACCGCTGAAGCTGCCGACCTCCCTTCTTCTGACTTCCAATATATGAACGCCGGTCCGTTCGACACTTTCTCCACTAATGGACTTACCCCAGATATCCATCCCATGGAGCCCCTTCGTATACCAAAAGACAATGTGACTTTGGCTCCATGGCGATTGAACTGTGGGTATAGGATCTGAGCGCCATTCGGTAGTAATGTGTGCTCAAATCTAAGCTATCTGGCGATACATTAATTGCATATAATCCATTCTGTAGTTTTCCTATTATGTATTTTTTTGTCTTTTTATTATCCCATGTAAAATGGCGTTTTGCCTCTATCCTGGGAGATAATTGGATTACTTCCCAATTATCTCCAGGATAGAGAGGAGGGTCTACCTGGTGTAAAGGGGAGTGTTTATAGCCAAAGTGTGCTCATTGGCTACTGTATCACTTTTGTCCCAGTCTTTCATCTGGTCCCCTTGGGGAGTGTCCACCAGATGGGAGACCTGCATAAATACCGGGCAGATAGCCCACATTAAACGAGATTCCTGTTTTACCCTCAATACGGAGCCTCATCTCGTACTTGGGGGGAATTGCTACTGTGCATTATTCTTTTACCTGGTCCAGGAGAGAAGGATTTTGTATGTTTCCAGTTCGGTGGGTTTGAGTGTTTGTGAGTTGCTGCTCCCTTCGAAAGGTGAATCTCCCGAACGGTATTAACCCTTACTACACCGGGTTATATCGTAACATTATCAATTTAAATAGTGAATTAAGTATGGTAAAAAAATAAGCAGACACTCATATGTCCTAAAAGCTCATAGACATAATGACCTAATGTTTTCAATTATACATATAGATACATTATTATAGACTCAATATGAATTATTATTCCCCCTGTAATTTTTCTGAAAATCTACTTATTTGTGAAGTTCACCTTTATATAAACTATACTTAAATAAAACTGCAATTAGTTTTTTTTCTGCTTTCTAATTCACATTGATTGTATATTCTAAATTTTCGTGTCAGATAGTGAACTGTGTGGAAAGGAAAACATCTGGTGAGATTCTTAACAGCTGAAGTGTGTTTCCCCGTGGGTAATATGTATCACTTAATTAAGGCACTCTTTTGTTTTCCTGGCACACAAACTTATGAAACATTCAGCATCTTGAACTGAGTTTAACTACATAATACTATTTATATATTTATGGCAGGGTTTGTTTTATTTTTGTACAGAGTTCGTGCGCATTATGGTTTTTATACTGATACCCAGACTGCTCCAGTTGCAGTATGCTCAATAGCAGATGTTCACATTTTGGTTATGAAAAGAAAAAAAAAACTAGAGGAAAAATAGCTAAAGTGCTAACATTCAGTATATATCAATATTCTTGACGTGATGTGCAAAAAATAAATAAATGTTGTTTTGTTTGTTTTCAGAGTTGTTGAAATGTGGTACGTGTGCTTTTATTAGCATAGTGTTCGTTCTACTTTCCACGTTAAAGTAAATAAATAATGCTTGATAAAGCAGAAACGCTTCAAATATTCATAATCTGCACAAGAAGAGCCATCCATTGGAGCGAAGTGCTGATCATTGTATTATTAATATTGTTATTACTGCCATTCCAACATATTCCACAGCACTGTACCACTAAGGAAAAAGACAGCATAATATACTCAGACGAAAGAAAAGAGTTACTAGGACACTATCCCAAATCCCTATGCATATTTTAATAACTGAAAGTTTTGCGGTTGTTGTTTTTTTGAGAATTTATTTTTGTATATATTTGCAACTTGTTTGAGGTTATACCTTTTTCATAATTTATTCCTCTTTTTCTCTTACATAATACCTCCTCTTATTTCTTCTCTAATATCTTTCTCCTTTCCTTATCCCTACCTCCCTTCCTTCTTTTACCCTAATCCTCTAAACCTTAACTATATCCTTCCACTGTCTTCTTCATCTTTTTACTCCTCTATATTGTAGAAAAATGTAACGACTTATATAATAAATAACTGTAGTTATTTTTAGTACCACTCCAATTGTCATTAGATGTGAGCCCACCTGCCACGTCAAGGGAAACCTCTTAGGGGAGTCCTATACTAACAATTCACCTTGCTTCCTTATGCTTCAGGTAAACAAATCTCTGATGATACAGAGAGTGGTGTTTTTCTAAACCTCTATATACTTAACCAATAAGGAACACATTGAGTGGGCAGCAGGAAGCAAGGTGAATCGTTAGTGCAAGGACTCCCCTAAGAGGTTTGCTTTGACATGGCAGGTGGGCTTACATCTAATGGCCATTGGAGTGATACTAAAAAATTATATTTATTTAGATATGTATAGTGATGTGGGATAGTGTGCAAGTAACTATTTTCTTTAGTTTTTATTGTACATATTGGGGCTGATGTGTACTATAGTCATTGCTGCAGCCCAGGAGTAGTGGGAGTCTGGGAGCAGGACTTATTACAAAAGGTAAAAATGGCCCTGAACCAGAGCGCTTTACAATTTGTGAAAACAGAACATTGCTAATTATATAGAATACAGGGAGTGCAGAATTATTAGGCAAATGAGTATTTTGACCACATCATCCTCTTTATGCATGTTGTCTTACTCCAAGCTGTATAGGCTCGAAAGCCTACTACCAATTAAGCATATTAGGTGATGTGCATCTCTGTAATGAGAAGAGGTGTGGTCTAATGACATCAACACCCTATATCAGGTGTGCATAATTATTAGGCAACTTCCTTTCCTTTGGCAAAATGGGTCAAAAGAAGGACTTGACAGGCTCAGAAAAGTCAAAAATAGTGAGATATCTTGCAGAGGGATGCAGCACTCTTAAAATTGCAAAGCTTCTGAAGCGTGATCATCGAACAATCAAGTGTTTCATTCAAAATAGTCAACAGGGTCACAAGAAGCGTGTGGAAAAACCAAGGCGCAAAATAACTGCCCATGAACTGAGAAAAGTCAAGCGTGCAGCTGCCAAGATGCCACTTGCCACCAGTTTGGCCATATTTCAGAGCTGCAACATCACTGGAGTGCCCAAAAGCACAAGGTGTGCAATACTCAGAGACATGGCCAAGGTAAGAAAGGCTGAAAGACGACCACCACTGAACAAGACACACAAGCTAAAACGTCAAGACTGGGCCAAGAAATATCTCAAGACTGATTTTTCTAAGGTTTTATGGACTGATGAAATGAGAGTGAGTCTTGATGGGCCAGATGGATGGATTGGTAAAGGGCAGAGAGCTCCAGTCCGACTCAGACGCCAGCAAGGTGGAGGTGGAGTACTGGTTTGGGCTGGTATCATCAAAGATGAGCTTGTGGGGCCTTTTCGGGTTGAGGATGGAGTCAAGCTCAACTCCCAGTCCTACTGACAGTTTCTGGAAGACACCTTCTTCAAGCAGTGGTACAGGAAGAAGTCTGCATCCTTCAAGAAAAACATGATTTTCATGCAGGACAATGCTCCATCACACGCGTCCAAGTACTCCACAGCGTGGCTGGCAAGAAAGGGTATAAAAGAAGAAAATCTAATGACATGGCCTCCTTGTTCACCTGATCTGAACTCCATTGAGAACCTGTGGTCCATCATCAAATGTGAGATTTACAAGGAGGGAAAACAGTACACCTCTCTGAACAGTGTCTGGGAGGCTGTGGTTGCTGCTGTACGCAATGTTGATTGTGACAAGATCAAAACACTGACAGAATCCATGGATGGCAAGCTTTTGAGTGTCCTTGCAAAGAAAGGTGGCTATATTGGTCACTGATTTGTTTTTGTTATGTTTTTGAATGTCAGAAATGTATATTTGTGAATGTTGAGATGTTATATTGGTTTCACTGGTAAAAATAAATAATTGAAATGGGTATATATTTGTTTTTTGTTAAGTTGCCTAATAATTATGCACAGTAATAGTCACCTGCACACACAGATATCCCCCTAAAATAGCTACAACTAAAAACAAACTAAAAACTACTTCCAAAAATATTCAGCTTTGATATTAATGAGTTTTTTGGGTTCATTGAGAACATGGTTGTTGTTCAATAATAAAATTAATCCTCAAAAATACAACTTGCCTAATAATTCTGCACTCCCTGTATAGACGAACAATAAACACAAATTGATACTAACGACAGGGGAATATGATAGAAACATTTCAATACATAAAGGTACTCAACAAAGTAAAGGAGGAGAGTCTATTTAAAAGAAGGAAAACTTCCACAACAAGAGGACATAGTCTTAAATTAGAGGGGCAAATGTTTAAAAAAAATATCAGGAAGTATTACTTTACTGAGAGGGTAGTGGATGCATGGAATAACCCACCAGCTGAAGTGGTAGAGGTTAACACAGTAAAGGAGTTTAAGCATGTGTGGTATAGGCATAAGGCTATTCTAACTGTAAGATAAGGCCAGGGACTAATTAAAGTATTTAGAAAATTGGGCAGATTAGATTGGCCAAATGGTTCTTATCTGTCGTCACATTCTAGTATGCTTACAATCTAGCAATTACAGTACTTTGATACAAAGAGCTTAGTAAAATGACTAGTGAGTTTGCAATCTAAAAGTAATAATGGGGAGTTAAGACATGATGTTGCAGGGGGTGTTTCAAGTTGATGATCGGACATCTTGTTGTATATGTAAAGAATGAGTAGCTTGTGATGCAATTAAATTGTTAAGATTAGAAGCAGCAGAAAGAACGAAAGTTCTAAAGAAAGAAATAACGAAATAAAGAAAGAAAGAAAGGTGGGGAGTGTGTGGGCTAGTGGTAGCCACATTTTGAAAATGTTTGCTATGGAAGTCTGGGTGCACGAATGAATTTGCAGAAAGAATAAAAATGAATTTACAAACATGCTTTCTGTAGGGAAGCAGGGAAGAATTGTATGTAGAGGAAAGGATGGGATTTATAACATTCGGCGTGAGACTGAAATAAATTTAACATCATTAAAAAGTAATAATGCATTTGCATTCATAATGTGAAAGTTTTCGTCGTAAGCTATATAGAAATGTATGGCATAAAACACCAATATCTGCAAAAATGTAGTAGGATAGTGAGGAAGATAGGTAAACATAGCACACGAATACAAACTTGATTAAAGGTAACTTAGTTAATTGGTTACAGAATGCAGATGATTTTGCAAATTTGGGAATTATTTACTGAGTGAAGTCTGTGTGCAATTATGAATCTGGAGAAATATGAAAATGCAAGTGTATTTTTAGTTGCTAGAATCCACATCTCTTGTGACACCTGCAGGTAATCTAAGTTTATTTTATTTAAAAAAAAAAAAAAAACATTAATAAAATAACAAAATAAGTTAATAATCTTATACCTTCCATATTCTTCATTTAAAAGAATATGATCAAATTTGATTTCCATTCACAAGTTAAATCCATATGTTATTTAACCCATTCCCTCCCAACTCTGGGTTATATATATATTTTTTGCACTGTATATTTTTTTTTACAATCTGAGTTTTCAAAAATTCCATCTGGATTGTTGAATAAATGTTAGTATTTTAGATATGCCTGAGTAGCAATCTATACGAGAATTTCTATTATTTTCCCCAAGCTGAAAGGACATTTCACGCACCAATATCACTAGAGCTTATTGTAGTGAATATAGTACCAGGTAGAACAGATTACAGTCCCTTTCTTTATCAAAACTTTTCAATCTTTTTGACAGTTACCAGGGGAATTTCCTGCAACCAAATCCCAACTCATGACTTAATAATAAAGAAAGAAATCTTACTTCCTCAATTTTCAGCCAAGTGTTATTGTGGCACAGGCATGACTTGTCAGCTCACACTGTGCAACAAGAGGCTGAAAGCACCGGAATATTGGGATAGCCAGGTGAGTCAAACCTCTACACCCCTCTCAGATTGGATGAGTCACATCTGGCCCTGTTAGTATGTCTGAAAGCGCCCAGTCTCCCTGTGTCTATTCCATGGTGTCAAAAAGGTCAGAGGAGTTTCCTCATCCTACACTAGAGTGTTTTCAGCTTTTGAGTATATGCCATGGTCCCACAACGCGTTTCATTATATGTAAGCATTTGCAGGCATATTCTCAGAACTGTGACAGAGGGATTGCAAAAATAGTAAAACTGGAAAAATACTGGTTCATAGCTATTTTTCCAAATCAACTATTTTTTATTTTAACTTATAGTTTTTTTATGTTGTCATGCAAGTTCAGGTTCAAGTTCACATACAGAAAGAAACCAACTAAACTATTTTGGCCTAAAATTGTAAAATTTATCTCAAGACACAGAGGCTCATATTGTGCATATCTCTTTCTTTACTTAATATACAGCAGCAAAGAACAACCAATAAGAAAAAATGATGCTAATATAAGACTTCCTAAACTCCACCCCCTCAAAGCAGCCATCCTTATAATCCAGGATCACATCACTCAACTTCCTCTTTCTTTGCTGCTCCCGTGGCTGCAAGTTAAGTACAGATTACCTCCCTTATGTTTTATCTATGTATATATTTATATGCATTGTTTCTCTCACCCTTCATGTCTAGTGCCCTTCTGGGCCTTTCATTTATTTTCCTGTATCTTTTACAACCACAGTTTTTCCCCTTGATGATTTATTTAGCCCTTTTCTCACTAGACCATAAACCCTTCTGGTTGTGTGGTTTCTGGCCTGTGTGCCTTCTGTGTGCTCCCATATGGGAGGTCTCATATTAGCATCCTTTTTTCTTATTGGTTGTTCTTTGCTGCTGTATATTAAGTAAAAAAAGAGATATGCACAATACTCGCCTCAGTGTCTTTCACAAAATCATGTCTTTTCGTCATTAAATAGCAAAATCATGTAATTAATTGTTGCAAATTTTAGACTAAAATAGAAGAAACAGATTTAAAAAAAATCTGACATTTATTGTTCTAACTCAACAATTATGACATAAAATTGTAAATTCCCTGTTTAATTTCTGACTATTTCCAGTTTGGTGAATAGCTTGTGTGAGATTTCCTACTTATAATGTGTTGAGAAAGTGGGTACAGGAGGTTTTTTTGTCGTTTTTGTTTCATCATTAGCCTGATTGAAAACAGTTAAAAAAAAACAAAAAACCAAGAGATTGAATCCATAACACACAAACTACATAACTACTATAATATGCTGTGATTATTATGGGTTATGGAATGTACCTACCTTTACAGGGTTATTCACTGAAGTGATAATATAAAGTGAATTAGACATGTGCAATTCATTTCGGTCCAAATATGAATTCGGACGAATTTCGGGCAATTCGGACATTTGGGTACTTCTGAATGTCCGAAATGCCGAAGTGCCGAATTGCCGAGGTCCCGAAGTTCCGAAATTACCTAATTTCTGAATTTCCAAAGGGCCGAAGTTCCGAAGTGCCGAAGTGCAGAAGTGCTGAATTGCCGAATTGCCGAGGTCCCGAAGTTACCGAATTTCCGAAGTGCCGAAGTGCCAAAGTTCCAAAGTTGCTGAAGTTGCCGAAGTTCCGAAGCACAGTATTGCCTAAGTACTAATAAACTTACCCAGTGAAAGAAGAAGAATGTTACATTGTATACAATTTTAAATAAAAAGTATACAAACACAGCCAGGATTCAGCTGTATGCATTTGCAACACTTACAACAATCAAGTAACATACATTCATATAAAATGTAAGTTACTTAGCCTGTCAATGTAATGATAGGAATGGATAAGTAGATAACTAATTCCCACAGTATTAGGGAGCTATCTACTAAAAGGCTGAAAGACCTAAATTGGTCTTTCAGCCAAATTTACTAATACCAAGTAAAGATTACTTAGTTTTAGTAAATTATGCCCCTACTCGCTATACCGTGGGTAGGGTCATGTCTATTAAACAGTGAGCAGCCTGTGGCTGCTCACTGTTAAAAAAAGGACCTATTGCCCCCCCCCATTCAGGGGTGGGGGCAAGGGGGGAGGACATTAGGTCCTCCCCCTTATTTTACTGTAGGGCCCCCACCCGCCGCTCAGGGGTGGGGGCCAGGGGGGAGGACATTAGGTCCCCCCTATTAGTATTTAGGGCTCCCACCCACCGCTCAGGGGTGGGGGCCGGGGGGAGGACATTAGGTCTCCCCCCCTTATTTTACTGTAGGGCCCCCACCCACCACTAGGTCCCACCCATTATTAGTAATTAGGGCCCCCACCCACCGGTCAAGGGTGGGGGCTGGGGGGGAGGACAATAGGACCCTATTTTTTATTTGTATTTTTAAAATTTTTACTTAGTATTAGTAAATTTGGCTGAAAGACCAATTTAGGTCTTTAAGCCTTTTGGTAGATAACTCCCTAATCCCATGGAAATTAGGGAGTTATCTACTAAGCGGCTGCAAGAGAAGTCCCGAAGTGCCGAAGTCCAGAAATTCCGAAATGCAGAAGTTCAGAAATTCCAAAGTTCCGAAGTGTCGAAGTACCGAAGTTCCGAAGTTCCGAAGTGCTGAAGTGCCGAAGTTCCGAAGTTGCCGAAGTTCCGAAGTGTTGAAGTGCCGAATTGCCGAAGTCTCGAATTGCGAAAGTCCCAAATTTCGGAATGCCAAACCGAACCGAAAATTTTCCCCATGCACATGCCTAAAGTAAATTGAAAGTGCATTACAGAATTAATTTTTGCACAAAATTGACATTAGGCAGCCTGCAACAGAGTTGTAGCCTGCCTAACAGGACTGCCATCAGAAATTTTGGGGCCCCTGACAAAGTTCAAGGTCTGGGCCCCTTGAACTTTGTCAGGGGCCCAGGGCTCATACTGAGTCCGCTCACAATGATGCAGGACTGAATGTGGTGTGTATAGTGAATGTGAATTAGAATGTGTATAATGGATGCAGAGTGCATGTGTAATGGATGTAGTGTTTGTGTGTATTAGATACTGTTTGTGCAGCGAATGCAGAGTGTGTGTTTGTGTCGCGGATGCAGTGTGTATAGTGAATTCAGAGTGTGTGTTTGTGTAGTGGATGTAGTGTGTGCACAGTGAATACAGAGTGTTTGTGTAGTGGATGCAGTTTGTGTAGTGATGTAGTGTGTGTTTGTGCAGTGGATGTAGTGTTTGTGTATATTAGATGCAAGATGTTTAGTGGATGCAGTATATATGTAGTGGATGTAGTGCGTGTGAACTAGATGCAGTGCCTGTGTATAGTGAATACAGAGTGTTTGAATGTGTGGTAGATGTAGTGTGTGTACAGGGAGTGCAGAATTATTAGGCAAATGAGTATTTTGACCACATCATCCTCTTTATGCATGTTGACTTACTCCAAGCTGTATAGGCTCGAAAGCCTACTACCAATTAAGCATATTAGGTGATGTGCATCTCTGTAATGAGAAGAGGTGTGGTCTAATGACATCAACACCCTATATCAGGTGTGCATAATTATTAGGCAACTTCCTTTCCTTTGGCAAAATGGGTCAAAAGAAGGACTTGACAGGCTCAGAAAAGTCAAAAATAGTGAGATATCTTGCAGAGGGATGCAGCACTCTTAAAATTGCAAAGCTTCTGAAGCGTGATCATCGAACAATCAAGCGTTTCATTCAAAATAGTCAACAGGGTCGCAAGAAGCGTGTGGAGAAACCAAGGCGCAAAATAACTGCCCATGAACTGAGAAAAGTCAAGCGTGCAGCTGCCAAGATGCCACTTGCCACCAGTTTGGCCATATTTCAGAGCTGCAACATCACTGGAGTGCCCAAAAGCACAAGGTGTGCAATACCCAGAGACATGGCCAAGGTAAGAAAGGCTGAAAGACGACCACCACTGAACAAGACACACAAGCTGAAACGTCAAGACTGGGCCAAGAAATATCTCAAGACTGATATTTCTAAGGTTTTATGGACTGATGAAATGAGAGTGAGTCTTGATGGGCCAGATGGATGGGCCCGTGGCTGGATTGGTAAAGGGCAGAGAGCTCCAGTCCGACTCAGATGCCAGCAAGGTGGAGGTGGAGTACTGGTTTGGGCTGGTATCATCAAAGATGAGCTTGTGGGGCCTTTTCGGGTTGAGGATGGAGTCAAGCTCAACTCCCAGTCCTACTGCCAGTTTCTGGAAGACACCTTCTTCAAGCAGTGGTACAGGAAGAAGTCTGCATCCTTCAAGAAAAACATGATTTTCATGCAGGACAATGCTCCATCACATGCGTCCAAGTACTCCACAGCGTGGCTGGCAAGAAAGGGTATAAAATAAGAAAATCTAATGACATGGCCTCCTTGTTCACCTGATCTGAACCCCATTGAGAACCTGTGGTCCATCATCAAATGTGAGATTTACAAGGAGGGAAAACAGTACACCTCTCTGAACAGTGTCTGGGAGGCTGTGGTTGCTGCTGCACGCAATGTTGATGGTGAACAGATCAAAACACTGACAGAATCCATGGATGGCAGGCTTTTGAGTGTCCTTGCAAAGAAAGGTGGCTATATTGGTCACTGATTTGTTTTTGTTATGTTTTTGAATGTCAGAAATGTATATTTGTGAATGTTGAGATGTTATATTGGTTTCACTGGTAAAAATAAATAATTGAAATGGGTATATATTCGTTTTTTGTAAAGTTGCCTAATAATTATGCACAGTAATAGTCACCTGCACACACAGATATCCCCCTAAAATAGCTATAACTAAAAACAAATTAAAAACTACTTCCAAAAATATTCAGCTTTGATATTAATGAGTTTTTTGGGTTCATTGAGAACATGGTTGTTATTCAATAATAAAATGAATCCTCAAAAATACAACTTGCCTAATAATTCTGCACTCCCTGTATAGTTAATGCAGGATGTTTGTATAGTGGATGCTGTGTGTATAGTTAATGCAGAGTGTATGTTAGTGTAGTGAATGCAGAGTGTGCGTCAGTGTAGTGAATGCAGAGTATGTGTTAGTGTAATGAAAGCAGAGTGAGTGTTAGTGTGTAGTGAATGCAGAGTGTGTCAGTCTAGTGAATGCAGAGTGTGTGTAAGTGTGTAGTGAATGCAAAGTGTGTTAGTGTAATGAATGCAGAGTGTGTGTTAGTTTAATGAAAGCAGAGTGTGTTTTAGTGTAATGATGCAGAGTGTGTGTTAGTGTAGTGAATGCAGATTGTGTGTTAGTGTAGTGAATGCAGATTGTGTGTCAGTGTAATGAAAGCAGAGTGTGTGTTAGTGTAATGAATGCAGAGTGTGTGTTAGTGTAGTGAATGCAGATCGTGTGTTAGTGTAGTGTATGCAGAGTGTGTGTTAGTGTAGTGAATGCAGACTGTGTGTCAGTGTAATGAATGCAGAGTGTGTGTTGTACTAGTATATGCATGTTGTGTAAATGTTGTGCAAATGGAGCATTTTTTTCCCCACATTAAATGTAATAAATGTTACCCCCCCCCTCCCTGCTTCTTACATGGTTCAGGGAGGGGAGATATTCCATTCCCTGGTGTTTCGGTGGCATGGTGTACTTGCAGGGGAGCCCAGCACACTGCATCTGTACATTACTGCTCCTCACACTCATTAATTCTCGCGAGTGTGGCATGCGTGCCGCATGGAGCGCTGCCATGGTAACCCATGACAACGCTCTGACGACCGAGGATCTCAGGAGAGGTAATGAGCATGAGGAGCTGTAATGTACAGATGCAGTACAGGTAGCCGGGGGCCCGCAGTTGCACCTATATATAGTGAAATCGCTATATATACAAAGTGTTGGTAGAAACGCTGCACATACAGATTGCTTGCACCAAGACCACGTCTACAAGCAAAAGTGGCGTGGTGGTTGGACTAACTCTTTAAATCTATTAGTAAAAATTGCATGTAGCATCTACTTATGTTGAGATAGCAATCAACCAAATCTCAGTTGGACAGATGTACTACAGTCCGTAAAAATATCTCATCAGAGACAAGCACATGTACATCTAACCTCAAGCACAGACAAAATAAAAATGAAAGACAAAAATGGAAAAAAAAAGAAAAAAAAATCATTGTAAAGTCAAGGCAAAAAAATCAAATAAATTATTTGATGCAACAGCAAAGTAGAGTAAATCTAAAGGGTTATTCACTGAACACTGGGTTTTGTCTGGATGGACAAAATCCAGTGAAAATTACCGAATTCGGACTGAAATTTAAATTCTCATGTTTACTAGAGCCAAATATGGCTGGAATTTGGTAGGGATGAGAGAATCTGCAGCAATTGTCTGGATGCATTTGGTGTCCAGATTAAAATTGGTGCTTTCACAGCAAAATCCTATAGAAAGTATAGGATCTGGAAAATTCAGAAAGCAGTGGTTTTATTGGAATGTTTAACTGAATGCCACCTATTGGTGGCAGGTAGTGATTCTAATTATAATATTCAAGAAGTGATGTCAGGTGGCGCATAGTTCTGCCCTGGGCTCTTACCCATTGGCAGCAGTAGACCATAATTATAATATTCAATGGGGGTACATAGTGCCCACCTACACTTACCCATAAATGGTGGGTGGAGGCTCTAAATAATTATACAATAGGATTGTCCACAGCTTCCCAATTAGTAGCATTGCTTCCACTTTATAAAGCCTTCCTCACACTTTGGAAGTTGGATGGATTGCCCATGATTTGCCCATTGCCCATGATTTGAGGCTTGGATTGGGGGCACCAGATCCCTCCAGCATATTATGATTCAAGGCCCCATGTACCACTAATGGGTGGGGGCTGGGTTGAGGACATTAGGCCCATCTTTATGTATAGGATTTCTCACAGCATTTCAGCTACTACATTTTATGGCAAACATTTCTACAATGTAATATAAGTAAATGCACTCTGATTGGTTGGCTAGTGAACTGAAATTAAGGTTTATCAGAACAAGAATTAATTTTCCAGTCTTCTACTGTCCAATTGTGATGCTCCTGTGACCACTATTAACTCAATTATTACATTTTCAGTAACATTGCTCTAGGCTAGCAACTTTAATGTTTGCCATGCTATTAATTTAGAATAGCATTATTGTAAAGAGTGTTTGACTATTTCAGTTACCATCACCTCTCTGTTAGCTTGAATTTGTTTGAAGTAAAGAACTATAGCAAATCTATACATTCTTGTGCAGAAATTCTGGGATATCAGCTGGTTTTGAGATCCTCAAATTATCATTTCTAACACCAGCAATCATCCAATGTTAAAGTGACTAAGGTCATATACAGTCATGGGAAAAAAATAAATTACACCCTCTTTGAATTCTGTGGTTTTGCAAAAAAACAAAACAAAACCATTTACCTATAAAGCTCTAAACAACTCTAGTCCCTTTTATATTTCTTTACCGATTTGTAGGTATGTCCCTTCTTGGTCTCTATATCCTGCAGGTGACTATCTCCTGTCCGCTGTTTACACCCTTACTGCTATCTTGCAGGACTTCTCACGAGTGGCTGCTTTCCTTTTGAACAGCCTGCTTACCCCATCTGACTCCCCCCTGTAGCCATTTAGTCCCTTAAGAAGTCCCTCAAAACCAATCTTTTCAGAAATGCTTATGGCCTCCCAGAGTAACTTCTATTTCACAAAGTTGGCGCGATATTAATATTAATTATATTACCAATAATTTTACAAAAATAAAGCCAAAATGGAGAAGCCATGTGTGGAAAAAACAAAGTACACCATATGGTTCAGCATCTTGTAGAACCACCTTAAGCATCAATAACTTAAAGTAATAATTTTCTGTCTGTCTTAATCAGTCTCTCACATCATGACCCACTCTTCTTTACAAAGGTGGTTTAGTTTATTGAGGTTTGCTGGAATTTCTGCATGCACAGCTCTCTTAAGGCCCTGCCATAGCATTTCAATTGGGTTGAGGTCTGGACTTTGACTGGGCCATTGCAACACCTTGATTCTTTTCTTTTTCATCCATTCTGTTGTATATTTTCTTGTGTGCTTGGGATCATTTTCCTGTTGCATGACCCAATTTTGGCCAAACTTTAGCTGTCAGAGAGAATACTTTAGCTGTCACTCTAGAATGCTTTGGCATACAGGAGTTCATGGTTGACTCAATGACTGCAATGTTCTCAGGTCCAGTGGCTGAAAAACAAGCACAAAATATTCACTCCTGAATCACCGTGCTTGACAGTTTGTATAAGGTGTTGATATTCTGTGTTTGGTTTTCGCCAAACGTGGCGCTGTGCATTATGGCCAAACATCTTCACTTTGGTCTTGTCTGTCCAAAGGACATTGTTCCTGAAGTCGTGTAACTTGTTCAGATGCAACTTTGCAAACCTAAGCTGTGCTGCCATGTTCTTTTCAGAGAGAAGATATTTTTTCCTGGCAACCCTTTCAAACAATTCATACGTGTAGACTCTGAGATATAATGTTTTTTTTTTTATTATAAATTTCTCTGAGGAATGCACTGTCTGACCTGGGAAGATTGGCAACTATATTGAATGATTTTGCACTTTTGAATAATCTTTCTCACTGTAGAATGATGGACTTTAAATTGTGTGGAAATTGCCTTATAACCCTTCACAGTTTGATAGACAGCAACAATTGCTGGTGTCTTTCCTCATTGGCATTGTGTTAACACACACCTGAATGCTCCAGACAAGCAAACTGAGGTGGATACACTTGCTGATTATTATTTTTATTATTATTATTATATTTATATAGCACTAACAAATTCCATAGCGCTTTACAATGGGTGGACTAACAAACATGTAATTGTAACCAGACAAGTTTGACGCACAGAAACAGAGGGGTTGAGGATCACTTAATCAAGGGCATTCGATTAGCAGCACCTATCTGCTACTTAAAAATAAAGAAGTATTTGATAAAGCCCTAATAACTCTTCCCTACTGGGGAATAACCCACAAATTATGAACAGAAAGAAGGATGAATGTGGAACCCAAAGGTCCCTAGGTGGAAGAGTTATAATTATAAAGGGAGTCCCTACCTTTAATAATCCTAAGGGTGTAAGGGAATAACCTTTTAAATCCTACTGAAGTAGTAAAATTGATGTTTAAATCATGTTATGATTTTGAAAAAATAAAAAGTTTCAGTATGTTTTTTTGAGATATTAACTTCCAGTGCATATTTGTAAATGCACTTTTGTTATTATCTTGATAGCATTGTTGATGGGGATAGACTGCAAGTGCTCCTGAACAACCAACTATGAAATAGACCTGCTAATTTTTAGTAATATTTAGGGTAGTGCAAAGATTTCTCATTCTTGTCACTTAGTGAATAGCTTTAGAATTTGATTACGTGAAACAACCAAATAAAATGGATTTTGAAACAAAATGTGTCAACCATCTTTCCTTTAACCCCTTAAGGACCAAACTTCTGGAATAAAAGGGAATCATGACGTGTCACACATGTCATGTGTCCTTAAGGGGTTAAATTTAATTTTAAAAAGACAATTTGACAAAACAGTATGGCTGTTCTATATGTGCTAGTTATTCCTTTCAAAATAGCCATTTAAATGCTAGCTCAGGTTGTTAATGCATCAACTGTAAAACTTTTGCAAACCCTGTTTTATGACAGAGTGAATACCATTGGAAAATATTAACAGCAATTTACCAATGGCTAATTCTTATAAAAGTGAGAAAGTGCCTTCAGTGGAGAAAAAAACACATGACTACAATATCATTCCCATAAACACATGTTGTGGAACCACACTATTCCTACTGGTTTTAGAAATCAACTTATAAGCAGGAATTCAAATACCCAACTCTTTAAACACATTTTACTATTGTCAACATTTGTTCTAGAAACGGGAAAAGCATATTGTTACAGTTGCAGTGCTGAAGGGTGTTAGTGTCTAGTTTTCCAAATGTACTGTGTGTAATATCATTTTTCTTATAAATGGCTGCAATTTCTTCAAAAATTGTGTTCCCAGCGGGTTATATACACACCATCTGCAAACAGACGGAATGGAAAAGTCAAATTATTGCTTTTTAACTAAAACTTTTGCAGCTGTTAGGGTGGGCTTAAAATGAAGCTGTTGACTCAGGAGAAAATTTGATATTCAGTATCAGACGAAGGGAGAGGAATATTTAGAATTTAGAGTATATAACTTATCGTGATTGGTACCTATGATTGGATCAGATTTATAGATAAATGTTACTAATTTATTTTTTAAATACTCTTATATTTCCTTTAAAATTAACTGTGTGTCACACTTAGTTAAAAAAAAATCAATAAACAAATAGATTTTAGGCTGTCTTCCAATAAATATAAACACAAATGTAAATTTAAATCCATGTGTGTTTATAAAAAATATCTGTGAAATTGCAAGAGGTTGTTCTTTAATCGTTCTATACACTGTGACAAGCAAAGGAGAAATTACATTATTTTGCTAATTACTGTAGAGTGCAAGCTTTCAGATCACTTAGATCTTAAAACTGGCCAAAAAGGTTACATAAAAAGCAGAATAAAAAAAGGGGAAAAAAAATAGTTGTTTTTCTTTATTTCACTTTTTTAGCCAAATAGTTATAATTTATCTCAGTACAACTCTTTGTTTAGAACAGTTTTCTTTCTATAGAGTTGCCCTCATTTTGTTTTACAATGACACAATAGTGTGTGCACACAGACAGCTGTGTGTCATTGAGACATGTTGTAAAGAGTAAAACAAGAGACATGTCACTACAAATCCACTGGGGGTCCATTGGCATAACAAGAACACTTCTGAAGGATACATCAAGATACATTTAAACTTTTTGAAACTCTCACCATTGATGAAAAGAAAAGTGGGGCTCCCCATGGAGTACAGTAAGCTATTCATTCACAGTGAGATCTCCTACATTTACCTGTGCTTGAATTTCAAGCACTTATACGTTTCTATCAATCAATGCTGAAAGTCAAAGGTGCAACATTTTAATGTAATTAATTATATAAGTTATTGGGAAAAAAAAGTACTCGATTATTGCTAGTGCTATTTCCCTTTACACATTCCCCAATTTGTGTCTACTATATTATAGGATCTTAAGGCTATGTTTAGATTCTTGGGGGAATATTCTAAAATATGATCCGGCAGATAGTTATTCATCTGCCTCAGTGTGAATCCTCTGATTATTTTATTCAAGCTTTGTATATACATTAGACTTGTGAAATTTATTTCAGGACCTTTGACAATCATTCATTTGGCGGTCGCCTCTTCTCCATCCATGGAAATTATTCAGTGTACTGCAAATTTAAAAATGATGTATATATTTTGTAGTACACTGATACATGCATTTCCCCACCATTTAGTTCAAAGATCGAGGTGAAAAAAAAAAAATAATCAAGGTAAAAAGGAGCAGTAAAAATCTATATTTATATTTGATATGTATTATATTTAATAAATGGAATATATAAATATAGGTTTTCTTACCGCTTCTCCTTTCTTCTCTCTATTAGTAACTTCTCACTTGATCTGTGACTAAAATAAAGCTTTATTGGCTGTCCCTTAGCCATAATTTATATTATTTTCCCATCAACCATCTCTTTTTTTCGGCAGAATTTCAAATGATGAATTAAAAGGAGTATGTTCATCCATCTCACTAGTCATTTCCTCGGTTATACTTCCGTATAGTGCGCCGTTGATACGGAATTTGGCCAAAACTGAATGCAGAAGTCTAATCAAAATGTATGTACAGCTTAGATAACATGTCACTGAATCCTGCATTCAGATATTGAAGGCACAAAATCAGGGTTGATCACTAAACCATGAACTGACGAATTTACAATTTTCTGGGGACAGCCAAAGTACAAAATAGCTGCAAATAAAATATAACTGACTTTTTTTGTCATATAAATGATTTGTCATAGTGATTTGGGATGGTGCGCAGGTAACAATTCTTGGTTAAATGAATAACTCTGGTTACGTATATGGAGCGAGAAGCATATATATTTGATTATTTTTAATATGTTTTTTACTAGATAGGTTTATCCAATAAACAATGAATTGTGGTGAGCTGACTAGTGACTGGCATAATTTAAGCAACAATAGCAAGGTTCTATACAAAAATGAAATGTTACATACTGTTTAGCACCTACCTGGTGCTCACGTGTAACCAACTACATGCAGAATAGGGACTTAAATTCTGTATTAGGGCATGGGTAGGCAACCTTTGGCACTCCATATTTTGTGAACTACATCTCCCATGATGCTTTGTTAGCATAAAGACTGTATGAGCATTAAAGAAAATGTAGCCCACAACATCTGCAGTGCTGGAGGTTGCAGGTTCCTATATTAGGATATCTTTATTCTCGCTACACAGGGTCTTGAAGAATACTTGTTTGAGCTGAAACGTCAGCATGAGTGGGGATAACAAAGATAGCCCAACACACTCTTTCATTGTCTGATCTTTTCTGTTATACTGTAGACATTTTTTACTCAGTCTCCCACTTTAGCATTGCATATTCTGCCTTTTTTATTATCACAATGTGTTGCCTAGTTTTTAAAATTGTCCGACTTATTCACAAAAGTGAGATTCAAAGTAAATTTACAATGTAAGGCCAAAGTAGAGGAACTGGAAGCATAACTGAGTTAGATAATGTTTCCAGTTCAGCTATTTTCACCTTAAATTTAAAATTCACTTTAAATTGACTCTGAATTCTCATGTTAGTGAATAACCCTGTTAGACATTTACTTTAGCTACTTTGGTCTTAAATTTGAAATTCACTTTGAATTCTCACTTTGGTGAATAAGCTTCTAGTTCAAACATTTACTAGAGTCAAAATCATTTCTACTGTGGTTTAAACTATTGTTTCCTGCCATGCAGATTATTGCATACAACAAACTCAATATATTACAACATTGTTATAAAACATCAGAATCCCAAGGCTGTTGGAGGAAAAAAAACCTATTGATACAGGAATGCATCACCTGACCTTAGAGTTTACTGATAATGAGAGCTAAAATTTCAAGCTAAAAGTACATTTGTTTCTTTGCACACTTGTAGTAAAGAGTTGTAAAGAGTAATTTGTTTTGCTGTCTCTATCCTTTGCTTCCTGATGGATTATTTAAAGGGACCAAACATTTAGCATTAATCCCCAAAGCTCTCAAATTACCCATTTCTAGCCACAACAGGCATGCATAATTTATTTTAGGGATGGGAAATTTTAACCTTGCACAGTTTATATTGACGGTTGTGCAAACATCTCAAACATCTCTCTCTCCCTCTTACTCTCTCTCTCTCTCTCTCTCCATATATATATATATATATATATATATATATATATATATATATATATATTATCTTGATATCATTGTTGATGGGGATAGACTGCAAGTGCTCCTGAACAACCAACTATGAAATAGACCTGCTAATTTTTAGTAATATTTAGGGTAGTGCAAAGATTTCTCATATATATATATATATATATATATATATGTAGATACCAGAGATTCCTTGCACTCCCACTTTAAGTAGTATTTGCTGGGTGCTTGAAATCGCTGGAAAAAGATATATCCATAGTAGAAATGTGATCAGCACTCAGAGACTTTTAAAGTTAAAAGTTCAGTCTTTATTGAAGATTCGTTAAAAATAGGATCAACGTTTCAGTCCCCCTCTGGAACTTTCATCAGGATCAGTCATGACTTAAAAATGCTAACTGAATCAGTGCTTTGCAGATTTCTTCTGTTACTGTCCAATGATGGACAAGATATACATTTCCCAAATGAGTGGGACAGTTTTGCATCTCCATAAACAGATATACTTTTTCCATGGAAGTTCTACAGAAAATAAGTAGTCAGTAAATTGACAACAAATTGACTTGTGGAATAGGGAAAAGTTTGGAAATGAATGTTCCTATTCCAAAAATTAAGAGAGACGTTGACAAGGTTATGCAATAAAGCCCGCAATGGCCCCATACAGAACGCAGCAAAAATAAATGGCTACATGCAGGGCTGACCCAGCGCTGAGGGAGATAAGCGCTGGAACCAGGTAAGTATATAATATGATAATAAGTACAGGTAAGTACATAATATAATAATTATATATATACTATATATGTAAATAATAAATACATTTAAAAAAAATTACATATATATATATATATACATAGATAGATATCAAAATACACAAAAAACTTAGAATTAAATTATGTGTGTGTGTATATATATATATATGTATATATATATATATATATATATATATATATATATATATTGAAAATATATTTGTATATGTAGGTAATATTTTTACATAATTAGATAATTATTGCAAACTGAATTGGGCTAACTCTATTTTGACCCTGTAACTTTCCAAAACCCCATACAACCTGGATATGCGGGTACTGTTGTACTTGGGAGACTTCACTGAACACGAATATGTGTGTTTTAAAACTGTATGATTATGATATCATCAGTGAAATTGCAGTTTTTTGTGTGAAAAATGCAAAACTAAACAAACGCTAAATTAATATGCAGTAAATGACTGCCATGGCCGGATATACCACAAGGCCACTGGAAGGCAGAATAATGGTGACATGGCTCATGGGGAGATCAAAGATCTCCCTCACCAGTCAGCCCTTTCTCCTGCTCTGTGGCTGAGGCCGACCGGGGACAATTCCCTAGATGGCACCTGTAGGGTTGGTGCTGAATTGAGGGAAACTATATCAAAGCATTGGAGTGGGTTAAGACGGCAATGCTATGATACATTTCTGCACTCACTTGGGGTGCAGATATGCTGGATCTTCCACCAAGGAACTGTCTTCCCCCTCTTTGGCTCAAGATAAGCATCAGGGAGGGGGGAAAGAAACTTTTATACAGCTTCGGCCAACCAACCACAGCCCCTGTCACCCCACTACAGCCCCTGTCCGTGCCACCCACTACAACTGCTGTCACCCTACTACTGCCCCTAATACTGGTTTCATGTATTCAATACAATAACCCCAGCATGACTCAAGGAACAGTTGACTTTTAATTCATTTCTTTAAGTACAGTCTACCGGAATTTAGAAGTCCTGATACAATTAAATTGATAGTCACGTATAGATTATTTAGCGATTTACATTTTTTTTTTTAAATATAACATATATTTAGTTCTTTTTTGATAATTAATAGTTATATATTCATTCTAAACTCATCCATATTCTATATTCACATATTTTTAGTTTTATTATATTTTGTGCTTATTAGTAGTGACAAATATTCAGATGTGTTGGCATCAATTAAGTGTATTTTAGCACTCAGGATTATATGAAGGTAACAATTCACTTTTTATACACAGATTTATGCGCTCTTTAATGCACTTTTATCACATCTTATCACAATTTGTGAATGTCATGTATAAAGCTATGAATACCAATCAAAGGTTGCCTCTTTTTACAGAGGAGTGTGTATAACAAAAGTGCTCAAAAAAGTCAGAAAGTGATTTACAGGCAGCTCAATACACTGGTGTGGAAATATCCTCTATTCCACTGAATAAATTTAGTAGATATTGGTGCGGTGTAAGTGACAAGGACCTACACCTATAAGTGGAGCGCTCAAACACAGATAAATCTTACCAAAACGTAGTCTCATTCAATGGTAAAATATGGGGTACATGTCAAAGTAAAATACAGAAAATACAATATAGTGTAGATGGTACTGAAAAATGGCTTCACAGTGATTATAATGATATCGTGCTGAATATTACACTCACATTTCAAGGAGCCTGTATATAGAAAACACTGGCTCCGTATCAAGGCTTGTGTGCTGTTATGGTAGCACCACCCTCCTACTTCGGCTTGAAGAATTTCTCAGGAACACAAAAAAAAAGGGAAGAAAGCAGACCAATGTGTAGACTTATGGTGATAAATGACACAGGTATATGTTCAATAAATGGGGTGCTCACCTGGTCCTGAGCCTACGAATCCCGGCTCTAGGTGTGTAGGTTTTGTGCCAATTTGAATGGGGATGGCACTTCCCCTGTGAGGATTCCTTGGAGGCTCCAAAAAGGACTTGGATGAGGTTTTGAATGAAAATGGTGAATTTATTGGTTTAAAATAAACATAAAAACAAAGATGATAAAAGTCCTCAAATAAAAGTCCTTTAAAAATGGCCAATACGCGTTTCACTCTCAAATAGAGCTTCTTCAGTCAGCTGACTGAAGAAGCTCTATTTGAGAGTGAAAATGGCCAATACGCGTTTCACTCTCAAATAGAGCTTCTTCAGTCAGCTGACTGAAGAAGCTCTATTTGAGAGTGAAACGCGTATTGGCCATTTTTAAAGGACTTTTATTTGAGGACTTTTATCATCTTTGTTTTTATGTTTATTTTAAACCAATAAATTCACCATTTTCATTCAAAACCTCATCCAAGTCCTTTTTGGAGCCTCCAAGGAATCCTCACAGGGGAAGTGCCATCCCCATTCAAATTGGCACAAAACCTACACACCTAGAGCCGGGATTCGTAGGCTCAGGACCAGGTGAGCACCCCATTTATTGAACATATACCTGTGTCATTTATCACCATAAGTCTACACATTGGTCTGCTTTCTTCCCTTTTTTTTTGTGTTCCTGAGAAATTCTTCAAGCCGAAGTAGGAGGGTGGTGCTACCATAACAGCACACAAGCCTTGATACGGAGCCAGTGTTTTCTATATACAGGCTCCTTGAAATGTGAGTGTAATATTCAGCACAATATCATTATAATCACTGTGAAGCCATTTTTCAGTACCATCTACACTATATTGTATTTTCTGTATTTTACTTTGACATGTACCCCATATTTTACCATTGAATGAGACTACGTTTTGGTAAGATTTATCTGTGTTTGAGCGCTCCACTTATAGGTGTAGGTCCTTGTCACTTACACCGCACCAATATCTACGTCATGTATAAAGCATTCACACATAACAGTAGTTTATTAACAGCGCTTTTTTCACCTTCATTACTTTAGTAAAATATATTTTTTATTTTTTTATTTTTTTGTTGAATCAGGCTTTAAGGATTTTTATTTAACCTTTTATTTTTAACGGTAGGTTGCTAGGGGATTGCAGACTTCTAGCCATGTGGGGATGTTGATGGGAGGTGGGAGGGAATGCCACTATTTGGAGTTGTAAACAATAACCTATATAATATATATATATATATATATATATATATATATATATATATTTCAATACATGAATTAGCACTTTGACTTTCACTCAATATAACTATCACAAAAGCTACCTATATCACCACCACAGCATTTATTGGGAATAAACTTGGCTATATTAGTGTGCCAGATGTAGAAGTAGTATCATGATGTGGGAGTCCTAGGTTGTCATGGTTTCCATGGCCAGCCGGGTGATGTTTACACATCTCACAGTTGAGTGAGCGACTATATAATTGGACTGGATACGAGCCACGACATATAGTTGGACGGTTTGTCAACCACCAATTAACTTTGAGCATTCGATGGTCCCATGTCAACATATATACTCTGGACTCCATGAAAGAGAGGAGCAAAGGTTGCCCAGGCGCACTTTGCATATGGGATGGGTCAGCATGTCAGCACACCTGGGGTTCATTGATTTCGTAGAAATGTTGTACAATATTATTTTGTCCTTAGGAACAAAATGTCAACACTTTGCATCACTACAAGTACTTTATGGAGTGCACTTTATATAAAATGAGGAAATAGATGCTACATTTATGCTATATATATATGTATAATATGGCCCCCAGCAGCACCCCATTTAAGCATGTTCAGGTGAGTGCAGCCACCCCCCCCCCCCCCCATGTTCCATATGTATATATATATATATATATATATAGAGAGAGAGAGAGAGAGAGAGAGAGAGAGAGTATGGGCCAAAAGTACAATACAGTACATGCCCTACAATGACCAGGTACAGCAGCTTTCTCTAGATGATTATGTAGCACAATATTTACTATCTTTAAAGATATGTTTAATATCTGTTTTCACCATTACTACTACTTACCCATGAAAGCAGCATCCAATAATATGAATTGCAATACTTGTCTCCACACGTTGATCTCTGCTTCTTGAAAACAAGATAGAAGATGAAGTCAGAACATTTTTAAAGAAGTCCAACTTACATGTTATTAAAGGTTCAACAAAACGTAGGATTAAACAGGGGTAGAGAAATTAATAAGAAAAAAATATGAAAACAGGAACCTGTATTCCCTATATAATAAATAACAACATTGCACCAGTTGTAGGTTTGCGCATTCATACAACAGTACTGTAAATAACTTTTCTCAATTTGATGACATTATCATTATTAATAATATAGCAACTGAAAATATTGCCAATATAAAATTAAATAATCAATAATAAATGCGGAACTTAACAAAGAAGAAGACACCAAAACAAAAAAATAGTGATTTACAGTTGGAAAAAAAAATCTATTCAACATAGGAATTGCTTTTTCGAAGAGAGAGAGATGTTTCCTTTACATGATATGGACATGTAAAGGAAATATTACAAAGAATAATACAGAGGAAAGTTGTCAAATTCAATATTACATAAACACATTTCCAGTAACAAAATGCACATTAATACACATTATATGAAAATAGTTCCTTGTTTATAGAGAAATACCATCAATATGAGCAATAGATTGTTTATGTTCAAAAGAGAGTCCAATATTTAAGATTAGGAATTAGGAATAACATTAGGAATTAGGAACAACATTAGGAATACAAACTTGAATTTCAACTACTATAGTGCCCCTGTCCCTAATCAGAGTAGTGGGTCCAGCATGTGTAATAAAAATGAACAAAATAATCTTCATAACCCTCGGCAATGCAATTAAAAAAATAAACAATTATAATAAAGAGCCTTTGGGGTAAAAAAAAACTTCATATTATAATAATCTTCAAGGGGATTTCTGCTCACTGAGTTTAGT
Organism: Pelobates fuscus; assembly: GCF_036172605.1. Classification (NCBI taxonomy): domain Eukaryota; kingdom Metazoa; phylum Chordata; class Amphibia; order Anura; family Pelobatidae; genus Pelobates; species Pelobates fuscus. The sequence continues at coordinate 56,824,687 of NC_086317.1, read as the reverse complement.
GGGGCCTCTAGTGGAGTGAGAAAAGATAAGACAGCTGGAGAACAGGCACATTACTGGGTAAGAGTTTCATGTGTTAACAGGGGGAGTAAGAATATAAGTATAGCTAGTCTTGACTTTGTGCACTCTAAAAGATTTGCCCATTTGAGTGAAGATGTCAGGAGCATCAGCTCAGGAATAGTTGTACTGGAGGAAACAGCTAACAGCTAGGGAATAGCCTGGCTAGAACTCTAGTACGGCTGAGGCTGAGAATGTAAGAAAGGCTAGACATGTTTTAGTGGTGTTGGACTCTATCATTAAGAGAGTAGATAGGGTAATCTGTCGCTCTGATGATCTCACCAGACACTTTAATGTCTTCCTTGTGCTTGGGTATGGCATGTTGCTGATAAAGTGGAAGGAGTATTGGGAGGGGCTTTGGATGACCTGTCTGCCATGGTACATATTGTTACCAATATATATCCTAAATAATTATTTCAGGGAATTACCAAGTAAACAGAAGAAAAGGACCTCTCCATAGATATTTTCATAGATATTACCTGTGCCGTGTGCTTCAGTAGAAAGGACCTCATTAGATATTTTCCATAGATATTACCTGTGCCGTGTGCTACAGTAGAAAGGCAGTGGGAATTTAGGGAGATTAATCCACGGCTAAAGTCATGGTGTAGCAAGGAGTGTTTTGGCTTTTGCTTCACATAAAGTACAAGTGACTGATGATAACATTACATTTATTCTTACTAGTGCAAGTAGCCTAAATTACAAAATGGAGGTACTAGAGGCAAAAGCATACACAAAGCAAAATAAAATAATAGGAATAATGGAACATGGTGGAATGAGACACATGACTGGGCAGTTAAATAGTTACACATTATTTAGAAAAAACAGGAAAGGTTGAGTGGTATGTTTGTATGCCAACCATGCGTTAAAGCTATATATTATAAGTAAGTGGAATGTAACAAGGAAAATGTGGAAGCTTTATGTGTAGATGGGTAGATATCTGCTTATCAAAAGGGAAATCAATTATTGGTTGGAGTATGTTACAGACCATCTAATGTTGATATTAATAAGGAAGAACAGCTATTAGAGCAAATTAGGAAAGCTTTACATCTGGGTTCATTATTGGAACCTGTTAAATAACAATTGATAGAAGAACCAACTAGAAAGGATGCTTGTCTTAATCTGGTTTTAATAAACAATGTTGATCTTTTGACAAACATTTAAAGTGCGGAAGCCATAGGAAATAGTGATCACAATATGATGTTTATCATAAAAACTCAAAAAAATCTAATGTATACGGGGTATACTGAAACATTTAATTTTAAAAAGCCCAATAAGATTAGGGCATCTTTACAACTCATTGACTGGCAAAAACCCATTAGTCAAAAAACACTGAGGATAAATGGAATATCTTCAAACAAATATTAGAAAAGTGCACTTCCTGGTAACTACCATAATACCACAATAAATATAAAAGAAATTGAAAGCAATGTGGCTTAGTCAAAAGGTAAACCAAGAAATTGTAAATAAGAAAAGGGCACTTAAAAGACTTAAATTATACAAATAAGAGGCACCCTATATAAGAGAACATGCAGCTAATTATGCAGGCAAAACGGCAATTAGATGGGTTAAACTAGAAAAAGAGAAAGGGATAGAAGGGGAGAACAAAATTAACCCCCGGATTGTGTTTCTACACATACTTTATAAAAAATAAAAATTATAAAAAATAAAAGTATATGTACACGAAAAATACATATAGAGATTTTTTTCTCTCAGTATATATTAAGGAGGAACCTATGGCAAAACATATGCAAATGATTGTTACAAACAAACATGTAGAAAATTTATGATTGGATGATTTAAGACAAGGTGCTACAGTAACTAAAGAAAGTTAATATAAACAAAGTCCCAGAACCTGATGGTATTCACCCATGAGTAGAGATTTCGCAAACATAAAATTTTCCATTCGCGAACGGTGAACGCGAACTTCCGCAAATGTTCGCGAACGGGCGAACCGCCATAGACTTCAATAGGCAGGCAAATTTTAAAACCCACAGGGACTCTTTCTGGCCACAATAGTGATGGAAAAGTTGTTTCAAGGGGGACTAACACCTGGACTGTGGCATGCCGGAGGGGGATCCATGGCAAAACTCCCATGGAATATTACATAGTTGATGCAGAGTCTGGTTTTAATCCATAAAGGGCATAAATCACCTGACATTCCTAAATTGTTTGGAATAACGTGCTTTAAAACATCAGGTATGATGTTGTATCGATCAGGTAGTGTAAGGGTTACGCCCGCTTCACAGTGACAGACCAAACTCCCCGTTTAACGCACCGCAAACAACCGCAAACAGTCCATTTGCACAACCGCAAACTCCCCATTTGCACAAGGTTGGATACCAAGCTAGCCATGTCCCGTTCCTTGTCCTCACTGATGTCATTGAAGGTCTCTTCCTCCACCCAGCCACGTACAACACCAAGAGTCCCCGAAAGGTGACAACAAGCCCCCTGTATTTTTTTTTTTTTAAATGTACACTACTGTTACACCAGATATGAGTTGCACTGGTGTGACACTGTGCCCTGGCAGGCCCTGAAACGCACACGTGTGAAGGAAACTGACTGCTATTATTTCACAGTCAAATTTCTAGTTTTTTTATATACACTACTGTTACACCAGATATGAGTTGCACTGGTGTGACACTGTGCCCTGGCAGGCCCTGAAACGCACATGTGTGAAGGAAACTGACTGCTATTATATTACAGTCCAAAAAGTTTTGTTTTTTTAAAATGCAAGCTATTGTGACACCAGATATGAGTGGTGGCACTGGGCAAGTGGGCACAGAATACGCTGTGAGCCTGACACACACGCTGGCAGGGCTTTTTGGGGTGCTGTCCTTACAGCAGAGATCAGATAAGTCCTTCAGGACTGTAGTGGACACTGAATACACTAGCCTAGCTATCGATTTCCCTATTAAATCAGCAGCAGCTACACTGTCCCTCCTCTCACTAAGAATGAGCTAGCTGTCGGGGCCTAGCTGTCATGGAGGAAAGACGCACTTCGTGTGAGCTCCCTCAATATCTCACTTTAAGCAGCTATCAACAAGCGAATTTCACCCCAGAAGGGGATGACCCAGCAATGTTGCTCCTACCTGACTGACCCGACATGCTTAATAGCGGTCAGCAACTCGACAGAGTCTTACTTACCTCCGCGTGGCAAGTGTGGCCTGCTGCTCACCGGGTGGGAGAGGCGGCCGATCTCCCGATCCTGGGATGCCCAGGAGCAGCTACTTCCAGGCAGGAGCTCCATTACCCCACCCTCCCCCCTCGAACCGGTGGGGGTGATCCTGGTCCACCCCTGATAGGCTGTCTGGAGCTAATAGACGTACAGAGCACAGCCGCCCAGGCTGACATACTCATCTGCGACTCTCCCAATATGGCGGCAGCTGCGTGTCCTCCTGGTACCAGCAAAGCATGGCAGGATATTGAGTCTAAGCTGGACAGACTCTTTAATAAATTTTGAAAGCAAATAACAAGCAGGAAGCCCGACCAAGCTCCACCACAGCCCCAACAAGCTCCACCACAGCTAAGCGAAGCAGTCCCCATTAAAATCCACCAACGCAAAAAGCGTCGAAGACGGGACCGGAGGCACAAACAGAAATGCAGAGCCTGCCCCACGTCAAGCACTCACCTCCACCTTAAGCCACCACAATCCCGCACCGGACGTGAAGCACCACCGGGACAGATCTGACCACCCGACAAAACAAGCTTCCACCACCTCAAGCCGCGAACCCGGCACTCAGCCAGAGACTTGCCTTTCTTGTTCCAGGTATCAGGGACTCCCAGGGTCTGCACCTGGCGCCCAGAAAGGATCGGATGAACACAAGCAGTAAACAGCAGCCTGCCAAGCATGTCCCACTATAGCCGATCCTCCACACCATGCCTTTGATCACATGAACTGCTCTCTGCACATTAACTAATCGTAAAGTAGCAAGCATTTAAACATGTCATTTCACCTCCTAAAGAGTTTATTGTCGTAGTTCCTTACATGCCTTTACCTTAACCGTTCATGTATTATGTTATTCACTAGTCTCATCTCATGGGGCAACTCACACTTGATTTATAACTAGTGGTGGAGCTGCTGATATAAATACACAGTTGATAACGTGCAAGCTACACCCTAAACATGACAGCCATCTTTCACAACAATGTACTGCTATATACTCATACCCTCAGTGCAACTAGCCATGATATACGCACGTTCAGCCTATAATGCTCAAATATAACACACTTCTGTCTAAAAAAAAATAAAAAAAAAATAAATAAATAAAGAATGCAGCTTCAGAATTAATCTAAATTGTTGCTGTATAGGAGGTGGGAGGGTCTGGGAGGGAGGGTCTGCTGCTGATTGGCTGGAATGTGTCTGCTGACTGTGAGGTACAGGGTCAAAGTTTACTCAATGATGACAAATAGGGGGCGGACCGAACATCGCATATGTTCGCCATCCGTGTCGAACGCGAACACGCTATGTTCGCCAGGAACTATTCGCCATCGAACCATTCGGGACATCTCTACCCATGAGTAATTAAAGGGACACTCCAGGCACCCAGACCATTTCTGCCCATTGGAGTGGTCTGGGTGCCAACTCCCACTACCCTTAATCCTGCAGCTGTAAATATTACAGTTTTCATAAACTGCAATATTTACCTTGCAGGGTTAACTCCTCCTCTAGTGGCTGTCTACTAGACAGCCACTAGAGGACACTTCCTGGTTTCTAGCACAGGTTTTCTGTGCTAGAGTATTGCTGGACGTCTACACGCTGTGTGAGGACCTCCAGTGTTGCTCAATTCCCCAGAGGAAAGCATTGAAAGCATTTTTAATGCTTTCCTATGGAGAGGTCTAATGTGTGCGCGCGGCATTACCGCGCATGTGCATTAGGTCTCCCCCGCCGGCGACCGAGCATGCGCGAACGGTCTCCCCCCGCCGGATGATGTCGGCAGGGGAGGAGCGTGGGTAGTCCCGAAACCACCACCGAGAGACATCGGCAGGGGTCTCAGGTAAGTCACTGAAGGGGTTTTCACCCCCTCAGCAACATGGGATGGGTGGTGGGAGGGAGAGGGTACCTGCAGTGCCAGGAAAACGGTTTGTTTTCCTGGCACTGGAGTGTCCCTTTAAGATGCTAAGTCTGGAAATAAGTGAACATCTGTTTATAATTTTTCAGGCTTTTTTCTTGCAGGAATTATACAGGACAATTGGAGGAAGGCAAATGTGATTCATATATGCAAGAGGGGTTTAAAATCTTTGCCTTGAAATTATAGATCTGTGAGCTTAAATTTTGTGGCTGAGAAAGTATTTGAAGGGTTATTAAGGAATTATGGAGTTAATACAAGCAGGGAGAATGTGCCAGGTTTCTAATATAACTGGGAGGGGGGGGGGGGGGGGGGAAACACCTGGTAATATACATGAAAAACAAGAGCAAGAGGAGGATCTGAGGTAGAGACAGTTTCAAACCTCACGAGTCTGACCTATGGAGATGGAGAAGTAATCTATCAAAAAATTATTAAAAAATAACCTTTAAAAAGTATAATAAAAATCCAATGTGTAGGTTTGAAAAGTAATTACAAATAAGTACAGCTTGGTTGCTTCATCTAAGTGTTGCTTCTAAGTGTGTGTGGTTGGAGATATTCTGGAGATAAACTGGAGGTAATCTGAGGTATTCAGGAGGATAAATTAAAAGTTAAGATTTGTTTGATTTAAATTATTCACCTTATTGAAATGGCCGACTTAGTTCAGTGTAATAGTTGCTATGCATTTGTTTCACGTTCCACTTTTTGGAGGTTTGGTTGTTGTCTAATCTGTAGACAGTTCTCTATCTTGCGGCAGGAGATTGTATTTTTGAAGACTGAGATTTGTAAATTATCTGGTAAACAAACTCAGGCTGGAACTGCTGCAAAGCCACTGCCGCAGAGACATAATAGGAATGGCAGATGGATCACTGTAGGATCTGGTAGACTTAGAGTTGTGGATAAAAGGCATATTGCACAGTCTGTTGCTCTACATAATTCATTTTCTGCACTTTCAGAGTGTAATGGTGTTATGCAGACAAGCACTGAGGGTAGTGGTGTTGTGGAGAGAGGCACTGAGGCTAGTGGTGTTGTGGAGAGAGGCACTGAGGCTAGTGTTGTTGTGGAGAGAGGCACTGAGGCTAGTGGTGTTGTGGAGAGTGGAACTGAGGCTATTTTTGTTGTGGAGAGAGGCACTGAGGCTAGTGGTGTTGTGGAAAGAGGAACTGAGGCTAGTGGTGTTGTGGAGAGAGGCACTGAGGTTAGTGGTGTTGTGGAGAGAGGCACTGAGGCTAGTGGTGTTGTGGAGAGAGGCTTGGAGACTATGGTGAGGCCCAATAGAAAGCAGTTGTTGTTGGGGGATTCCATCATAAGAGATGTGGAGATGGACAATGGTGGTCTTGTCAGGTGTCTTCCCGGAGCTACTGCTCACAGAGACAGGAGACGTATCTGTAATATTGTTAAAGCAAAGCAGGAATGGGAATTGGATGTACTTGTCCATCTAGGGACAAATGACTTGGCTTGCAATGAAGTTTCAGAGGTTAAGGAAGTTTTTAGTGTTTTTGCCAATGATATACGGCAGGTTGCTTCCACACTGTCATTCTCTGAAGTTCTGCCTGTGCATAACACTCAGAACGACAGGCGGATGCGTATTAGGGACTTTAACTTGTGGCTTGGTGAATGGTGTCGGGAGCAAGGATTTGGCTTTATTTCTCATGGTAGCTCTGTTTGGAATGGAAATAAACTGTACAAAAAAGATGGTTTGCATCTTTCTCAAAAAGGAACAAATGTTCTCAGTGAGCAGTTCAGAGGTTTTGCTAGGATGTATTTAAACTAGGAGGGGGGGGGCAAAAGGGTGATAAAACATCAATCCAATTGTCCCCCAAAACAAGGACAGAAGGTGCCTGTAGCAAGTGTGTTCAAAAATGGTAAGCTTAGAGTCATGTCTAAAAATGCTCGCAATTTTGGGAATAAGATCCATGAACTTGTGGCAATAATGGCAACTGATAGTGTAGATTTAGTCGCTGTTACTGAGACATGGTATAATGAGAAAAATGACTGGGACATAGCAATACCAGGGTACTCTTTATATAGGAAAGACAGGGAAGGCAGGCAAGGGGGAGGGGTGGCCCTGTATGTGAAGGATAGCATAAAATCTAGCCTAATAAAAGTTAGTGAGGTGAACATAGAGTCCGTTTGGGTTACGTTAGAATTTGGTAATCGCACAGTAATTCGTGTAGGTGTGATTTATAGGCCCCCAGGACAAATTGAAGAGTTAGATAATCTACTAGTTGAGGAAATAGCTAAAATGACAATGAAGGGGGAAGTTATCATCATGGGTGACTTTAATCTTCCTGATGTGAATTGGAAAACAAAAATAGCTGCTTGTGCCAGGAGCACACATATTCTAAACTCCCTACTGGGATTGTCTCTAAAACAAGTCGTTGAGGAGCCAACTCGTAAAGAGGCCATACTAGATTTAGTGTTAACAAATGGAGATTTGGTATCCGATATTACTGTAGGTGAAAGTTTAGGATCCAGTGATCATCAATCAGTGTGGTTTAATATAAGAACAGTGACTGAGTCACACCACACAAAAACAAAAGTTTTAGACTTTAGAAAAACAGACTTTTCTAGAATTAGAATATGTGTAAAGGAGTCATTATCAGACTGAAGCAATTTAAATGGCGTCCAAGAGAAATGGGATTATTTAAAAGTTGCACTACTGAAGGCAACAGAAAATTGCATTAGGCTTGTCAGTAAAAGCAAAAAAATTCAAGAAACCACTGTAGTACTCCGCAGATGTGGCCAAAATAGTAAAAAAACAAAAACCCAGAGTGAGGAAGACAGAATGATCTATAAGATTAGGCAGAAAGAGGCTAAGCAAGTTATAAGAGCTTCCAAATCACACACAGAAGAGAAAATAGCACAGTCAGTAAAAAAGGGGGACAAAACGTTTTTTAGATACATAAATGAGAAAAGAAAAGTAAAACAAGGATTAGTTAGATTAAAAACAAAAGAAGGAAGGTATGTAGAAAAGGATAAAGGTCTAGCTGACTGCCTCAATGAATATTTTTGTTCGGTATTTACAGATGAAAACGAAGGAGAGGGACCTCAGTTAGGAAAAAGGATAAATGAGTTATTTATTACACGTGAGTTTACAGAGGAAGAGGTTCTATTTCAACTGTCAAAAGTAAAGACAAATAAGTCAATGGGACCTGATGGAATACACCCAAAGCTATTAAAAGAGCTTAGTGGTGTACTAGCAAAACCATTAACAGATTTATTTAACCAATCATTGATAACAGGAGTAGTCCCAGAAGATTGGAAGTTGGCGAATGTTGTGCCCATTCTCAAGAAAGGTAATAAGGAGGAGTCGGGCAACTATAGGCCAGTAAGCCTTACTTCAGTAGTGGGGAAAGTGATGGAAACCATGTTAAAGGATAGGATTGTTGAACATCTAAAAACACATGGATTTCAAGATCAGACACAACATGGGTTTACTTCATGGAGATCATGCCAAACTAATCTTATTGATTTTTTTTGACTGGGTAACTAAAATTATAGATCAGGGTGGTGCAGTAGACATTGCTTACCTAGATTTCAGTAAGGCTTTTGACACTGTTGCACATGGAAGGCTTTTCAATAAACTGCAATCTTTAAGTTTGGATTCCAATATTGTTGAATGGGTGAGGTGGTGGCTGAGTGACAGGCAACAGAGGGTTGTAGTCAATGGAGTATATGCGAAGCTTGGACTTGTCATCAGTGAGGTACCTCAGGGATCTGTACTTGCACCCATTCTCTTTAATATTTTTATTAGTGATATTGCAGAAGGTCGTGATGGTAAGGTATGTCTTTTTGCTGATGATACTAGATATGTAACAGGGTTGATGTTCCAGAAGGGATAAGCCAAATGGCTAATGATTTAGGTAAACTAGAAAAATGGTCAGAGTTGTGGCAACTGACATTTAATGTGGATAAGTGCAAGATAATGCATCTTGGACGTAAAAACCCAAGGGCAGAGTACAGAATATTTGATAGAGTCCTTACCTCAACATCTGAGGAAAGGGATTTAGGGGTGATTATTTCTGATGACTTAAAGGTAGGCAGACAATGTAATAGAGCAGCAGGAAATGCTGGCAGAATGCTTGGTTGTATAGGGAGAGGTATTAGCAGTAGAAAGAGGGAAGTGCTCATGCCATTGTACAGAACACTGGTGAGACCTCACTTGGAGTATTGTACACAGTACTGGAGACCGTATCTTCAGAAGGATATTGATACCTTAGAGAGAGTTCAGAGAAGGGCTACTAAACTGGTTCATGGATTGCAGGATAAAACTTACCAGGAAAGGTTAAAGGATCTTAACATGTATAGCTTGGAGGAAAGACGAGACAGGGGGGATATGATAGAAACATTTATATACATAAAGGGAATCAACACAGTAAAGGAGGAGACTATATTTAAAAGAAGAAAAACTACCACAACAAGAGGACATAGTTGTAAATTAGAGGGACAAAGGTTTAAAAATAATATCAGGAAGTATTACTTTACTGAGAGGGTAGTGGATGCATGGAATAGCCTTCCAGCTGAAGTGGTAGAGGTTAACACAGTAAAGGAGTTTAAGCATGCGTGGGATAGGCATAAGGCTATCCTAACTATAAGATAAGGCCAGAGACTAATGAAAGTATTTAGAAAATTGGGCAGACTAGATGGACCGAATGGTTCTTATCTGCTATCACATTCTATGTTTCTATGTTTCTAAGTCCTAAATTCTAAATAAATAGTGATAACAAAACAAGAATAAAGTAACCAAAAAGTGGATATTGCTGAAAAAATGGAGGGTCGGGGTGGGGGAGGGAGAGGAAAGAAAATGAGGACTGACTGCAAATTCGCAAATAAAGAGTAAACGTTAGGAAGGTAGCAGTATACATAGGGAGAGGACTGAAAATTATCTAACGTGCCTTTGAGGGCACCCCTTAAAAAATCTCTAAACCTCCCGGAGTCCAAGACACGTATACCATGAAGTGAACCAAACCCCTCTCCCGCTTGCCCACAGCAACAATAAAAAATATATAATTATAAATAAAGGTCTTCTACTAAAATCTAGCTAAATCTGTACCCTTTATCTCTAAATTTTCAGTCAGTCCTCATTTTCTTTCCTTTCCTTCTCCCCCCTCCCCCCCATTTCTTCAGGAAAGAAACCAATACAGCATGCTATAGTGGTTATGATGCCAGGAGTGCCCTGGAGCACCCCATTGTAAGTATTTAAACAATTTTAGAATGGCTTAACTTCTTACCTGAGCCAGAAGCTCTCTGTCTGAGCTAAGTCCTTCACCATATTCATTTTGAGAGACTGTTTTTTTTTTTTTTTTTGGTCAGCCTAAGGATGGCCTAATCACTTGCATTGAGAGCTCCTGTGACCACATGTTGTATGTTCACAGTAACAGGTTCCAAATGTGAATGCCTGGAATCAACTCCAGACCTTTAACCTTCTTAATTGATGAAGAAATAACGAAGGAAGAGCCCACTCCTATCCACGGAACAGCTTTTGGGTCAATTGTCCAAATACTTTTAGTCCCTTGAACAAGAGGGGGCTACATATTAAATAGCTGTATTTCCTAAACCCTTTCTCCAATTTGAATGTGAATACCCTCAAACTAAAGCAGATAGATTGCACTGTAAGCCCATATTCATTATTGAACTGTAGCTTTAATCTATTTTGGTAAACAGCTGAAACAACTTGTGTAAGTGTCCAAATATTTGGATATTAGGACCTAAGTGTATAAATAATATGACCATCCACCTATATACAGACATGGTATCTGGCCCTTATCTGAAAATAGGTTGCTGATCGCTGGTTTGAACTATTAAATGATGAACTATTAAATGATGGATCAAATCACTGCATTATCAGTATTTTGCAATTAATGCTGAAAACGAGGATGATAAACCATTGCAGAATTGAAGACAAAGTATTAACTATTAAATGATGGATCAAACTACTGCATTATCAGTATTTTGCAATTAATGCTGAAAACGAGGATGATAAACCATTGCAGAATTGAAGACAAATGTCCAATGTTAATTCTGAAGGAGACCAATATTGGGATCTGCCAAAGAGTAGTGGGATTTGTAAAGAGCAGACAAGGAGTGGCCAGCTGTGATCTGACCTGAGCCTAAAGTGATTTATTATGCATTAGTGTCAGACTTTGATAACGGCTGTTGTAACTGCCGGTCCCTGCAGCATGTATCAATAAAGATTTTCTTGATTTCCCATTCAGCATATGTTTAGTTCTATCTCCATGTGAAACAATCTGCACTTACACTTAGAATGCTTCAATGTCAACCTGTGCTAAATGCAGCTGAAAATAACTATAACGAGGTCTACTGAGCTTTATGGCTATTTTCTCTGCTTGTGTTAAAGATTTTAATATAAACAGTCTAACACCAAAGGGGGCTTCAGCAGACATGGTAGATCCCAGACGGATTCTTGCTTTAGATGGAAATTAAAGAGCATTCTCCATGCTAGGGGATTCACAATACTCACCTACTATATCATCATTTTCTACTCTATGGAGTTTATTTTGTATGTTTAATTCTGTTCACAGCAGCAACAGAATCAACAGCCTGCTTCCTACACATTTTTATAATATTGGCTATAAAACTGCTGTTATCATTCAATGTGTTTTGATTTTCCATTTAGATTATGTGATTTGGCCTTTGCTTCTTTGTCTTGATGAAACTTAATATATTTTGTTTATAATTTATAATTGATATTTTTGTTAGTGACTCACTTGGTACTGACCTTTGAATGTTCAAATGACAAATAGTCAGTTATGAAAGTATCAGCATGGCTGACAATTTATTTGGTCTAGATTTGCCTTTTTATATATGTAATACTAATCATTATTCCCACAAAAAAATAGAAAATAACATGAAACACAAAACTGCATGTACAAACACTTTGCAACATACTAAAAAATAAATGCTGGACAACACAATTCTCATTCACTGATCACATTTTACCTTGAAACCTAGGGAAGCACCATCATTAGCTGTTCATTTTCTAGATAGCTGAATCCAACTAAAGCTAGGTCTCTCATGGACTAATTTACAAACTAGATGCAGATTGAAGCCTGTTATGGAGCTCCACAGGGAGAGAAACATTAGGTACCATTGGAGCTTTCCGCTTGCCCTCATAGTTAACTATAAGGGAACAACATTATCTATGTACTCTCACAAGGATATTGAATCCTTCCTTCAAGCACTGGACTTACCTCAACAAAAAGAAGAAAAATTGTACTCTTTCCCATCACAGCCCACGATAAGCCTACAAACAAGAAAGGATATATGTCAGTATACACCACACACAGGAAGACCAGCACTATTTGGCTTGACTGCTGGACCCCTACCTGCCTCCAAAGATTAAAGAATTACCTGAACATAGGTTTACTCTGGTTCACCTGGGACCTACTATGATCACACACATCTCCTCCGGATATGTGACAATGTTTTATAACCCTTTGTTCCTCAATTTTGTATTTTCTTCTGTTTAAGTTGTTTATTAATTTACTTTATTTTGTGCCTCACTCTCCCAATACCCTTATTTGATGAAATCTTATAACTTTCTTGCATTTAATGTAGTAATCATTCCACTAGTCATAGGGGCCTAATACTTCAACTCATACCCATATGACAGCGCACATGCGCCTACATTACCCAGTGCTCCTTTATGAGAAGCATTGGATTGGCCCATCATCCTGCAGCCCAGGCCCGGACTGGCCATCGGGCAAACTGGGCAAATGCCAGGTGGGCCGTGATGGCCATGGACCGGGGCCGACCACCGAGATCACATAATCTTTCAGGGCTGAACGCGAAGATAGGGTTTTTAAGGATCTCCCGGCCAACCCTCTGTCAGGGAGCATGCAGGGAGGGAGCTCTGGTAACCCTCTTAACCCGCGACAACGCACGAGGTCCACCGGGGATCATTGTTCCCACCTTCCTGACACCAAGGTAAGCCAAAGGGAGGGAGGGACTAAGCAAATAAATGCACACCCCCATACCCCCCTGCACAGCTACATAGCCCTTTGTACAGCCCTTTAACCCCCGAACAGCCTTGTACCCTCTTAACCTGCTTCACAGCCCCATACCCCCTCCTGTACATCCCCATACCCCTTGTACAGCCCCTTAACTCCCTGCACAGCTCCATACCCCCTGCACATCCCCCCTGTACAGCCTCCATGCACTCCTCTGTAGCCCCATATCTCCTGTGCAGCCCCATATCCCCTGCGTAGCCCCATACCAATCTATCCAGCCTCTTACCCCCTGACTGTGCAGCCCCCTACCCCCACTGTACAGCCCCTTAACCCTCTAGTGTGCAGCCCCTTAACCCCTGACTGTGCAGCCCCTTAACCCTCTGTCCAGCAACTTAACCCCCCACCTTAATGTGCAGCCCCTTATGCCCCACTGTGCAGTCTCTTAACCCCACCGTGCAACACCTTAACCCCTCCCACAGTGCAGCCTTTTTCTCCCTACTGTGCAGCCCCTTACACCCCCACTCTTCTGTCCTCTACCCCACCCCACTGTGCTGCCTCTTACCCCCCCATTGTGATGCCCCAAATGCCCCCCCACACTGTGCAGCCCCTTTCCCCATAGTGCAGATACTTACCACAGTGCAGCCATACACAGGACTGCGAACATCCCCACCCACACACACGCAACCCCACCTGCACATAGCACCACAGGTAGCCTACTGTACACACATGTACACCACAAGAAATCTCCAAAGGGATACAAGCAATCTCCAAAGGGATACTACAGTCTATCCCACACACACGCACACACACACACACACACAAACAAACACACAGTATATCCTCTTTTAACCCTGTCCCTCTTGTGTTCTCTGGTTTGTGTCCCACTTATGGGGAAACCAGAGACACGGCACCAGCAAACTCATTCAAAGCGTATAATTAGAATAGCTTGCACTGTGTTAAACACAGGACATTTTTGCTCATGTGAGAGTTCTTCAGCAGGGCTCTGCAAATGGGCTGTCCGAGAGGGGAATTGACCTGACATGTCCACTTCGAGGTGATTGTGTGCCAATTATGACACATGCCTCTTCCTATTGGGCTGCTTAGCCTTAAAATGCCCTGGCTGAATTTTTATCCAATCTGGGATTTTTTATCCCAGTCTGGGAGGTGAAGACACACCTCTAGGATGACACAACCTGAGAAGGAGGTCACAGCAGCACAGATGGAGACTTGGCACTATAGAAAAAGTTATTTTATTGAATTCCTTTTATTTTCTTTTTCCCATGAGTGGAATTGAATTAATAAGGGGCATCAGAGCTGTAGTGTTAGGAATAAAGATATGTATTCCTAATGCTACAGTGTCCCTTTAATCTCCTCAATTAGGCGTCGATTTAATATTTTTGCATGCAATTTTCTAATTATTTAATACTTTCTTAAAATTATTATATATCATATTATTTATTTTTCCTTCAATGCCATAACTTGACTCTCCCCAAGTTAAGAAGGTAATCCAGACGTGGACCTCATGCTCACTGTGCCTAGAGGGGTATCAGCTACACCTCACTGAAGATGCCAAAGGAAGGACAAAACAATTGCCTGTGGTTGCTGTGTCTCTCGTGTAGAGGGAACTTGCTGGCATTTCATTTCTGAACTGGCCTTATGGGACATTCATAGAGTTGTGAGCTGATCTAATAGATATGGGACGATAAGTATTTAGACCTTTCTGACACTATCAGCTACACTCTTCTTTTTTAATCTTCTTATTTCCTATTTTTGGTTTGTCTTTTTATTTATTTCCACTAACGTTTATCACTATCAGAGGTGGGCGGAGGGTACTTAGAATTTTTTAAGGGGCGCCCTCAAAGGCACAACAGAGTAGGGCATTTTCATATGCTGCAGGATATGATTTCCACTCTGTTCCTCAACTGATACATTATATAGCTCTCCTCCAGACCAAATACAATATTAAATTACATGTTACATCTTGTTACATTTTGGTTACATCTCTGTATGGTGCTAAATCAATCTTCCTCTATGTGTATTAATTGGTTGCTTTTTCGTTCTAAGTACACACCTCTTACATAGGTCTAATATACATATTTATCCTAATTTTTCATTACTATATTGTTTATATTCTTTTTCAATAGGGAATTGGTAACTAGATTAATGGATCATAGTCCTATCCAGGACTAATTAATCTTTCCAGGTTTTCCTTTTTCCTATATATTATTTTTTTGTTAATATACTTTTTGTGTATATGAAGTACATTCATGATCAGATTTTTTAACTAATTTATTAAAAGTTAAGTTTTATTCAACTATTTTTGGGGTTACTCTTTGTCACTAAGGGTTTACCTTCTAAACGGTTTCCCTAGGTGTTATCTCCATTTTTTTTTAGCACTTTTTGGCCTTATGAGTGGAACCAGTCTTTATATGATTTAGATATGTTCTCTCTGTAATGGCACAAGTGAACAAAAATTATTTTAAGACCAGAGTGGGGATTTCCGAAGGGCAAGCTATTGGGTTTTTCTGAGCTTTTGTCCGTTCTCAGAGTTCTCATATTCTTTGTTTTTGCTTCAATACATACCCCTTAAGGACAGAGGCAATTTTCTACCTTCTGAACTAAAACAAAACCTAGAATTTTAGCTATATGTCTGTTCAACTCACACTTGTATATATTTTTGTTCAGGAGAAGTATGGCTTTCATTTTACATCAATAATGCATATATGAAACACAATTTAAAATGAGTAAAATCTAAAATCTGTTAGAGAGGATTCCTGATTTGGCTTGCCTCCTTGACTTTTCCTCTATACATGGCCCTTCTCTCTCTTTACTGGATTTTCGCTACATATTGTCTTGGAGGATAGCATACAGCCTGACTTAGGGACCCTTTACCTATGTAAGTAATGACTGCTGTATAAAATATTACAAACAAACAGAAACAAGTACAGTAATGGTGAATTGATGCTGAAGGTTGTATAAATGCTGCTCCCCCACTGTCAAAAATCACTCAAAAGACACTAAAAGTTGAATACACTTCAAACCAAAAGAAAACAGGAGGCACAATATACAATACAATAAGACCATGCAATAAATAGTGACTGCTATAAATAATACTTATTCTTTTGTAAAGCAGCTTATATATCCATCTGTAAAAAGATCAAATATACTCTCATAGTGTAATACAGTATGAGAAAATACATCTTTAAAATGACTCACAGTCATTAGAGCCAAATATAGCAGGCACCAGTTATAATGGCATATACATATAATCAATACTCCTGGCGTGTTACTCCACTTGGTTGTACACTATTTTTCCACCAAAGAATCAGTGGTGTATTTTGAATTTGTGCTGCCCTAGGCATGACGAAACTCGGGTACACCCTAATTTAAATTTGACCCATCCCTTCCTGTCAAGGCCACACCCCTTCCTGTTAAAGACTAACACATGCTTTGACTGACATACACACACACTCACAGACACACACTGATAGACATACACACATATTCACTGACAGGCACACACATTGACAGATGTACACACACATTCACTGACAGACACACACACACAAGCTCACTCTCAGAAACACACACACTCCCTCACAGAAATAAACACACATTCACTGACAGACAGACACACATACACACACTAACTGACACACACACTGACGGACACACATACACACACTCACTGACACACACACACACACACACACTCTGACAGACATACACACACACACACACAAACTGACAGACAGACATACACACACATGCATTGACCGACAAACAAACTCACTGACAGATACACTCACTCAGACACACTACAGACATAACACCACATTCACTGACATACACACACACATCTCCCCGCAAGATTTACAAATAATTATTTACTTTTATTTTAATTTAAATCATTCAGCCTCCCTACCTTTGGGAGAGCTGGGTGGATTTTTACTTGGGGTCTAGTGGGGCTGCTGGCCTGGCCGCTGGGCGGGCAGGCATGCAGGATGGAAGTCAGGCAGGTGTGCAGGATGGAGGTCAGGCAGGCATGCAGCATGGAGGGCAGGGGAAGGAAAGTGGGCAGTGTATATGCAAAATACCCAAGGCAAATGCTTTGTTTGCCTTGCACTAAATACAGTTCTGCAAAGAATGACACAAGAACTTGGAGTTTAAAATAAACCCAGGCACAAATTAATGAAAGGGAAAGAGTTTTTTATTATATTGTGTCTAAAGACCGTGAGTGCCCCAATTGTCTTTTTAAAGATTGTATTTTCTCATACTGTATTACACTATGAGAGTATATTTTATCATTTTTGCAGATGGATATATAAACTGGCTTACAGACGACGAAAGAAGATTTAATCTAAGGCAAAGGAAAGGATTTTTTTTACTGTAGGAACAATAAGGATGTGGAATTCTCTGCCTGAAAAGTGGTTTTATCAGAGTCTGTACAGATCTTCAAACAGCTACTAGATGCATACTTGGATAAATCTGACTGCCATTCTGCGGTCAAGAATTATTTTTTTCCCCTAGCTTGTTGCAAAATTGGAAGTGCTTCAAACTGGGTTTTTTTCCCCTTCTTTTGGATGAACATCAAAAAACAAATGTGAGGAAGGCTGAACTTGATAGACGCAAGTCTCTTTTCAGCTATGTAACCATGTAACTATGTAAATAAATATTATATATAGCACTCCCTATTTACTGCATGGTCTTATTGAATGGTGATATTGAGTATCCTGTTTTCTTTTGGTTTCAGATATGAATTATCTTCCTGGTGAAATATTCTGTGGGTTTTAGTTTGTATATCTATCTGTGTGTCATTTGCTTTAAATCTGCTAGTGAATCAAGTTCTAGGTTTACTACTTACATACATACAGATATTGCAAGATACAGCAAACCATTATCATTGATTAACAAAGGCATTTTGAATTTGAGTTAGCAATTTGTAGTTGGACAAAGGTGCAGTCTTACTGATTTGTTCTAATGTGATTCCGCTGCTGTTGTATTATATTAGATTAAAACTGATGTTTTGCCAGAATATTTTTATTCCTTTTAAAGTTAGTTCTCTTTTTTTCCATTAATTGTCTGCAGGGGATTAGAAATTGTCAAAACAAAGTTAACTTTTTTTTTATTTTTTTTTTGCCACGTTCCTTCACAAGTAACCAAATGATTAGGCAAACACAATACCATCTGTGTGAAACTGACATCTATGTAAGTACAAGAATCATTTGTTAAACAGATGGATATAATAAAACAGATAATTTTGTTTTCAAGTTGGTTAGACATGTTTCCCATGTTTTTAAGACAAATGGAAACATATCGAATAACACTGAAGCGTTTTTGGTGTTTCCACAGATATCTAATATTCTACTTTCTGTAACAGTAAATAGCTCAATATATATATATATATATATATATATATATATATATATATATATATATATATATATATGTATATAGAAGGGCATTATGTTGGATGGAGATGCTGTTATTTACTATAACAGATACAAATTGTAAAGTGTGTTCTTTGTAGATTGTGGAGACTAGATACACTTGATTAGGTTTGCAAGTTAGTACTCAAGTCACCATTTTATTTACTGAATAGACTGTTTGTTTTCCATATGCTTTATTAATTAAAGTATTGTGATTTGAATAGTAGGCTGTTTAAAAGTAAGAGTTCATAAAGTTCCTGAACTCGTTATCATTCACTACATGTTTAATCAGAAAGCTTTTAAAGGTAGATGGGTAGATGGATAGATGGACAGATGAATAGATGGATAAATGGGTGGATGAATGGATGGATGGATGGATGGATAGATGGATAGATGGGTAGATGGATAGATGGATAGATGGATAGATAGATAGACAGACAGATAGATAGATAGATAGATTACATACGCATTTCCAAATCACTGCATGGAGGTTGGAGTGAATGTCTATTTAAAAAGACAAATTGTACTTTGTGAATTTCTGAATATGTCTCATCTTGATTAATTTTATTTGACATTTTCTAGTTCCTTTTGCCTTTGTCTTTGATTATGTTTCCTTTCCAACCATTCCAAACCTTCCAAAAGATTCAAAAAATCACCTTGTATTCACCAAGCCTTATATGGTTGAAATAATTGAGTAAAAAAAACCTACTGTCAATGTGTGTGCCTGTCAGTGAATATGTGTGTATGTATCAGTGTGTGTCTGTGAGTGTGTGTGTATGTCAGTCAAAGCGTGTGTTAGTCTTTAACAGGAAGGGGTGTGGCCTTGACAGGAAGGGATGGGTCAAATTTAAATTAGGGGGTACCCGAGTTTTGCCATGCCTAGGGCAGCACAAATTCAAAATACATCACTGATTATTTGGTGGAAAAAGAGTGTACAACCAAGTGGAGTAACACGCTAGGAGTATTGATTACATGTATATGCCATTATAACTGGTGCCTGCTATATTTGGCTCTAATGACTGTGAGTCATTTTAAAGATGTATTTTCTCATACTGTAGGGACTTAGAGTATCAGTCTAAGATGGTTGAAGAGCTAAGTCTCCCTGATTTAATCATAATTTAATTATATGTTATTCTGCTATTATACTGACCCAAATTGTGACCTTGCGTACTCCTTAGGAGAGAGCATTATCCAATGTTTTGATATGTGTCATGTTTTAAATGGTACACCACACAAGTGAAATGGGTTGGCTAAAGTGCAGAGGGAATGGTGCTGGTGACTATGTGGGAAGAGGTTTGCATTTATATATATACAAGTGTTGAACCTTTGGGAAGGCTGCCCAATTCTGTGACCATTATATGAGATTCCTCATATGTTTTTCAACATTGTTATCTTGACCCATGGTTCACCATCCACGTTAAGAAATTATACAATAAGATTACTCTGATGGTGTTAGTGCACTTGACCCTAATTGGTTTAAAACAGCAACCGTTCAGACTATCTCTTAAGGCAAAATGTGCAATCTATACAAAATTCATCTTAGCAAATAAATATGGGGATTCAGTTCCACCATATGGCCATATTGTGTTAAGCCCATCACTATATCACAGTACCCCAATATTTGTGAGTCCTACACTCATTTTAACCTAGGATATTTACATGCTAACTTCAATAGTTAGATACACAAAAGAAAGGAAAGTGAATGGTGCTTACACAGTTAAGTGGTAAGGGTGTTCCCCAACACCCTAAAATAAAGTAATAACAGAGGGTACTAAAAGCAACAAGTGCCAAATACACACACCACTCCCTGTGTATCAGAACAGGCAATATTAATACTTATACATGTACAGGTACGTATAGGAGATGTTCCATATAAAGACCTATAAAGATAAAAAATAGTACATAGTATAGCCTATATATGCAGAAAAAAGAAATGTGGAAGTGATTGAATACACTCACGAATTCCAGAGCCGTGCCAGGCTCTGAATATCATGCCCAAGGGTGCCTACGAAGGCTCTGTGGAGAATCTTGAATGGTATCCCCCAGAAGTAGGAAAAACAGCAGCAAAGTGATGAATAAAAAATTATACATTTATTGTAAATAAAAGTTAAAATAGTAACTGTGCAGGTCCCATATGGTGACACACAGAGTCACAGTCTTGCAGACGCGTTTCAACTCAGTCCGAGTTTTCATCAGTGCATAAGACATCCAGCTTGTTCTGATTGCCGGTCACGTGGGCGGAAGTTCGGGTGGCCGGCGTCTGACGTCACTTCCGGTATTCGTTTTCCAGATTGATTGTGTTCAAGGAATTTGCCCAATTGAAACTGAAAACTCCATATCGTGAATGGGCATCTTGTATGGTTATTAGAGTGCATACAGGAACAATGATTTATACTGAGAGAAATTACATAATTGTCTATACAAATAGCAGTAATCTTACAATGATATGTATAAAATAGAAAATTAATTGGTAAACAACATTATAAACACAGTATCCATTAAATTAGTTTCAAATAGATATATTAGTACATTTGCCCAAATGGAGCAGGGAGCTCCATATTAAAGATGGGCACCTTTCATATCTTATAGAGTGTGTACATATAGGTAGTCATTTGTGACATAAAAAAGAGACATAGCTATTTGTGCAAATAGCAACCATAGTGCAATAATGCATACAAAAGGGAAAAAAAGGAAAAGAAAGGAAGAATATATATGTATATATATATATATATTAATAAAAAACATATGGGAGCATAGTGTATAGTATCTTAAAAAATACATCACATCTAAGTTATATGGATGTAGCCCATATAGAATAGGATTGGTGAGTGGAAGAACCACATAATAAAAAATGTATATAAAGTCTGTAAAAATATGTAAAAAAGTATAAAAAATATATATATAAAAAAGAGAATTTTTTTAAAAAAATGATATATTATAAAGAAATGATATATTATAAAAAATGAGCCAACTCAAAATCTAAATTCAAACCCTTTAATTCGAATATCCACCTACTTTCAATTTTGCAGAGTTCTTTGAAATTATCTTCACCCCTCCAATCCTTTTTCTTTTGGGCAATGGCAATAAAATTGACATGTGAAGGATCACTGTTGTGACATTGTAGGAGACACTTTGTTTGGCATACCCCCTCTGTATATTGGCCAAGTGTTCCAGCATGCGGGTTTTTAGTGTTCTCGTGGTCATTCCCACATACTGGAGTCCACAAGGGCACCAGAGGAGGTATATCACATTGCTAGAGTGGCAAGTAAGGATAGAATTGATCTTATATTCCTTTTTGGATATATTAGAAATAAATTTAGTATGTGTGTCTTTCTTAGATTTTGTTCTTTTACAGGCTGTGCACATTTTACATGGATAAAAGCTATATTTTTGGTTGAAAACATTATTATTAGCAGTCTGCATTTTTATATGGTTTTTAACCAATAGAGTTTGAAGATTTTTTGTGCCTCTATATACAATTTTTGGTTTTTCACTAATGATGTTATTAAGGCCTTCATCGGTTTTTAGGATGTGCCAGTATTTCTGAACAATAGATTTTATATGTTTAGCGTCACCACTATAGTCCAAAATTAGAAGGGGTTCCTCTGTTTGTTTAGTTACTTGTCTATCTTTATATTCTAATAAGGACTCTCTATTTAGTTGTTTAGTTTCCTGAATTTGGTGATCTAGAGTGGTTGGATCATATTTCTTTTCGACAAAAAAGGTTTTTAATCGTCCCGCCTGTTCCTCATATTCCATGATGTCACTACAATTTCGAAAAATACGGTTAAATTGACTTTTGGGTACATTGCGCAACCACGGATCGTAATGACAACTCGTGGTGTCAATGTACCCATTGACATCCACCGGTTTAAAATAGGTTCTGGTGAGGATATGGTTGTTGGAGATATAAATCTCTAGATCTAAAAACTGAACTGACGTTTGGCTGATTTGGCTAGTCAAAACAATGTTTCTGCAATTATCATTAAGACTCTCCAAGAAGAGATCCAAAGAAGTTCTGGACCCCTTCCATATAAAGAAAATATCGTCGATATATCTGCGATAGAGGACCAGACCCGCCCCCATGTCATCCCGAACTGGGAGGAAAGTACCTTCCCAGTGAGACATAAACAAATTAGCATAACTGGGAGCGAATCTGGTCCCCATCGCACTACCGACTAACTGTAAAAAAAAGGAACCATCGAACCAAAAGAAATTGTTGGTAAGGATTAAATGGATACTGTCTATAATAAAGTTAATCTGGTTCTCAACAAACTTGTTACTGTGTGTCAAAAAATATTTGATAGCTTCACAGCCCAGCTCATGTGAGATGATGGTATACAAACTGGTCACATCACATGTGACCAGATAAAAATCCTCCTCCCATTGAATGTTCTGTAGGATCTTTAGTAACTGTGTGGAATCCCTAAGGTAGGTTGGTTGAGATGTCACCAAAGGTTGGAGTTGTCTGTCTATGTATTCAGATAGCCTACTTAAAAGGGATCCTATCCCGGATACTATGGGCCTTCCGGGAGGCTTCTTTGTGTCCTTATGGATTTTTGGGAGAATGTACGACATACCGATATATTTAAATATTTGTATTCATGTTTGTTGAGAATCCCATCTTCCATACCTTTACTTAGTAGTGAGGTGTATTTCTTTCTTATTTCTGGAGTAGGCTCAGCCTTAAGTTTAACATAGGTGGAGGCATCGTTGAGCTGCCTGTATACTTCTTCCATATAGTCCGCAACATTCAGCACAACGATGCCTCCACCCTTATCTGCTGGCTTAATAATAATGTTGCGATCTTGTTGAAGATCTCTCAGAGCTTTAGTTTGAGAATGATTTAGATTGCTTTTTTTCTTTTTAGATATCTGTCTCACATCATTCGTTACTAGTTTCTCGAAAACTTTCATTTCACCACTGATATAATTTTTTTGAAAAAACTGAGATTTGTCTTTTAAGTTTGTATGTATGAAGTTGTCATTATTGGTTTCCCTTAATTCATTGGTAGGGAATTTCTTAAAATGTTTCTTTAGGCAAAGTTTTCGAATAAATTTATGAATGTCTATGAAGGTGTTGAATGGTTTATTAGTACTAGTCGGTGCGAATTTTAAGCCCTTGTTGAGGACTTCTAATTCTTTATTTGTTAGTATTTTATTTGAGAGGTTAAAAATACCTAATGATGGTTTTTCCCTCTTTTTTTCAAAGTCCAAAATTCTTCCTGCTCTACGTCCCCTTCTCCCTGACCCCACGGTCTTTTGGACCTTTGTGGGCGGGGGGGTTGGTCCTGTACTAAAAAAGAATGAGATGACTGTTGGGAAGTTCCAGCATAGGATTTGGCTTTACTTTTAGTGGTATAATTTGTATTCTCACTTATTGTATCATCCGTTAGGGGTCTATATCTACTTCCATAATTAGGAGTGTGTTGCTGATTTCGCTTAAAAAGCTGTGTTCTATTTGCACCACTAGTTTTAGGTGAATCCCTCATGGCTGGTTTATTAAACTCCTTACGATAAGATTTTTGGTATGAGTTTTGATTATCGCCATTATGGTTCCTAATATATCCACTAGGTTTCACTCCAGGGTTTGAATTCCTGGGATGGTTTATTTTATGCCTAGCAAATGAGCAAACTATATTATAAGCAGACGTGGACCCCTTGCTCACGGTGCCTAGAGAGATATCAGCTATGCCTCACTGATGATGCCTAACAAGGCTGAAACGATCGTCTGGGGTTGCTGTGTCTCTCGTGCAGAGAGAACTTGCTGGCATTTCGGATCTGGACTGCCTGTATGGGTGGGACCAGTCTGATATGCTTCATATATGTTCTCTCTGTAATGGCACAAGATGAGCTAAAACCAGCTTGAGTTCTGAGCGGGGACCCACCGAAGGGCATGCTATTCCAGCTGCTGTCCGTTCTCAGAATACTCTTGCGACCCGTTTTTTTCTCTCCATAAGTTTAAAGGGTAATCCAGACGTGGACCCCTTGCTCACGGTGCCTAGAGAGATATCAGCTATGCCTCACTGATGATGCCTAACAAGGCTGAAACGATCGTCTGGGGTTGCTGTGTCTCTCGTGCAGAGAGAACTTGCTGGCATTTCGGATCTGGACTGCCCGTATGGGTGGGACCAGTCTGATATGCTTCAGATATGTTCTCTCTGTAATGGCACAAGATGAGCTAAAACCAGCTTGAGTTCTGAGCGGGGACCCACCGAAGGGCAGGCTATTTCAGCTGCTGTCCGTTCTCAGAATACTCTTGCGACCCGTTTTTTTCTCTCCATAAGTTTAAAGGGTAATCCAGACGTGGACCCCTTGCTCACGGTGCCTAGAGAGATATCAGCTATGCCTCACTGATGATGCCTAACAAGGCTGAAACGATCGTCTGGGGTTGCTGTGTCTCTCGTGCAGAGAGAACTTGCTGGCATTTCGGATCTGGACTGCCCGTATGTGTGGGACCAGTCTGATATGCTTCAGATATGTTCTCTCTGTAATGGCACAAGATGAGCTAAAACCAGCTTGAGTTCTGAGCGGGGACCCACCGAAGGGCAGGCTATTTCAGCTGCTGTCCGTTCTCAGAATACTCTTGCGACCCGTTTTTTTCTCTCCATAAGTTTAAAGGGTAATCCAGACGTGGACCCCTTGCTCACGGTGCCTAGAGAGATATCAGCTATGCCTCACTGATGATGCCTAACAAGGCTGAAACGATCGTCTGGGGTTGCTGTGTCTCTCGTGCAGAGAGAACTTGCTGGCATTTCGGATCTGGACTGCCTGTATGGGTGGGACCAGTCTGATATGCTTCAGATATGTTCTCTCTGTAATGGCACAAGATGAGCTAAAACCAGCTTGAGTTCTGAGCGGGGACCCACCGAAGGGCAGGCTATTTCAGCTGCTGTCCGTTCTCAGAATACTCTTGCGACCCGTTTTTTTCTAACTATATTATAAGCATAATCATGCTTATCCCTAATGTATTTACTTTTCTTAAAAGAGACAACCTCTTCTTCCTGTTTGTCTATATTTTCTTGAATTTTTTTGAAGGAGGTATTTTAACTTTTATTTACAATAAATTTATTATTTTTTATTCATCACTTTGCTGCTGTATTTCTTACTTCTGGGGGATACCATTCAAGATTCTCCACAGAGCCTTCTGAGGCACACTTGGACATGATATTCAGAGCCTGGCACGGCTCTGGAATTCGTGAGTGTATTCAATCACTTCCACATTTCTTTTTTCTGCATATACAGGCTATACTATGTACTATTTTTTATCTTTATAGGTCTTTATATGGAACATCTCCTATACGTACCTGTACATGTATAAGTATTAATATTGCCTGTTCTGATACACAGGGAGTGGTGTGTGTATTTGGCACTTGTTGCTTTTAGTACCCTCTGTTATAACTTCAATAGTTACTGCTTAAACTGCTTCCAGAGACTCTCTTTAATTCATGCTTTGCTGTGGTCGCCTCCAAAAGAACACAAATAATGGATAAGTGGGATGGCCACTCCAATAGGAATCTGGTCTGGATTCAAAAGCTACACTGAGAAAAAGGAGGATTAGGGTCACACCCGGAACATGCATTTCTAGGTAGTGGTGCTGCTGTAAAGACTAAAATATATACAACATAAAGATTAAGGAACAGCACGCACACACACAAATACAGTTAAAAATTTTAAAGCTACTTAAAACCATCTGTCTTAGCAAAAATTATTGGGATTCAGCTCTGGCCATATTGTGTTAAGCCCAGCACTGTGTTAGAGTACCCCAACATCAATGGGTCCTAAACTAATTTTAACATGGGATATTAACATGCTAACTTCTAATCTTACTGCTTAAACTGCTTCCATAGACTCTATTCAATTCATGCTGTCCTCCAAAAGAATACATATAGTGGATGGGTGAGGTGCTCAGTCCAAAAAAAAAGGGTGTTGTGGGCACACCCAGAACATGCATTTCTAAGTAGTGGTGCTGCCATAAAGACCTGCATATATACAAGATAAAGATTAAGGAACAATGCACATAAACACAAAAAATACACTTTAACATTTTAAAAGGCTATGTGGATTCAATTACAACATATGGTCATATTCTCGTCAAGAAACACTCCACTGCCCAAAAACAAAACAAATAAAAATCACTGTTTAGTAGGCATACCCTAAATGAAAATACAACAAACAGAAATGGATGTGAAGAAAGTGTTATGTACACACAGAAAAAAAAAAACTAAGAAACAGCGCTGCTATAATCTACACTAAACCAATCACATAATTTCACAAAACAGATACTCCAAAATATAGTAAAAAGTGGAAAGTGCACTAAATAGGGATAACTATTGTAGAACGGGTAATATATGTGGGTAATATGTGGGCAGGCTCATTAGAATGTGAGTGAGATGCAATAAAGAAAATACCTTAAGATTTATAAGTTAATGATGTAAAAGTGAAATACCAAATACATAGATATACATACACCTTATAGAAGGCTTTTGGCACTGTAAAACAGAAATATTCAAAAAGAGCAATATAGTCTATATTAGTGATGTCGTGAACACAAAATTTTGGGGCGAACCGCCATAGACTTCAATGGGCAGGCGAATTTTAAAACCCACAGGGACTCTTTCTGGCCACAAAAGTGATGGAAAAGTTCTTTCAAGGGGACTAACACCTGGACTGTGTCATGCCGGAGGGGGATCCATGGCAAAACTCCCATGGAAAATTACACAGTTGATGCAGAGTCTGGTTTTAATCCATAAAGGGCAGAAATCACCTAACATTCCTAAATCACAATGGATATGGATTGGCACCTGACATGTGACATATTGACACCTTGACATATGGATTGACACCTGTCCTCAGAGACCCTGATACACACTGACACAGAGCAGAATAGGGACTGTTCCCCCTACATAGGGTCACTTGGCAGGTATGGATTGACACCTATCCTAAGGATCCCTGATACACACTGACACAGAGCAGAATAGGGACTGTTCCCCCTACATAGGGTCACTTGGCAGATATGGATTGACACCTGTCCTCAGAGACCATGATACACACTGACACAGAGCAGAATAGAGACTGTTCCTCCTACATAGGGTCACTTGGCAGATATGGATTGACACCTGTCCTCAGATCATGATACACACTGACACAGAGCAGAATAGAGACTGTTCCCCCTGCATAGGGTCACTTGGCAGATATGGATTGACACCTTTCCTCAGAGACCATGATACACACTGACACAGAGCAGAATAGAGACTGTTCCCCCTACATAGGGTCACTTGGCAGATATGGATTGACACCTGTCCTCAGAGACCATGATACACACTGACACAGAGCAGAATAGAGACTGTTCCCCCTACATAGGGTCACTTGGAAGATATGGATTGACACCTGTCCTCAGAGACCATGATACACACTGACACAGAGCAGAATAGAGACTGTTCCTCCTACATAGGGTCACTTGGCAGATATGGATTGACACCTGTCCTCAGATCATGATACACACTGACACAGAGCAGAATAGAGACTGTTCCCCCTACATAGGGTCACTTGGCAGATATGGATTGACACCTATCCTAAGGATCCCTGATACATAGAAACATAGAAACATAGAAACATAGAATGTGACGGCAGATAAGAACCATTCGGCCCATCTAGTCTGCCCAGTTTTCTAAATACTTTCATTAGTCCCTGGCCTTATCTTATAGTTAGGATAGCCTTATGCCTATCCCACGCATGCTTAAACTCCTTTACTGTGTTAACCTCTACCACTTCAGCTGGAAGGCTATTCCATGCATCCACTACCCTCTCAGTAAAGTAATACTTCCTGGTATTATTTTTAAACCTTTGTCCCTCTAATTTAAGACTATGTCCTCTTGTTGTGGTAGTTTTTCTTCTTTTAAATATAGTCTCCTCCTTTACTGTGTTGATTCCCTTTATGTATTTAAATGTTTCTATCATATCCCCCCTGTCTCGTCTTTCCTCCAAGCTATACATGTTAAGATCCTTCAACCTTTCCTGGTAAGTTTTATCCTGCAATCCATGAACCAGTTTAGTCATCTAAACACTGACACAGATCAGAATAGGGACTGTTCCCCCTACATAGGGTCACTTGGCAGATATGGATTGACACCTGTCCTCTGGGACCCTGATACACAGTGACACAGAGCAGAATAGGGACTGTTCACCCTACATAGGGTCACCTGGCAGGTATGGATTGACACCTATCCTAAGGAACCCTGATTCACGCTGACACAGAGCAGAATAGGGACTGTTCCCCCTACATAGGGTCACTTGGCAGATATGGATTGAAAGCTGTCCTCAGAGACCTAATTGTGTAATAATTGTAATACTATTGCCTATTATATAATATTGGCAGGGGCAAGGAAATTCCCTCTAAATAGATGGGTATAGGCAGAGAGTGTGGAGACCGGAGTGATAAAGTGTCAATAAGGTGATATAAAGTTAAATGTATCACAGACACACAGCCACCCTTTCTCTTAGCTAGTTTCCAGAAATGCTGGATCGGTAGAAGGGCTTTAAAGACTCAGAGAGAAGGAAGAATCCTCTTACCTAGCCCTAATCTCCTTAAACACCTTCAAGGGTGTTCTAAGCTAAAGTTCAATCTAAACGTTTAGATGACTGCCTGATTTCCCATCACAGATGCTGGCTAGGAATAACAGTGTGCAAGACAAAGTGTTGGTCTAAGTGCCCATAGTGCAGTAAAGAGTCCCTAGTGAAGTGAAAAAGAGAATAACGAGCTGGCGCCCAAGAGAATAACGAGCTGGCGCCCTATCAGGGGACGTGTATATGGCATCGATATTAGGAACCGGGAGATGGAAAAAGATGCTTGGTCGGTCCTCCTACTTCAAATTTGGGGCACTGCGCGTGCAATCTAATGTGCCACCAGATAGGAGTGGTGTGTTAAGTAGTACTATTCCTATCAGTTTAATCCCTGGTATGTGCTTTTTTGGTTTGGTTTTAGAAGCCACAGTGCAGCACCAGAGGGCCGAAAAATTAGGCATGTACACATGCCTGAAAAATTAGGTATTGTTGCAGCCGCTGCTGTAGCAGCGGCCATAAAAATTGATGTTTGGTTCCCAGGCAGAAAGTGCCCTAAAACATTGCGGCTTGAACCCTAGTTGGTAGCGAATAAGTCACGCAAGTCAACCGGCATTCAGAGCTAAAATACAGCAGCGTGTGGACAATTTTTAGCCTAAGGCAGCTCATCTCATCAGGCCTTTTTTAGTCGAATGTATCGCCCACTGTCAGTCCCTTCGGGATCCATCCCTCATTCATCTTAATAAAGGTGAGGTAATCTAGACTTTTTTGACCTAGGCGATTTCTCTTCTCAGTGACAATACCTCCTGCTGCACTGAAGGTCCTTTCTGAAAAGACACTTGAAGCGGGGCAGGCCAGAAGTTCTATCGCAAATTGGGATAGCTCAGGCCACAGGTCAAGCCTGCACACCCAGCAGTCAAGGGGTTCATCGCTCCTCAGAGTGTCGATATCTGCAGTTAAGGCGAGGTAGTCTGCTACCTGTCGGTCGAATCGTTCTCTGAGGGTGGATCCCGAAGGGCTGTGGCGATGCGTAGGACTTAAAAAGCTCCGCATAACCTCCATCAACAACACATCTTTAAAGCGTCCTGTCCTTGCCGGCATGGTCATGGGAGGAGGAGGATGACTTTCACCTCTTCCCCTGTTAGATTCCCGTTGGGCTGTGACATCACCCTCATACGCTGTGTAAAGCATACTTTTTAATTTATTTTGCAAATGCTGCATCCTTTTCGACTTGTTGTAATTCGGTAAAATTTCCGCCACTTTCTGCTTATACCGGGGGTCTAGTAGCGTGGA
Source organism: Pelobates fuscus (assembly GCF_036172605.1). Classification (NCBI taxonomy): domain Eukaryota; kingdom Metazoa; phylum Chordata; class Amphibia; order Anura; family Pelobatidae; genus Pelobates; species Pelobates fuscus. Next base: position 56,794,316 of record NC_086317.1, on the reverse strand, counting down.
CATCCAGTACAGGTCGTTCTCCTTCAGCCTTTTTATACGAGGGTCCCTCAACAGGCACGACAGCATGAAGACCCCATTTGCACAAGGTTGGATGCCGAGCTACTCATTTCCCGTTCCTCCTCCTCAGTGATCTCAATGAAGGTATGTACTTCCCCCCAGCCACGTACAACACCACGGGTACCAGATAGGTGACAACGAGCACCCTGGGATACCTGTTGCAGTTGGTTTTCCTCCTCCTCCTCAAAGCCAAATTCCTCCTCTGACTCCTCTTCCTCACAATCCTCTTCCAGCGTTGCCGCAGGTCCAGCAAGCGATGCTGATAAAGCTGTTTCTGGTGGTGATGGTGACCACAACTCTTCCTCTTCCTCGTCACGCTGATCTACTGCCTGATCCAGCACTCTTCGCAGGGCACGCTCCAGGAAGAAAACAAATGGTATGATGTCGCTGATGGTGCCTTCGGTTCGACTGACTAGGTTTGTCACCTCCTCAAAAGGACGCATGAGACTACAGGCATTGCGCATGAGCGTCCAGTAATGTGGCAAAAAAAATCCCAGCTCCCCAGAGGCTGTCCTAGCACCCCGGTCATACAAATATTCATTAACGGCTTTTTCTTGTTGGAGCAGGCGGTCGAACATTAGGAGTGTTGAATTCCAACGTGTCGGGCTGTCGCAAATCAAGCGCCTCACTGGCGTGTTGTTTCGCCGCTGGATATCTGCAAAGTGCGCCATGGCCGTGTAGGAACGCCTGAAATGGCCACACACCTTCCTGGCCTGCTTCATGACATCCTGTAAGCCTGTGTACTTATGATCAGATCAGATCAGATTACACACGTGCCATGCACGGCACATGTGTCAACTTGCCCAACTTCAATGCCGCCAACAAATTTGTTCCGTTGTCACAAACCACTTTGCCGAAATCCAGTTGCTGCGGAGTCAGCCACTTTTCTACCTGTGCGTTCAGGGCGGACATGAGTGCTTGTCCGGTGTGACTCTCTGCTTTCAAGCAAGTCAAACCCAAGACGGCGTGACACTGCCGTATCCGGGATGTGAAATAGTACCTGGGGAGCTGGGGGGGGGGTGCCGTTGATGTGGAGCAAGACGCAGAAGCAGAAGAGGACTCAGCCGAGGAGGTTATGGAAGAGGATGGAGTAGGAGGAGTAGAGGAGGTGGCAGCAGGCCTTCCTGCAAGTCGTGGCGGTGTCACCAACTCCTCTGCAGAGCCACACATTCCATGCTTGGCAGCCGTCAGCAGGTTTACCCAATGCGCAGTGTAGGTGTTATACCTGCCCTGACCATGCTTTGCAGACCAGGTATCAGTGGTCAGATGGACCCTTGCCCCAACACTGTGTGCCAGACATGCCATTACTTCCTTTTGCACAATCGAGTACAGGTTGGGGATTGCCTTTTGTGAAAATAAATTTCGTCCGGGTACCTTCCACTGCGGTGTCCCAATAGCTACAAATTTTTTGAATGCCTCAGACTCCACCAGCTTGTATGGTAAAAGCTGGCGGGCTAATAGTTCAGACAAGCCAGCTGTCAGATGCTGGGCAAGGGGGTGACTTTCTGACATTGGCTTCTTACGCTCAAACATGTCCTTGACAGACACCTGACTGTGGGCAGATGAGCGGGAACTGCTCAAGGCGAGAGACGGAGTGGCGGATGGTTGAGAGGGGGCAAGGAGGACAGCAGTGGTAGACGTGGCTGAAGATGCTGGACCAGGAGGAGGATGGCGGCTTTGAGTTTGTGTGCTGCTTGTACTCATGTGTTGATCCCATAGGCGTTTGTGATGTGCGATCATGTGCCTATGCAAAGCAGTTGTACCTAGGTGGGTGTTGGACTTCCCACGACTCAGTTTCTTTTGGCACAGGTTGCAAATGGCATCGCTGTTGTCAGAGGCAGACACACAAAAAAAATTCCACACTGCTCTGCTTTGAAATGACGGCATTCTGGTGGTGGACACAGCATGCGTTGATTGGCGTGCTGTCGGGCTGACCCCGGGTGCCGATGCATGCTGTCTGACTGTGCCACTAGCTCCTTGCGACGACCTCCCCCTGCTTCCAACTCGTCTCCTCCTCCTCCTCTCTGTCTCCCCATCTGAACTTTCACCCTGTTCTTCTTCTTGCCGAGCGGGCACCCACATGTTATCCATGGACGCATCGTCATCATCAACTGCTCCACTTGTATCTGACAACTCAGCAAAGGAAGCAGCAGCGGGTACAACATCATCATCATCACACCGTACGTCCATGTGTGTAATGCTGCCTGCCTGAGATATATCCCTGTTATCTACATCCTCTGGCAATAATGGTTGCGCATCACTCATTTCTTCAAATGGATGTGTACATAACTCCTCTGACATACCAAGTGAAGCGGCTGTGGTGCTAGTGTTGGTGGTGGCGGCAGGCGGGTGAGTGGTACCTTGAGAGGTGCCCGAAGCTAAGCTGGAGGAGGATGGTGCGTCAAGGTTCCGAGCGGAAGCTGTAGAAGATTGGGTGTCCTGTGTTAGCCAGTCAATTATGTCCTCAGAACTTTTCAAGTTCAGGGTACGTGGCCTCTGAAAACTGGGCATTATTCTAGGGCAAAAGGGAATCACAGCACCACGACCATGACCATGTTTTTTTTGGATTAGTGGTACTATGCGTGCAAGCTACTGTGCGACCAGATATGAGTGGCACTGTGCAGTGGCAGAGGTTGGCAGAGTACAAGCTGTAGGCCTGACACACCCGCTTGAAGACAACTAACTGCTATTCAATCTATAACAGTGAAAACAATGTTTTTGTTTTTAAATCAATGCTATAGTGACACCAGATATGAGTGGCAAAGTGCACTTGCAGAGGTTGGCAGAGCACGCGCTGAAGGCCTGACACCCGCTTTAAGGACACTGACTGCTATTAGCTTACAGTGAAAACCTTTTTTTCTTTTTAAAGGCACGCTATAGTAACACCAGATATGAGTGGCAAAGTACACTGGCAGAGGTTGGCAGAGTACACGCTGAAGGCCTGACACCCAGACGCTTGCAGACAACTAACTGCTATTCAATCTATTACAGTGAAATTTTTTTTTTTGTTTTTAAATGCAAGCTTAAGCTATTTTGACACCAGATATGAGTGGTGGCACTGGGCAAGTGGGCACAGTATCCACTGTGAGCCTGACACAGAAGCTGGCAGGCAGGCAACTGCAATTACATTACACAGAAAAAAAAAAAAAAGCAGACTGATGTTCTGGCCCTAAAAAAGATCAGATGAGTCCTTCAGGACTGTAGTGGACACTGAATACCCTAGCCTAGCTATCAATTTCCCTATCAATTTAGCAGCAACTACACTTTCCCTCCTCTATCTAAGAATGCAGCTTCAGAATTATTCTAAAATGGATGCTGTACAGGAGGTGGGAGGGTCTGGAAGGGAGGGTCTGCTGCTAATTAGCTGGAATGTGTCTGCTGACCGTGAGGCACAGGGTCAAAGTTTACTCAATGATGACGGATAGGGGGCGGATCGAACCGCACATGTGTTCGCCCGCCGTGGCGAACGCGAACACGCTATGTTCGCCGGGAACTATTCGCCAGCGAACAGTTCGGTACATCACTAGTCTATATATAGCATGAGTATGATCAAGGCCATCTTTAATATTGATTGGGCCCTGGGCAAGCATTTGATGGGCCCCCCTCACCCACACTCCCTGACGTGCAATCACGCTCTCCACTTCCCAACGCAGTAGCGGAACCATTTTCCCATGCTTTCAGAGTTGTATTTAGCACTAAGCTGTGTTTGTGTGTTTGAATGGAAGCATGTTTTTGTATGTAGTTTTTTTGTTTTTTTTAATGCTGGGGTGTGCTTATAAATATGTTTGGTGTTTAACACAAAGGTGTGTTTGTATGCATTGTTGACGTTTCAATGCAGGACTGTGTTTGTATGTTGTGTTGAAGGTTGGATGCAGGGGTATACTTGTGTGTAGTGTTGAAGATTTGAATGATGAGATGTATGCACATGTACACATACACTGCCACACACACACTGTGATACACATACACACAGATAGATACACACACACTGAAACACATGCAGATACACAGATATAAACACTAACACTCACACTAACACACATGGAGATACAGACTGACACAGATACACACACTAACACATACAGATACACAACCTGACACACATACAGAGACATATATACAAACACTGACACATATGGATACTCAGGCACACTGATGCATATACTGACACACATGCAGATACACAGATAAAACACTGACTATATACAGATGCACACACAGTTATACACACACAGGTACACAAATTGACAACATACAGATACACAAATACATACAATGATAACATACATATACACACACTAACACACATACAGACACGCAGATACACAAACTGACACACATGCAGATATATATACACACAGACCACATAGAGAAACATAGATATACTAAGTACAGATACACAGATATACACACTGACTCACACACAGATATACATACTGACAACATAGTGATACATACTGACAGACATACTGACACACTGACATAGTGACACACTGACAGACATACTGATACACACACAGACTCACACACACACACAGACACCCTGACAGACATACTCACACACATACACACATATACTAAGACACACACAGACATACCAACACACACAAATACTGCCACACACATATATACTGCCACACATGCAAAGTTTACATTTTTACAAACTGACAGACATATTGACATATTAACAAACACACTGACAGACAAACTGAGATGCACACTGACAGAAAAACTGACACAAACAGACAGACAAACTGACATGCACAGACAGACATACTGACACACACAGACATACTGACACACACAGAGACAAACTGACACACAGACAAAGTGACACACACATATGCCCTGACAGATATACTGACACATACACAGACATACTGACACACACATAGACATACTGACACACACACACACACAGACACCCTGACAGACATACTGCCACACTGACAGACATACTGACACACACAGACTTTCACACAGACACCCTGACAGACATACTCACACACATACTAATACACACACAGACATACTGACTCACACAAATACTGACACACATGCAAAGTTTACATTCATACACCCTCCAGTCCTACCTTATGGGTTCAGAAGGGTGGTTCCCTGGTAGTTGGGAGTGTGAGGCTCTAACAGCTCCATCCTGACAGCCTTATCCTCCATCTTGCATGGCTTCACTCTATCTGGGAGGAAGTGACTCACGGCAGTCACTTCCTCTCAGCCTGCTGCCGTAAATTATGGGGGCCCGGTCACGCTGTTACAGGGCCACAGCACCTGACCTTTCCCTCTTAGTGTGTGGGCTCCCGGTGCAGCCGCAGCACCATTGGGCCCATGGGTCAAATAAAATTTTTTTGGCAAACAGCGGGGCCCACTGGGTAGCTGCTTTGGGCCCCCAGGAGTAACTGGGCCCAGGGCAGGTGCCCCGTTTGCCCCTCTTTAAACACGGCCCTTAGTATGATCAATCTTAAGGTATTTTCACTCACATTCTAATGAGCCTACCCACATATTGCCCATATTGCCTGGCATTCTCTATCCTTCACCATGCATGGAACCCAGAAAAAACAAGAGGCTTTGGGTTTCTTGTTAAAATGGACAGGATATAGGGACTATAGTGGGTGAAAAGTGGCACAATGAACTTTTACATTTTAGACTATGGTGTTACAGAACAGTGTTATGCTTGGAACTCTGGTTAATAAATAGACCAGGGAACTCCAGGCTATTTGATTAATTTGCTCTGAAATCACGGTCTGCTTGTGCAGCTGGCAGGCCTATGTATTCATTATTTTACTTCAGGTAATGTTCAGGAATTATTCAGGACTTATATCCTAACTTATACCAGCCAATGGGTTAACCCTAGAACCCATTGGCTGGTTTAGACACTTAAACACAATTCAAAGAAATAGTTGATCAATTCTAAGGTGTCAATGTATATTAGATGACATTACATTTTATTAATTTTATCCTTGTATTGGTATCTAAGTTTTCCCAAATTACCTTGATCATATTGACCAAATGCACAGTGAGTATTTTGCAGACAAACAATATAGGCTTGTACTGCTGAAAACATTATAATGCAAACAGTTAAAATAGATGTGAGCTCATAAATAATAACTTATAAAAAAAAACAATCATGCATAATCAAGAGAAAAATATTCTATTTTTGCACATTTTATTAAGGGAAGTATATTATTTCATAATTAATATTTGATTTTTGATGTCTGAAGATGAGTTCTTCTGCATGGTTTATAGTGCAGTAAAACGGCATGAGTCCAAAGCATGAAGTACATAAATATAAAAGGAAATTATATTTGCATTTTACGGCCCATCTTATTGTATGAAAAGATGTCAAAAAAGTAAAAAATATTTTATCTTTATGATTTGTAATGAACCAGTAATTGGGAAATATGCCAGCATTGCTTACAACATAACTCTGAAAAAGTAATGTAACTATCAATATATTTAATGCCAATGGGATTCACTGTTATAGTGATAAAATTTGATTACAATATCAGTGAAAGGTTTTCAGTCTTGAACATATTTGGTTCATTCCATAATTGTATGTATGTATGTACATCTACACAAACATTTCAATTTAAAAACAATTTTTTTTTATGTAAGTTTAATGAATTAACAGTTTAACTATACCCTATGAATGTTTGTATACAAGTGAAAATTATACCTACATCTTTTACATTTTTTTCCAAGTACAATTTAAAAAAAAAACACAGTAAGCAGACACGTATTACAACTGTAGCTAAAGCATTAACTATGGATAACACCAAATAAAAAAAAATATACTTTAATGTGTTGGGCATCAGTGTTTTGGTTTTGAAGATTTTACTTAGCTCATTATATTTATTTGAACAACTATGATTGAACATTTAATAAGCCACAAGATTACAATTTTTATATTCTATTAAAACGTTTCTAATTTACTGTTTGTTTTACTATTTTATTTATCGATTAAATACATTTAATGGATAAATATATCTAAACATTAAAAAAGTTCCTGGACAACCTATTGTTTTTGCTTAAATTATCAGTATTATAATGATTAATTTTTATTATTACACTACCTTTTTTAAACATCCAGTGAAAGCTAACCACTAGATAGAATCATTATGTGCTATATATTATGCAACATAAATGTCATAGGTCACATGATCACCATTTTGGTCATGGTCACTAAATTTGCAACCAATTTCAAAAATATTTTTCTCTAGAGGCGGCTACACTACAAATGTGAAAATTGCTGTTATTTTGTGACCTACATTCAAATTTGATCAAGTTTTTTTGGCTCATGGTTCAGTAGCCGTATTGGATTATGTGAATACTTTTAAATTTAGTCCAAAAGCTAGCTAGCTGTTTGATAGCTAGATCAATTTGAAATAAGTTTTGTAAGTGAGTGTGTATGTGTGTCTGTCACTGAGTGTGTGTCTTTCAGTAAATGTGTGTGTCTGTTAGCTAGTGTGTATGCGTCTGTTCGTGAGAGTGTGTGTGTGTGTGTTTAAAACCCCTTCAGCACTTACCTTTCTCCAGCGCCGTGCTCCCTTGGTGCTGGGGATCTCTCCGCCCCAATCTGCCTCTCAGCTCTGAATTCTCAGTGCTTTCCTATGGATGTCATCACAGTGAGAATCGCGGAAGCGCCTCTAGCGGCTGTCAGTTAGACAGCTACTAGAGGCTGGATTAAACCTCAGTGAAACATAGCAGTTTCTCTGAAACTGCTATGTTTTCAACTGTAGGGTTAAAACTAGAGGGACCTGGCACCCAGACCACTTCATTGAGCGGAAGTGATCTGAGTGCCTATAGTGGTCCTTTAAGTGTATGTGTATCTGCATGCACTGGCGTACATACTGAGGTCGCAGGGGTCGCAGCCCTGCAACCCCTGTACCCTTGCAACCCCTGTGACCAGGTGCCTGCCGCAATGTGACGCGGCCCCTGCCCACACAGAGTAAGCTTCGGGGGGGATGAGGCGGGGTGACCCACAGATCAATTTTTGCACCGGGGCCCCATGGATCGTGTGTACGCCACTAATGCAGAGTCTCATTTTTTGTTACCCATTTTTAGGGTTGCTGTGATTTTAAATGGATTGAGCTCGCCCGGAGGCAGAACTGAAGGCACATCTTTCTGCTCTCATTGCCTGGTGGACATGCCCCCCGCATACAAAATACTTATTGTGGATTAGGATACTGATATTATGTAATGGCTAAGCCTGCTATACAATTTTTGCTGTTTCAGTTTCATTTTCTTTGGAGGATGAACCTTTCAGTTGCTGGTCTTTATGATTCATTGGTCATTGCTGATGTGTTGCTTCTTTGAGATAAAGCTAGCACATGTTATGTTAGACATTATGTTCCTGTGTTTCACATTTGAAAAGAGGAGGTGCTTAAGCCTACCTCGCCTTATATATACTTTGCTTGTTTTTTATTGGCTCTTTGTTTCTATGTAGTTTTTGCTGCTATGGAGTTCAGTAAATAAAGGTATGAAAACAATTTCTCCTGTCAATATTAAAATTAGGATTCTAAATACACTAAAGCTAGGCAGGGAAATGGTTACATTTGGGTTTAGAAGGCTTAAAGGAGTTTTAATTTTACTGACACAATTTAATCACTAGCAGCACACGTAGTAACTCTCTGATCCATGCCTCTCCACTTCACAACTCAATACAATGTGGAGAGAGATGAATCAGATATCACAACAGCACTGTGTTCTCTGTTACTGGCTTGGTTGGGACAGCGCCATGTGCTGCTGTTTATTTGCCTCAGACATCAAGGCTAAGAGCATTAACCCCACCATCATGGCGATCTGGTGTTAACTTTAGTACATGAGGGAATTATTCCGTCAGTGGTCCTCTTCTCACAAACTTCCGTCACAAGAGGTAAAATAAATGATATCTATAACTTGAAACTATAATAATACCCATAGTGATTATCTATGAATAGAGAATAAAATATGGCTTTATGCTAATTTGGATTCAGTTGCTGTGAATTTTAAATAAAAAAATAAAATAAACAAAATGCTATGTGAAAATCCACACTTGTGAAACTGGAAATTTCTTTTTTAGATGTTTATAGGATTTGCCAGTTTGTTTTAGTATAATAGACAAATCAAGTACAGTGACCCCCTACCATGTTACATATGAAAACCCTATTATCATGCTAGTCCTTAGCAACACAGTGTGGTACCACTTCCTTTTTAAATCACTATACAGAGCATAGAGCTATTTTGCATACTTCAGCTTTTGTTGTTTGAACCCACAGTCTCAGTGTGGTAAAAGATGTAACAAGAACAAAAATTATAGTGAACATGGCATCACAAACTTGATATATTAAGACTTTTGTTAGTTGAACATTTCCTGATATATTTAAAGCATCAATTAATTCATTTCAACTAGTATGTTTAAACCGACATGAGAGGCATGTCATTTAAAAAAAAAAAAAAAGTGTAGGTATCAATGGAGAAAAACATGATTTTTTTCATTAACATTTACTTGTTATCCATTTAAAAACATCAACCTGTTTTGCATGTTGAGGGGAAGAGCAGTGTGACGTTTTTTGTAATTTCCTTTTTGTATGTTTGGTGTACCCACGTCAGTTATGCACTTTTATTTAACCTACACATAAATCTTTTCTTGGAAGGGGGGAAGTAGTGTTTTATAAACAGAAAAATGTATGAGAACTGTTTTATCTATTATAATATGTCCATTATAATTTGGTCACAATTAGTACAATTAAAGGGGCACCACAGCACCTTCATGCCATATTAGTGGTTATGAGCTAAATCCAGGGGTGCAGGGATTAGCTCAGAAGAGAAATGTAATTGTCCAAACAACCAGTGTTATGGCATTCTTAGTCCGCCATTAATATGACTGGAAAACATAATTGTTACTATCAAGATGTATTTGTTAACTATTTAAAGACTTCAGCCAAATTTGCATGTTGAGGAAAGACTGACCTCGGCTTTGGCATTATTAGATACCTAGTTTCAAGATGCTTTCTTATAGACACAAAGTAAAAATGATGGGATAGCCAGTCTGTGCAATTTCAACAACTTGTGAAGGTAACACTGTTATATGGAACTAATTATACTAAGAATTATGTCTAAATTTAATGGATGATACTCTGTATTTATTGGACTCTACCATTATCATCCTTCTTTTGTATATATTTGACTGTTTTAAAACACTATATTTATCTATTATTGATGTTGTATGTTTATGCCGACCTATTTCATTTAGGTAGAAGATAAATATACTGCAGCATCCTTTGACTACTCTTATTTTACTAAAAAAATGTTTTGCAGAAATAGGTTATGGAAGACAAACCCTATAATGGCATAAGGTGTGTGTGGGTCATTAGATTGTTTTTAAGTTGCCAAAGAGGCTAACATTGCAGTGGCACAGTTTATTCTAGGAGCCTGGGCTTCTAAATGGACAAGAACAATGCAATACAAGAGAAATGAGTATCCCTAAGACATACCATGGTGCATATATACTAGGAAAGGATGAAGGTTGGCACATGTAAACTTTACTTTCTATTCTAATACTTTATTTATACTTCATAGTGCATTGTGAGTGGGAGAGAAAGAAGCCCTATCTAATGTATCAGAGTTTGATAAATAGCTCAATTCCCTTAGTTGTATGGAGTTGGGGCATACATGAGACTGTTTTAGCAGACTCAAAATATACTTGGAATAACTCTGAATCAAATTGGTGCTAATCTGAATTTTTTTTCAATTCTTTATTTATATCTTAATCCACAATTGTGAAGTACAAAATAAACAATAATGCTAAAAACCACAAGTATAAAACAATATGTAACAGCGTGACATTATAATATGAGTTTTGTTAAATAGGTGACTATCATCTAAACTCCTCATGGTTATGAGGATGTTATATTAATTAAGTTTTGTACATCAAATTATGAACACCGATAAGGATAAGCATAAGCATCAGGATCCCCCTGTGCGACACAAGCAATAAAAGGAGTGGGGGGGGGGGTGGGTCAGTCTGGAATCATTAGTACTGATGAAGGCCTCTAGCAGTGTGACCCTTGAGGTTCCGCCCTCTACGGTGTTCTTAAAATGAGTCATGTCCACAGTGGTGTTAGTGCAGAGATCAGTCAGCATATTGTTTATCAGGTCCACAGTGACCAGTTATTGGTCCTCTAGTGCAGAAGGACTTGCACATGACATCGAGCCGAAAGAGGCCCCTCTCCCAGGTCAAAGAAGATAACCTCCAAAGAGAAGGAAGATCATTAATCATCCCTTTATTGTCACATGCAGTCTTATGGGAGCTCCAGAGAAGGTCCTCCATATCTCAGATGGTATTGAGGACCATTGAATCCACAGGCATATAGGTAAGGTAATCCTGTAAGTTTAGTTTCTAAAACCCACCAAGAAAGAGAACAGCTTCTTTTTAGAATGAAGGCATAGAGCTCAAGGAGAGTGTGACTGCTCAGGCCCGCTGCTGCCTCCTCCCCCTGCTATTCTTTAAATTTATGAAATAAATTGTTATTATGAAATAATATGTTATTTCAGATCAGATTTTGTGATTTTCCTTTGACCTAGACATAACTTCAAGAATTGACCTTCAGGTTGAATAGTTTGTGCCAATTTTAATTATGTGGAAATGATAATTCAGCCTTGAAATATGTAGTAGACTTATCTACAGCGGGTATGTTTAGTTCAGCAAATTCATTTATCCTGAAATGAAAGATTTGTTGGTTATTAACAAAAATCGGTATGGTTTTATGAAACATAGGTCATGTCAAACTAACTTAACTGCATTCTACAAAGAAATAAGAAAAAGTATAGAGCAGAGTTTTACAGGGGATGTGATCTACTAATAAATATAAATGCACAGTTAATAACCTTGGAATTAAGAATACACAAGCAACTTACAACCTAAATGGTAGTGGATAAGGGATAGGGATAGCACCACATGAGAAGGATTTAGGAATTGTAATAGACAACAAATTAGGTAACAATGTGCAATGTCAATCTGCAGTTTCTAAGGTCAGTAAGATATTGTCAAGTATAAAAAGGGGCATTTATTCTCGAAATGAAAATATAGTTTTGTCACCATTTCTAAAGAAGGATATTATATTATTAGAAAAAGGGCAGAGGTGGGCTACAAAATTAATAAAAGGAATGAAAGATTTTATATATGAAGAAAGGTTAACAAATTCAAATCTATTTAGTTTGCAAAACTGGTGCCTCAGACAGGATATGATAGCATTATTCAAATACATTTGGAGCCAATACAAACCGTTGTTTGGAAATCTGTTCCTAAACAGGACTATACATAAGACATGAGATGGCACAATTAGACTGGAAGAAAGAAGATTTAGTCTAATGCAAAGGAAAGTGTGTGAGGAAACGGCCACCATCTTGGTCACATGAAAGGAGGCATCGGGACTTGGTCGTCGAGTGTCTGTAACTAAAATCGGACACTCAACTTCCTGAACGCTGGTCAACATCACGAATGCCTGCTATTTTTCACCAACCAGCCAGGAGAGCGCTATTCGGTAGGTTTGTTCCCATTTGTTAGATTTGTTCGGTTTTTAGACTTCCCGAAAATGACCAACCACACAGCCTAATTTCATGGAACTCTTTCTGGGCAGGAGCCTCATCTGCGGTCGGCCAAATTAGGACTTGTGGGGTTTCCATGAGGTTTGGGGTACTTTCTGGGGTTTGTGGAAATGCATATTTTTTTGTTTGGAGATAATTGAGTTTAGTATAGTGCTTGACTCAATTATCTCCAAAGCACAGTGGGGAATGTCCTTGGAATATGTCACCGTAACCCCTGTACATTTGTAACTGCAAATAAACTGGCCAGTTGGCCTGAATGAAATCACTCCTGTTATACCCTTCATCTAGTCTAGGCTGATGTTTGGGTATCCGTCTCATTTGCTTGGTGAATATACTTGGATGCTGTATTTTGTCTGGAGAACGTTCAAATCAAAACCCGAACTGGGAGCTATAATCACTCTAGCTCTAGCAGTTCAGGAGGAAACAGAGAAACGGGTATCTGAAATACCAGCATTAGTTACAGTATTAATTTCCTTTATGTATTTAAATGTTTTTTATCACATCCCCCCTCTCTCGTCTTTCCTCTAAGCTATACATGTTAAGATCCTTTAACCTTTACTTTTAAGTTTTATCCTGCAACCCATGATAAAACTTTAAATACTTTAAATACTTTAAAAACTATAAATACTTAAACAGCAACTGGATGAACACTTGCAAATGTAATAATATGCAGGGATATAATTTTTAACATGTAGAGTAACAGCTTCTTGATCCAGTGAGAGATCTGACTGCCTTTGTGGGGTAAAGAAGAATTTTTTTTTCCTAGTTTGTTGCAAAATTAGGAAGCACCTCAAACTATGCTTTTGCCTTCTTTTGAATCAACAGCAAAAACAGATGAGAGAAAAGCTGAACTTGATGGATGTATGTCTCTTTTCACCCAATGTGACTATGTCCTTTGCTCACCAAAGAGATGATTTTGAGCAAACATTGTCCATGGAAATACATTGATTGAATCATTCAGACAAACCAAAAAGTACATGTAAATGGGCAAAGCAGTGTACTGTAGAATTATACATTATATAAATATTTGATTTACAGATCAAATTAGAAAATGAGACGAATAGAAGAAAAAATAAATATCTATATCTATTCATGTATTTATTAATTATATAATATATAAATAAACATTGGATTTAATGCTCCTCCTTTTTTACCACTATTGCTCACTCCTCACTTGATCTGAGAATCAAATAAACATTTAGTGGCTGTCCCTTAGCCATCCATTTTTCCCCTTCAATCTTTTTTCTTTGCTTTACAAGCAGAACTCCAAATACCAAATCATACAAACATGTTAGGCCATCTTGCTAATCATTTGCTTGGTCATGTGGCCCTTCTAAAATATTGAATTCGTTCGAGCAACCAAATGCACAAGTTGGCTGAATCCTAACACATATGTCTAATATGGAGTTAATTTGGCATCATCATATTTACAACTTATATTTTTGATTTTACGTTGATTAATTTTATGAATGGCTTGCAAACACAACTTAAAGATTCTCTGAAATTACAAGTTAACGTATACAACTGAATTAATAACAGTGGTGATTTTGTTAATAAATAAATAAAAGATAGCTCTAGCTTACAAAGTATTAATCTTATTCTTAGTTAATTAAAAGCATATCTAATATTTTATTAATTTATCAATTTTGATAATATATGAACTTAGATTTTAAACACAGTACATAAAGTGATTTATTGGTATGTTTTAGCTTTTTACATCCAATTCCCCTTTTTTCTGTATAGATTTGGAATCCAGACAAGATTTCTATTAGGCTGAGCACATCCCCTCTTGGTGCCCATTTGGAGATTACCACTGGAAAGCATAAATTGAGGGGAGTCACCGGAAACAGTTTAAGCAATAAACATTGCAGTTAGCATGTTAATCTCACATGTTAAAATTAGTGTAGAACACACCGATATTGGGATACTGTGATGTAGTGATGGGATTAACATAATATGGCCATATGTAACTGAATCCCCATATTTGTTTGCTAAGATAAGTGATTTTAAGTAGTCTTATAGAATTTAGAAATGTATTTTTTGTGTGTTTGCACCTTACCCTAATCTGTATTTTGTATATATTTATGGCAGCACCACTACTTAGAAATGCATATTCCGGGTGTGTCCTCAATTAACCTTTTTATGTTGTATGTTTTATGCACTTTATAGCATAGTTCTCAAAGTAGAGGTTAGGTCAAAATACATATAACCAATCAAACTCAAAGTAAAATAAAATTATATCTGTTTTTTCTTATTAAAGAAGCACAGGGACATCTTACCATTTTATCTACACAAATGTTACTATGGTAATATCTGAAAACGACATTTTGATAATTAATTGGTAAGCTCTCCATGGGGTCACTGAATGCTTAGTCAAGGATATCCATTTAAACCAGAGTTAGCTGAACATTAAATTATTAAATAAGTGCATATTGAATAAAACTCTTTAAACTAATGTTCGTACATGAAAACCACATATTGCGCTAGAATAATGTTGGAGTTAATGTCCTTCCAATCTTAAACTAGCTTGAGAAATGAATGCAACTAAATAACCTACACTTGTAAATGATCATATTGAAAAATATGCACAAACAAACCAGCCAGTGGAAAAAAAAACAAAAAAACGATTCATGACTTTAGCATAGGTGTTTATACCATACCATTTTTTACAATCAGGATATCATTATATGTGTTATATAAAGAGTTTACAAAATTAATGAGATGGATACATAATGAAGTAAGATGCTTATAAGCCAGATGTATTGTCTGTTTTTTAGAAGTGTTTATATCTTGCAATGTATTTTTTTTATAATTTTGCAATATAATTCGACTTTTTAAAATTATATTTTTGAAATTATTTTTTTTTTTCAGAAAAACAGACAGGTTTTCTTTTAAAAATATAGCAAGTCGGATAATTCTTCAAGCTCTACTGTTTTAACTGAGACAACTCCAGATAATCCTCCTATTGCTCTGTATAAGCAAAGGGGTATCGGAGCAGCCTGTTGGCAGCATTTAGATGACTCTGGGCCAACAGTTAAAATTATACAAATAAGTAAACTACAAATAAAAAGTTTGAATGAGTCTTAATCTATATCTATTGACTATCACTCTAATTAATTGGGAGTTGCCATAAAATAAACTTGGCCTACCTTAAGCAGGGGCCTTGCTTGATGTTCTCCTCTCCATCATTCCAAGTGAAGAAGGTTTAATAATTACTTCAGATGCTCCCTGAACCCATTCTTTAATTATTACAAGGGGGAGGGGTTAATTTGGTGCTGCAGTCCCAATGATCCACTATAAAACAAATGTTATGCCCACTTGGCTCTTCACCCAGTACTAGTAATATTTAACAGGTTTTCCCCGGAAACCCCTTTATTCTACCATCTTTGGTACAAAGGTAATACTTGAACAGCATTTGGTCTACAAGACCACGTATCACTAGGAAAGATGTTCTTTCTCTTGAGTTATGTGTGCAGTAAGGGTTTTTACCATGAGTGAGGTTCATCATATCACATAGACCTTCATTTTACCTTTCCAAGACACCAAATAACCTGTGCATGGGGGGTACTGTTTTACTCGGAAGACTTTGCTGAACACAAATATTAGTGTTTCAAAACAGTAAAATGAAATCTTTTGCATTTTCCACACACAAATGGCACTTACACGGATGATATAATTGTTGTGATACGTTTAACTGTTTTGAAACACTAATATTTGTGTTCAGCGAAGTCTCCTGAGTATAACAGTACCCCTCGTGTACAGGTTTTATGGTGTTTTCAAAAGTTACAGAGTCAAATATAAGGCTTGCATTTCAGTTTTTTCACATTGAAATTCACCAGGTTGGTTATTATTATCATTATTTTATTTATATAGCGCCATCAGATTCCATAGCGCTGTACAAAGGGTGGACTAATAGACATTTAACTGTAACCAGACAACTCGATGTACAGGAACAGAGAGGTGGGGGCCCTGCTCAATGAGCTTACATTCTAGAGGGAGTGGGGTATAGTGACACAAAGGGTAAAAGTAGGGGTACAAAGTAAGATGTTAGAAAAGTATTCGCTGAGGGCTTAATAAGTAATTTTTGACAGTTGCAGGAGAGTAGTCACAGAGGGTTGGGGATGAAAACCTGCTAACAGTTTAATTGATATGCTTTCTTGAAGAAGTGAGTTTTCAAAGATTTTTTGAATGAGTGGAGACTGGGTGAAATTCTTACGGAGGAGGGAAGGGAGTTCCACAGAAGAGGTGCATAGCTGGAGAAGTCTTGGAGGCAAGCGCTAGAGGTGGGAGTACGGACAGAGGATAGACGTAGGTCTTTGGCAGAGCGTAGGGGCCTTGACGGGACATACTTGTGTATTCGGGAGGATAGGTAGGTTGGAGCAGCATTATGTAGGGACTTGTAAGCAAGCACCAGAATTTTAAATTGAGCCCTATATCTAACTGGGAGCCAACGCGGGGACTGACAGAGCGGGGAGGCGTGGGAGGTGCGAGCGGACAGGAAAATGAGCTTTGCCGCTGCATTCATTATAGATTGCAATGGTGCAATCTGGGAACACGTAAGTAAGAGAACAAGAGCATGGACCAGCACCTTAGCCGCATCCGGGGTTAAGTAGGGGTGGATGCGAGCTATGTTTTTGAGATGGAAGTGACAGGTTTTGGCGATTGATTGGACATGAGGGGTGAAGGAGAGGTTGGAGTCAAAAAGAACACCCAGGCAGTGAGCCTTCGAGGTAGAGGTGATGATAGCACCATTGACTTGGAGGGAGACAGACACTGGAGTAGTAACACTTGAGGGAGGAAAGATCAGAAGTTCTGTTTTGGACAGGTTGAGTTTAAGGAAGTGAGCAGCCATCCATTTGGAAATCGAAGAGAGGCAGTCAGAGACATAAGTCAAGATGGGCAGAGAGAGATCAGGAAAGGACAGGTAGATTTGCGTGTCATTAGCATAGAAATTATAATGGAAGCCAAACGAGCTGATGAGTTTACCAAGGGATGCAGTGTAGATAGAGAACAGTAGGGGACCAAGGACAGAACCTTGGGGGAAGCCGACAGAGAGTGGTTGGGGGGAAGAGGCAGAATCAGAGAAAGAAACACTGAAAGAGCGCTGGGAGAGGTAGAAGGAGCACAGGAGAGAGCAGTATCGGGTAGAACAAAATTACGGAGAATGCAAAGAAGCTGTTGATAATCAACAGTGTCAAAGGCAGCAGAAAGATCAAGGAGAATTAGGATAGAGTAATGGCCACGAGATTTAGCAGCAATTAAATCGTTGGATAATTTGGTCACAGCCGTTTCAACAGAATGACCAGCGCGGAATCCAGACTGAAAGGGGGTCAAGCAGAGAGTTGGTTTCGAGAAAGTCAGTCAGTCTGGTGTACACAACTCTCTCGAGGATCTTGGAGGTAAATGGTAGTAGCGAGATAGGGCGGTAGTTGGATGGGGAGTTGTGGTCAAGGCTGGGCTTTTTCAGAATTGGGGTTACAGTTGCATGTTTGAAGGGTGAGGGAAATGTGCCAGAGGAAAGTGAGAGATTTAAAATTTTAGTGAGGGGAAGAGCAAGAGAGGGAGACATAGTGAGGATAAGATATGAAGGAATAGGATCGAGGGAACAGGTGGTGGGGCGGGAGGACCGGAGCTTAAGATTGGTTATGTTGCCTTTGAGACCGTACGGTAACCCAGGAATGAAAACTACCATTTGCAATAGTAGACAACCCAAGGTATTGCAAATGGGGTATGTTCAGTCTTTTTTAGTAGCCACTTAGTCACAAACACTGGCCAAAATTGGCGTTCAAATTAGTTTTTTTGCATTTTTCACAAACAAACAAATATTAACACAACTATGGCCAGTGTTTGTGACTAAGTGGCTACTAAAAATGACTGGACATACCCCATTTGCAATACCTTGGGTTGTCTACTTTTGCAAATGGTATGCCATCATGGGGACAATTCCTATTCCTGGGCTACCATATGGTCTCACAGGCAACTTAACCAATCTGGCGAATTTCAATGTGAAAAAACTGAAACATTTAACATGCTATTTTTGACCCTCTAACTTCCCAAAACACCATAAAACCTGTACATAGGGGGTACTGTTTTAAACGTGAGACATTGCTGAATTAAAATCTGTGTATTTTATTGGAGTAAAAGCAAATAGTATTATGACATTCACAGTTAGAATATCACGTAGAACTAAAACAAAATGTACAATTCTTATTTTCTCCCAATTTTTAATATTTTATTCATATTAAGTTATGTTTTATACCTAAATATTTGATGTTAAATGAAGGCCTGTTTCCCCTGAATAAAATGATATATAATAAGTGTAGGTGCACATAACATGAAATAGGCAAATTACGCCTGAACAGACATATAGCGCAAATTCAAGTTTTTGTTCACGTTTTGTTTTGATCACAACGTGTACATTGGGCTCAGTCCTTAAGGGGTTAAGTACTTAAGTGGCTTTGTTTACATTAACATTCTTTAGTTGTTATATCACCTTGTCTTGAGTTATCCAATGGCAATTTTTCTGCAATCATTTGCATATCTCTCGCCATAGGATCCCCCTTAAAGGGATTCTATAGTGTTAGGAATACACATCTGTATTCCTAACACTATAGTGCCTGGTGGTAAAAAAAACACCTTTATTTACTTACATGATTCCAGTGCCGAGATCCTTCCATCTCTGCCTCCTCCAACATCATCTGCCTAAGTTTTAGAGGGTTCTTTTAATTGCACAAATATGCCTAAGCCTAACGCTAAAGGATTAATTCACTAAATATGGAACTGTTGAGAGTCATTATCTCACCTTAGGTGAAAATAACCTAATTTAAAACTGGAAAGGTAGAGCAATATTTCCTTACAAATTACTATGTCAGCCGATCCCAAAATATAAAACAGGGAGTTTACAGTTATGATTGCTTTATGGAACCATAGGGATAATAGTAGAAAAGCAAGCAGTCGTAAACATTTTTCAGACTCTTAACATATGCAACTCCTTGGGGGCGGAGCCAACAGCCGAACAGAGCGGTCGCATCTCCAGCGAGCTCCGTGATAATACCAGCTTATTAACCGCAAACTACACAATAATATCCCCCCAAAAGCATACGACCAAGCTGACAGCTACTACAACCTAGGTAGCATGGGAAAGAAATGTAAAAAGCTGAAATCGGACGGAACACGCCCGGGAGCAAGTATTGGGGACCTGTGGCGAAGAGCACAAGGGGCCCTAGAGCCCAACATGGCGGAATATACAGGCTATGCGGACGACTTTGCTAACTCTGACGACCCATTCTCGGACCAAGAAGAGACTGTCTTACCCGCGTTGAAATCGCCGACAGCACCCAAAGCACAGACGGACGCAACTCCGGTTACGAAGGTGGAGATGAGGGAGTTGCTGGCCGAGCTACGCCGGGGCATCCAGGCCGACATGGCAGAAATGAAGAGGGACATCCAAGGCCTATCAGACCGCGTGGATGTCGCTGAACGCACCACAACGAGCCATACACAGCAACTTGCCGCTCTGCAGAGAGATGTCGCCGCTCTACAACAGCAACACATCCAAGCAGAACACAAAATGGCGGCTATGGAAGACACGCGGCGGGCGCAAAACCTCAAGATCAGAGGGATAGCGGAGTCTGTCTCGGATGCCGAGGTGCCTCATCTAATCCGGCGGCTGGTAAGCACGATTCTCCCCACCAGACAGGCCAAGGGCATAAACATTGACGGCGCATTCCGCATACCCAAACCCACGACAGCCCCACAGACAGCACCCAGGGACATTATTGTCAAATTCAACAAACGCCAGGATAAAATGGCCGTAATGGCAGCCACCAAGGGAAAGACGCCATATGTCTTTGAGGACATGTCCCTCCTATTCTACACAGATCTCTCTAGAGGTACGATGCAATGGCGCGCAGCCCTTAGGCCACTTACCACCTTACTCCGCGTGCACAACATACAATACCAATGGCGCCCACCCCGTAAACTTCAAGTACTCCATGGGACCGACACCTATCTAGTATCCGACCTCCCAGAGGCAAGAAAGCACTTGGCGGCATGGGGCCTCCCTCAAGACGCCATTCGGCAACCTGGCAAGCACATCAACTCCCGTATGGGGAACCCGGCCACCTCCGAGACATTTGTCCCGAGAAACGCCAACCAGTCGGCACTATCGGCGGGCTCCCGCTGACACTACAGGCCCCCCACATACCTTTTTTGTTGTTGTTCCTGGGACTGGGTGGTCTAATGGACATATGGCCTGACTCACAAACTGTCCCATGGGACACACTTGGATCACCGGCTGAAAGACACCAATGACCTACACCCAAGGTACACACCCGGACACAGAATGGGACGCCTGACGTTCTGGTCGCAATACAACCGATGTCACATCCAGAGACTTAACCTCTCCCTTATGTTATGTTTTATTATTATGTTGTTAAGGTTACTAGCTTTGAAATATACTCATACTCAGATATTACTTAACACGACGACACATGAGTTTAAGGATTAGGGTCAACACCCCGGCCATTCTTCAGGAAATATGGCCTCTCTTAGGATACTTACCAGGGATCAGGCCGGCTGTATTGGCACGTTAACCTCACTATACCCATAGGGCCCTCCCATAGACTCCCACCTCAATTTAGGGGCTTACCACATATGCTTATGATTGCCCCCCAACATATCACTTTTGGGCCTCCTACTATGTCAGACTGCCCCTAGTTAAACCGGGCAAAGTACAGGGTCTCAGACAGAGCCACAACCGCATAGAGGGACAATCCCAAAATAGACGCCAATATCTCAGACAGCACCATTCCACAGGCACCGCCCCACAACTGTATTCAGCGCACACGCTGTTCGTGAGATCTAGCCCCTTCTAATGCCAGAAGTTGGCCTAGCACGGCCAAGTACCATAACAAACAAGATCCACGGCACACAGGAATAAAAAGCTCCTCCTGGGCTTACGTGGTGCCTGGGCACTCCAACCACGGGGCTCACTCCCCCAACCACTTCTTACGTCTTACACCTGTTCAAACCCACACAGAACTTGGCTGTCCCACACCGGCACGGCCAGTACGCTGGTTAGCACAGCTTACCACAAGCCCTTAACGTGACCCTCCTGTCCTGAACAGTAGAACAGGGTACACACTCTCTTGCTCTCCCACTCGATAGAGGGAGATAAGGGGTTATAACCCCAGTAACTTCATCTCATGCATACCTAGCGAAAAACCAGCTCACACTCACAATCAAACACACTACGCTCGCACAGTCGACTTAAGCAACAATTGCTACATATTTTAGAAACTAGAACTAATCTCCTGTTCATCCGTATTGTTTTGGTTTCCTGGTTTTATGCATGTTTATACTCCGTCTACAGCTTGGCAGATTGTTATGTAAAATACTGATGTAAAGCGTGACTTTGACCAGATACTCTACTTTACCACACTACGCGCAGCTAGCCACATCTCAATGCATATCATGACATGTAACAGTTGCCAATTAGCCTGCAACAATCCTGTAATCTGCACTTTCACTCTACACTCAAGCCTGCTTCACTATATAACGCTTAAACAAAACACAAACACGTTTAAGCTAGAATATCTGCCTGAAACTCATTAGTTGTACTAAGCATGTTTTCATAACAACAAAATCGATATAAAAAGATGTGCACCTAATAATACTACTGTTTAACCTGTCTAATTGTATATATACTGTTGAAGCATTGGACCATATTGTGTTACCACCCAAAACTAAAAATGTGCTGTATAATCATATGCCACGTTCTGTTATAACTGTTTATTACATTACTGCTTGGAACTGCTATTGTGGCTGACCAAGCCCACTGTTATATTACGCACAACAAAAATAAAGAATTTAAAAAAAAAACATGCAACTCCTTAACTCTAATCGTAAATAAAAAATAAAAACACAAAAAAGTGTGCTGGCTCTCAATACTGTATATGTGTAGGTGAAATTATCAAGGTCAACTATTGGTAGAGTGCAGTTATTTGGTTACTCCAACATTTTTTTATACTTTTTTTTTTTTGTTCTAGTCCTAAAGTATAAAGCCCTATTGGGCATTATACTTAAGGTCCCCCTATAAACAATTAAATAAATAATCCATTTAGCTAAAAATTACCTGAAATGAAGTACAGGGAGAAGTTCACGGCACTCCCAAATCTCACCAAAGTCATTACGAGGTCCAATTAAAGACTTCTCATAGACCATTTAACTGTATAGAGTGCATGCACATTCTGAATCAGCAAAGGGTGGGAGGGAATGGGAAACCAGAAAGGGACGGAGGGTGGGAATAAATATATATAAATATTTTTAAAAAAAGCACTATGAATGGTATAGGGAAATGGGGAGGGTTCAACACAACGAGAGACGGAGAGAGGGAGGGAAAAGTCAGAATATGCTACATATAAAGACTCCTACCACCATAGCAACTTCTAAAACCTTTAAACAACATATAAAGTTAAACAACCCTCTGTAGAATGCCTCTAAATAAAGTATAAATGTCTCTCTATGAAATGCCCTTAATCAAAGTACAGCAGCAACATTGTACTCATGCAGAAAAGTGCAAAAATAAACAATCTTTAGACTAAATAAAAAAAATAAAGCCCTGATTCAAAATCTCATTTAGATTTTTTTTTATATTTTCTCAAAAGCAACATAATTGTACATATGCATAATGAAAACATGCTTATTAATGCAAAACCAGAAACTTCTAAGTCACAAGATTATTTAAAAATAATCATATTAGTTTGTCTATGAGACACTATAAATTGAGTGAAAGAGAGCGAGAGATAACATTTGTTAAACCCCAGTTGGATGCTATCTTACTTTGATAGTTTGCTATTTGCTATATAGTACTTATTATCTTTGGAACATAATGAGATAAACAGAAGTCTTACATAGTTGTAGCTAACGAAATTAAGCTTTCTACAAAAACTGACTTAACAAATTCAAACATTGTATCTGTAATAGAAACTTTTGAAGCATTAACACACCGCAGGGGTTTGACTAATACTGTATCCACTAATCCCACCATTAGTGGTCTAATGAGCCATGAAATGTAAAGGAAAATAAGATGTGAAATCAAGTGAGACTGTCTGTAGAGGATAAGAGGTCTCTGAACAGATAACATCTTGTAATTCCTATATATCCTACAACAGTAATAAAGGCTTAATCAATTTCACTGAACACTGAGCCTTTGGAATCTCATGTTTGAAAGCATGTTACTGCAGCAATCATGTGTTTTAAGTAATAGAGTCACACATTTGTTTAATGTGGAGAACAGCTCCATTAAATTAATTTATAAAATAATTCAATATTCTTTAATTGTATATCTTTCTTAATGAAGAGTTGTTGGAAAATATTGGCTTTGATTTAATACATTTAAATGCATGTTTTAAATGATTTCATATTTTTGGATAAGCATTTAAAATAACTTTTTTCAAAATATTAAAATATGAAAAAAAAAAAATTACATTTAAATATAATTTTTTTTAAAATATCAGATAATTTTAAAATATTATTCAAAATTATTAAATAATTTGAAAAGCTTATCCAAAAATATTAAATCCAGGCCTTAGTGAGAGAAAAAAAAAATAGTGATTATAATAGGAATGAAATAATCTTTAAAAATTATTTTTTATTTAGTATTTTTGTCATGTGAAAGAGTAATACAAACAACCGTGAGGTACCCCAATGGCATTCCTCAGGCTTAGCATCGCTTATTACATTTGGGGTAATAGGTAAGACTTGCACTTTTTTATAGTATTATGTGAACAAGAGAGATAAGCAGTTGTGGGACAGTAAAAGAGAAAACAAATGGAATAAAATCTGGATCAGCTGGTTAGCTAATAAAGCAAAGTTATAAAGCATGTCAGTTAACTGGTGTGTGTACCGCTGGGTACTTAGTAAGAGTGGCTTGTGCAGGCAGGGAGTAATGTAACTCTGTGGTGCTATGCAGCCAGGGTGTCCTTTGGGAACAATTAGCCCACACCGCTGGGCGGCTTTG
Source organism: Pelobates fuscus (assembly GCF_036172605.1). Taxonomy (NCBI): domain Eukaryota; kingdom Metazoa; phylum Chordata; class Amphibia; order Anura; family Pelobatidae; genus Pelobates; species Pelobates fuscus. Next base: position 56,769,634 of record NC_086317.1, on the reverse strand, counting down.
GAGGAGAGTTCATCCCCATGGTAATCGTTGTGCTGTGGCCTTCCACCTCGGTATCCCTCAAGGGGCATTGATATGAGCGTTGACAACCCTGACTGGTAACCCATTGTGGGACTAGGTGCCTTGGTCATGCCGTTCTTCGAGCTTGGGCTGTAGAGAGAGCCACTGCCCTATGTCCATGGGTCCCCCTGCTACGTGCATAGGACCGTAGGCCCTCCAGTTTGCTGGGGTATGAGGTCACCCTTGAGTGTATGAACAGTGGGATGTGGGAAGTACCTGTCGGGACTGATGGAAGAGTTTGCAGTCTCGTCGGCTACCTGGTCTCATATTTGGCAGATGGGGGAACTTTGGTAGGTCATCTGGGTCATGGCTGGGTCTTTCACTTAGTAAGCCTTCTGGGTGCTCCATGTTGGCTCCGACTCAGTGTGCCCTGGATTTCTTGAATTGCGCTGTGTCTGGATTTCTTGAATTGCGCGGGCCAGTTTGCGCCAGAATGCTGCAAATAATGCATCTTGCCTGGTTTCTAGGTTGACTAGTTCTGTGCGACCAGACTTAAAACATTCCGGGTTCTCCCATTGCACTGTGGAGCCACTTTGTCTCGATGCTGCACGGCTAGCTGCTGAGGGGAGTAGATAACATTTCCCAGGCGGGACCGGGATATACCCCACCGGTCCAGATGGAGGGGCTGCTGGGCTGAGTCATGCTCTGTGTATACGCCGCAAATCATGTTTTTTTTTTCAGGCGCGTTTTATTGTCCCTAAGTGCAGGAGCCATTAGAGTGTGCATCCTGCCATCTTGGCGGTCAGGCCCCACCCCCCCCCCCCCCCCCCCCCCAGTGAAATAATTTTTACATTTATTAAACAGTGAATTCAATAAAAAAAAATGTATTGAAATGTTACTGATTTTCTATTAATAATACATTTGCCTTTTGCTGTTTCTGGCCTAAAAACATTACAATTCAGGAATATGTTTGTTCTCCTCATCTTTAGCAAACCTATTTACTATACATTGAAAACTTTGTGAAAGAATCAAAAGAATGAGTTAAGTACAATATATTATGAATAATCTATCATTCTGTTTATAAATACAGATGATAGGCATAGTTGCTATGAGCTATGTGCCTTGTGTGTCTACCAGCAGGTAGTTTCTAATTTTACATTTAAAAACATTATTATTCAGAGGTAATGATACTACTCAAAGAGTGTGGTTATATTATGTACCATCAAAGGATATTTCCCCATAGGCGATCGTGTCTATATGTTATAGTATACACTTTACTTGATATAAACGTATATGCTTGCTATATGCATAACTGGAGTCACTGTTAATGGATTGGATACACTATCCTCTTTCTTTCTTTCTTTCTTTCTTTCTTGTTTTCTTTCTGTATTGCATGTTTTTGTTTTTACCCTTGTCAATTTATATTATATTTGTAAAACTAAATAAAAAATACTTAATAAAAAAAAATATCACATATCACTTATGCAAAAATTTGAAGTTTTATTTAAGTTTTTATTTTTAAGGTACAGTCTTGGTAATTTAGAGTAAACTGAGTTGTGATTTAACTCGATGAATATAAATACAATTTACATCTGGGCATATTTTTTTATTAAAACTAGGAATACACTTTCTCTGGTTGCAGTAGTGATCAACCTTATCAAATGCATTCATACACAGATACACATCAACATTGAGTATGGAACTACGTGTCTGCAGAAATTGATGTACAGTCCTCTATATTTAGTTGCTAAACAGCAAATTGTGATTTTAAAATATAGTGGCAATACTGTAGACCAAAATATAAAAAAGAAATATAATGGAGTAATTTTTCCACTCAAATATTTAGCTTTTAATTTACAAATTTTGTTTTAAATTCTGCACTGATCACAGTTTGCATATACATGAATTTTCATGTCACAGAATTCTCTCTTTACAATACAATCAATAAATCAATTATTTATCTTAAATGATAAAAACGAATAATATATAACTCAGTCATAATAATGTTTAAAGTTTCCCTGCCTCTTTATCCTCAGAATAACATGTTCATGTCACATATAACTATATTTTTATTTAATAATTAGTTTCACACATTGTTGACATTGATTAAATCTGCTGTGTTTGCCTTCCATTTGATGCCATTTAGTTTCTTGAATGTTTTAAAATGTGTTACGTGACCTGATTCTTCTAAAGGCTAAAAAGATAAGAATGCAGACATTGTACCAGCTTTATGTGTGACTGCATTCCGCTCTGCAATGTTCTCACTTCACTTATTATTTCTCATATAATGCGTGTTATGTAGAACTAAAACACCACAGTGGTCTGGCATCTGCATTGGCAGCTAGGGAATTCTTAGATGTACCTAGAATTACAATAGCAGGTTGTGGGAAGGAATGGACAGTAGTCAAGATACTAAACACATGTAAAATATCTAGTGGTCAAACTTCCTCACAGCTGTCAATCACTGGCACATACTCAACAAGACACCCCTGAGGGCAAAAGTCAGTTACTCTGAAGACTTGTCATCCTCACAGAGGCCTCACAGCATGAAGTATTGTGGGACAGGTTACCTGTCAATTCAAGGTTCCTAAAACCTTTAGCTAAGATTCTCACTTAAGCAAACAAGCAGGGTGGTTGGGAGACTCGCTGAGAGGCCGACTTGGAATTTACTGGTCAGCTGGACAGAAGAACAAAGCAAACTACAATGGAATTAGCATCCAATTTGTATTGAACTGCTTAGGTTCAAACCAAACCGTGTTATTCCTCTTGCTTCCTACAGTCAGAGAAAAACTAAGCTGCGTAATTCTGAAATCAAGGGCACAAACTTGTTATCCTGGTCTGCTTCAAAGGGATTACAATACCATCAGTTGTTTAGCTTGGTGACACTTTCTTTAGCATCAAATGCTTGATTGACAATACCCTGGGAGATGTCACTATGTGCATCATTGTATCCATCATTGCAGTAGCCTAGTGCACAGGAGTTGAGTGTAGAACTCGTATGGTGTTCCAAAGAGTTGTCAATGTATCAAAATGATGGACTTGTGGTTATATCATGTGCCATTCGAACATCAGTGTCTGTTTAATGGAATGACAAGTAAAAAAACCATTTACAATTGCATTGAATGAAAAGGCCAACCTCTTCAAAAACTTGCATTAGAAAACAGCATGTGTGGAATGTCTATTTAATAATGGAATTGACAGTTTTTCTCTGGTTTCCTGATGCCACAATGATGTCTTTGACAGTTTGTAAAATGGTTCCTTTGTAAATATCTGCTACAGGCACTGCATACATTTGTAAATGTTCTGCATAGCTTGCATTCCCTTTAATGCCACTATTATAAAATCTCTAGTTGGCCTCTTTTACTATCGATTGAGGACTGTGCTTCATAGAGACATCATGAATTTAAAAATCTAAAATACAGTGAATGTTATTATGTTATCATATACAAAATTCCATTCAGATCTGCAAGTCCTGCGTTCATGAACATATATTTTCTTTCATTAATTTCTAGTTTGTCAGTTTTACAATAATAGCATTGTTTGTTATACTCAATATAATTTCATTTTTGGAGTTTACTTTCATATGCTATACAGTATCTTAAAAAGTAATCCACAGTTCCAAACTACGAGAAAATATATAGAATATATATACAGAGATTTTCTGTTTAACTATTTCAGGAAAAGCTGTAGAACATGCAGTCATAGGTTTAAAGAAAGTACACCCTCTTTGAATTATCTGGTTTTACATATCAGGACATAATAACAATCATCTGTCCCTTAGGAGGTCTTACAATTAGGTAAATACAACCTCAGATGAACAATAACACAAGATATATTACACAGTGTCATGATTATTTAACAAAAATAAAGCCAAAATGAAGAAGTCATCTGAGAAAAACTAAGTATAATGCTTCCATAGGAATTAAGCTGATAGCTGCTGCTAATCAAATGCCCTTGATTAATTGATCATCAGCAGTGTGATCAGCTGAACTTTTATCAGTTTGCTGTTCTGAAGCATTCAGGTGTGTCTTAACACAAGGCCAAGGAGGAAAGACATCAGCAATGATCTTAGAGAAGCATTTTTTGCTGCCCTTCAGATTGGGAAGGGTTATAAGGCCATTTCCAAATAATTTAAAGTCATTCTACATTGTGAAACGAATCCATTCAAAGATTCCATGTGTCAGAACATGCATTTCCAAGTTAATATAAGATAATAAGCAGATATCATATATATAATATAACCATTACCAGATGAAGTGCTATTATGGCAACTGCAATGAATTCTTATTCTAGATTTCAAAGAGTTAGACCATTATGATTTGAATGTATTTTTAAAGGGTTAGAGGAACATTCAAGATTATATTTTCCAAAAATAAAAATTAATTAATAAAGAAACAAGAAAGTGGTTGGAGCATTTATGTAGAACTATTTGCAATAAGTTTTGATTCCCCGGGGGTTTAAGAAACCCCTCTTGCAACACCTTTGTGCTAGAGACATTCCCTATGGATTGGGGATACCGAAATAGCTTCAGTTCACTCACCTGGTATCTACTCCTAGAGGTCGGAGTTACCCAGAGTTAGAGACACACTTACATAATCTGGGTATTATGGAGTACCAGAGGGCAGACAGAGTGGCCCTGTCCAAGTTGGATCCTTCTGTGATTAAGGAGTTTACTCCCCATTCAATGCGTCATATGCCTGCCGGGAAGAAACAACTTGAGTAGTCAGAACTTAGAGCAAGGAGAACCCTGTCTTCCTTCACGGGGAATCCCATACTCCACCATTAACCACTGTTGATTTGTTTCCATAATTTTAGAGCTCTTTCTACTTTACTTTTCCTTTCTTTTACTTTTTCTTAGAAGAGGAAACATGTTTTACACTGTTGAGCAATATGACAGAAGTGTCCACCTTTATTTATTAGTCTTTACAGTCACCACTATAGGTCTTACTTTGATTCTCCCATGAGCTTTTCCTCCAACCTCCCCTCCTTCCGACTACTTAATATTGTAATCTTTCGCAATGTTTATGTTATACCAGAGGGTGGTGCATCCCCTATAGAGCTTGAGACCCACCGAGTTTGTTTTGTGGTTTGAATGTCACTTCATGCCTGTAAGGGAACACAAGTTGACTATGCTTGTATCCTCACATGTACATTTCTTTTCCAACAAAAACTCATTCTGACCTATTACTGTCGATGTTGTGATACTCATAGCCATTTCTGCCTATGTTGTTGATATCAATATATTATTCAGTATAAATATGCATATGTGGAATGACATAAATAAAGAATGAAAAAAATAATAGATACAATTCTAGCCTTTGGTTTTTAAAACAGTACATTTCTAAAAAATTGGATATTTTATGATATTTTTGATATTTTATGCCAATATTTCTTTCAACTATTGAAACTTACAGTGGAAAATGGGAAAGTAGCTAATCTCAAGATATAGGAAAATTAGGAAGTGAGTGAGGGTATAAATAAGGACAGAGTGGATTTTATAAACAAAGATTAGGACCTGGTGTCTAAATTGTAAATTGTAGATGAAAACATTGCCCAGGTGAAAAAGAAAAAAAATTCAAGCAAGTTTGGAGGATACATTTTTTTTTTCTAAACTATGAATACAATCATGAGGAAAAAAATGGAAGTAAAACTTATTATAAAAGAGTAAAAATAGTCCCATTAGATAAATAAATTGTTACAAAAAAAAGATATGAACATACCAAATATATATATAGGGAGGTTGGACCAAAAATAAAATGTTAATCCTTTCAAAAGGAGAACATAGGAAATAGAAAAAAAGTAAGTGCAGTGAAGACAAATGTTAAATAATTTTTAAAACATTTGGAATGGGAGTCACCAACAAGAGAACTATCCTGACTATTTCTTAAAAAAGGAGCAAAACTCAAAAGAAAGCAGAAGAAACATTTTTTTCTACCCAGAAAAGACACATTGGAAAAATTCAACAGATTCACACCACTCCAAATAAATTCTCCTCAAAAGTGGAAAAGAGAGGAGAGAGGGAGAGATGAATGGAAATAGAGATTTACATAGATAGGGAAAGAGAGAAAGGCATTTTTAACCTAACTGGAATATCATTAACCAACGAGGATTTAGAACTTTTAAGCAAAGGATTGAAATTTATCATTGACAAAAATATTAATACATTTGGTTTCTTTATTTACTTACAAAATTATATATAATAAAATTAACTCTACTGAGAACTTTTTAGAAACATCTCCTACAATTGTAGATCTTGAGGAAAATGGTAACAAAGATAGATATTTAACCCATTGAATTTAAACCATATCTTGTTTTTACCCAGTACTTAGGGTAAATATACCCGGGGGGGCATATTTAGAAACATTTAACACCATTATTAATCAAGCAATTAGAGATCTAGAGGTAAACTAGAAATTCAACACCACAGGAATTAAAAGTTTTAAAACATTTGGAGAAAAAATTAGGACATGGTTATGAAGGAAGCGAATAAAAAAGGGGAGGAATTGTGCTGATTAAAAAAAAATATTATTTCCAAGAAGCCCATGGAGTTTTGGGGGTTTCTGAAACTTAATTTGAATTAGAGGAGGATCCCAGTAGAAAGTCTAATAAAATATTGGAGCAATTATTGAAGAAAGCAAGGAAAGATAATGCCATCTGAGAAAATAAGATAATATTTTTTTTCATTTTCTTTCCAATATCCATAAAAATCAACAGACACTACCGGGTAGACCCATTATCAGTGGGATAAGATATTTAACATGTAAACTCAGCCTTTCCTATAAAAGTATGTTCATGGTGCATTAAAGGTGATATTTTAAGACAGATAACATTAAATGGATGGAAGATTGTGGATGGGCAACACTTAATGTAACATCACTCTATACAATAATTAAACGTGAAATTGAGATTAAAGCAGGTTTCTAATGAGAGACCGAGATATATTAGAAAATCAAGTCAAATTTATACTGAAATGTATATTTTTATTTTAAAACATAATTATTTATTTTTTGATGAGACATCGCTGCAGGGGGTGCAGCAGAGGTGATTACCTAATGCGATGGCTGTGGGAAGTGACAAACAATAATGATGGTAGTTACATAATTAAAAAGAGATGTGTCCATCAAGTTGAGCCTTCCAGACATTTTTTTTGCTGTTAATTCTAAAGCAGGTGTAACGAACCCCTTGTACTTCATGTAGTATGTTTGTTCGTACACTCCCGAACTGCTAGAGACTTAAGTGATTGTAGCACGTTCGCATAGTATGCTAGTTTGTACTCTCCCGAAATCCAAGCAGGTCGTGAGAACAAATCAATTGCTTCGTCGTTTGCATACCCAAACATCAGTCGAGACCTGATGAAGGGTACAACTGGAATGTTTTATAATGGCCAGATGGCCCCCTTTTATACACAGACACCCATTATTGGATCTCAAGCAAAAGTATGGTAAAACACTCTGTGTCTGGAAGATAATTGAGTGTACTTTGCTTTACCTAATTATCTCCCAGACAAAAGAGGTACAAAACATAAAACATAAAACACCCCAATATACATATAACATACATAGGAACCCCCACAAGTATTATATCCCTGGATAGCCTGGATCTGAGCACCCAACATATCCAAATAGTGCTCAGATCCCATGAACACAGCAGAATCGCCACCGGGGTAAAGATTTGACCCACCACACATGTGGTGCCTTCCCAAATTAGTTCCAGAGAAATAGTGGTAGCGGTCAGTCACCTTTGGGAGTTTCAAAACGAATCAAAAGTCAAACGGTTCCCCTTGCTCCTAGGTAGTGATTATTCGCCTTGTTTGTGCGAACAATTCTACTGTACAGCGCTCTCCTGGCTTGTTGTTAAAAGAAGCAGGTGTTCGCACAAAATCACCAGTGTTCGAAGGGTCGAGTGTCTGCTTTAGAGTTCCAGACACTCGGTTCGCCTCGGCACTGGAAAGAGAGGTAAGTAACAAAAAATATAATATTTTCAGGTCACACATGGAGTGACGGACCTATATAACCAGGGACACTAAAGCACAAGGAATGAAGGTTTGAATTTCTTACACTTTAGTTTTCTTTAATTCAGTGCATAAAAGAAACAAAACTGAGGACACATACGCATGTTACTGGTATTGAGGAAGTGTATCTTGTTATATTAATTAATCATGTATCTAAGTATTATTAATTAATACCATTTATTTTTAAATATAAGATGCCAGCACGGTGCACTTCATGTAGTCGCAATCACAAACACTGTCAAGCAAATCAAACCATTTATGAGTACACCAGTTATCAAGGGAACATATTTTATGGGCACTGATTATAGGCATAGAAAAATAAGTGTTAAAACCTGCATTTCTTTGTAAGACATATAAAATGCATTATTTAGTTTTTTCGTAAAAGAGTTTTATTAAATATTGTAATATATAGAGGCAGTAATATATAGCTGTACATTGGGACGCATTCATTGAATAATGATATCACTATAGAATTTGGTTATACAGAAATCACAAGAGAAATTTGGAGGACAGTCGTGAATTAATAAAAATTGGTACTTTTTTTGCAGGTCATGTTACATGAATAAAGGTTATATATAATCTCTTCTTTTTAACATTTAGTTGAGAGAATTTTGAATGCAGTTGTATGTGGGAGATAAAAGGAAGACTAGGCTCGTTAGATACAGAAAAACAGACAGAGCAAAGAGATGCACTTGTAACCGGTAAGTTATGTACTGACATCAGAGAAACTCATTATTATACTATTTTATTTGAAAGATGACCTGCATCTGTAAAACAGAAATGCTTCATAAAAAGCTAAAATTACATAAATACACACATACATTTCATGTATACACAACTATATGCCATAATCTCCCTGTTATTTAATTGGGCAGGACATGTTTTAAACTATGTTATGATGATAAGGACCATGACTCATAGAGCTATTTTGTCACAAACATTTGCAGAGACATGACCAGACAATGCCACTGTGAAAGTGATTATGGTCCCCACATAGTTGTTGCTGATCAAGTCTCTCTCTGGTCTTTCAGTCTCCATACTAGATTTGCTATTTTATCAGTGTACTCACTGCTTTGTTTTTTATACAAGTACGAACTAATGCAAACAATGAATGAGGTCAGGTCAGGCAATGTGACAATGTAATTACAGTAGTACGTGATGGAATGTAAACTCATCTAACATAATTTCTATTAGACATGTGCAATTAGTTTAGTTCCGAATGTATATTCTGACACATTTCGGCAATTCAGACATATAGATGCTCTCGAATTGCCGAATTGCCAAAGTCCCGAATTACCGAATTGCTGAAGTGCCGAATTTCGGAAATGCCGAACCAAATTGCCAAGGTGTTGAATTGCCGACTTTCCGAAGTGCCGAAGTGCTTCAGATTTCTGAAAAGTGGCAAAACAAGGGAGGGAGGGAGAATTACTTGAATGATGACAGGAATCTAGACCAATAAGTTAATTCCAGGCACTGGGAGCCCTAAAGATGTGTAAGTGGTTGTGGTGGCAGTCCGGGCACCTAACACTAGCCCTAACCCTACCCTTACCCTAACCCTACCATAACCCTACCATAACCCAACACTACCATAAATCTAACCCTAACCCTACACCTAACTCTTCACCTAACCCTAACAATAACCCTACCCTAACCCTACCCTTACCTCTACCCCACCCTAACCCTAACCCTACCCTAACCCTAGGGGTAGGGTTAGGTGTAGGGTTAGGGGTAGGGTTTCGGGTTAGGAGTAGGTGTAGGGTTAGGGGTAGGGTTAGAGGTTAGGAGTATAGGTTAGGGTGTAAGTGGTTGTGGTGTCAAGAGAGTGATGCTTACAACTGTCCGAATTGCCAAAGTCCCAATTTGCCGATATCCCGAATTGCTGACTTTCTGAATTGCCGAAGTCCCGAACCGAAGTGCCAAATTGCCAAAGTCACAAATTTCAGAAGCGACGAACCGTACTGAGGTGCCGAAGTCCTGAATTGCCAAAGTCACGAATTTCGGAAGTGCCGAACCGAACCGCATTTTTTGCCCATGCTCATCCCTAATTCGAGTACACTCCAGATAGGGGAAATTTACCCCTCCAATAGCAAGCATTTTACCATTGCATTGTAACCATAACATTTATTTGAAACATTGGATGCAAAGCTAGCACATAAATGTATAATAAAATCAATTTTGCATATAGATTGTTGTTTAGAATAACAGAAATATGTAATTATGTGAATGTATACAATTTTTATGTTTAATTTCCTCATTTATCCTTTCTAAATATATTGGAGTCATTTTGTAGTGAGGTTTTAGACATTATACAGCATCCATCACCCTTCAATACATTTCCCAGGGTCAGAACTATTAGTGTTTTCCTCACATCCAGTAATAGTCTTATAGGTATAAGTGTGTACTATAATGGCCATTAATAGCAGTAATGTTAATTAAAATGACAACAGAATATCAAAAGACATAAAAATAATGTCTGCATTTAAGCATAAGGTCCGCATGCAATAAAATAATGAATGTCCACATTCCTAAAAGACAGGTATTTAAAAAAATGTTATAGCAATCTGCCTCAATATCTGTAGTTTTAATATTCCTCCCTTACTGTAGAAATTGTATGATCTTAGAAGCTTATTTCATTGTTTGGAAGAAGAAAAAGATCATTTGCAGACATTAAATAAGTAGAATGGGTTCCTTTAGAGACCATTTGCAGATATTAAATGAGTAAAATAGGTTTCTGGCAGATAACTTAATTCCTCTACATACTGCTAATAATGTCTCATATAACTGAAGATAAGTGGTGCTTTATGGCCTACATTTTGTTTTTCAAACCTAATTAAAGTAAAAAATATGTATGTACATTTTGATACTGAAGTTGTTCATAATAAGACAACTGCAATTTAATACTGAAGCAAACTATAAATAAATTAACATTTAGAGTTTCACAGTAAAAATGAACTTACAAATATAATAATTATCTGGCTGAGGGTGTAAGGCAAACAGTTTCTTTAACTGATAATTGAAATGGATTCAGGCTCCAAAATGTTTGTGTCTCGCCGCAAATCGTAAGATTAATCTGACTAAACGTGTCAAATTCCTGATAAGCAGTCTAGGGTAGATGCTCATAAGGACATTGTGTGACACCTGTTTGGCTCCAAAACCAATAAAACACACTATATTGGTTTGATTGGCAATGGGATGAAAGAGCAAGCTCGGCCAAGCTATAGGTTGCAGGGATAAAGCAAAGCTTTTCCAGTTATCATGAAGGAGTCCCCAGATAGAGCCAACTGCTTCAGTTAGTTCATCCCTACATATTTGAGTAGCTGCTATATTGATATTGCATACCTAACTGGATAAAACAATTATGAGGCATAAGAACAGCATGGTTTAAGATGGAGGACAGGCTGTGTGTTAGTTGTGGAACGTTCCAATTCTCTATTGCATAGCACAGTGTCGTTGAAATGTAAGTATCTCAGCAGCAGCTCATATCTTAGTCTAGGCATTGTTTGGGAGTATATAGGAGTCGAACAAATTGGGTTGGTGCTCCAGTAAGAGCGGATTGATGGCTTCTTTATTATCCCCATGAGCATGGTAAGAGCCCAGAATTGGACCCAGTAAAGGAACCTGAATCCTGCTGAAACAAAGCTGGAGGAGCAGACATTCTCTGCATTACTACTACAGTAGATGACTCTATTATTTTTATTTGAGTATGGGGAGTATGGGGAGTGTGGGGGGGGGGGGGTGGATCTGGGAAATAGCATACTTGGAAATTGCTTTGGAATCTTGTGATGTAAATTCACCAAGATTAGTTTGAGTAATGTTCAAAAAAAGTAAATATTTCTAAAAGAAAACATATGCCAACTTAACCCCTTCAGGATGCAGGACGGTTCAGGACCGTCCTCGGCATTTTTGCGTTGCCGACCGAGGACGGTCCTGAACCATCCTAACGGAAAATGGGCGGCGGGAGCGAACGGAGATCACTTCCGCCATAATCCCGTTGTTACTATCTGCCCGGCATCCCAGGCAGATAGTAACTGCCAATTGCGGCATGAGAGTGATCCGCGATCGCTCACAATTGGCTGGTGTCAAAGTGGGTGTTTCAAACACTCACTTTGACACTGATCTCTGCCTCTCTCCCCTCTGTAGCATTTTGTGAGGCGAGAGAGACAGAGATTGTGATAGTTTGTTGCAGCAGGTGTTCCAGAAAATATTAAAAAGTATCAGCAGTGAATAAAAATCCAATTTTAACCCCTTCCCTGCCAGATCTGTTACAGACAGTGCACTTGTACTGTCTGTATTTTTTTTTTGCCCTTAAGGGTTAACTTTATTTTAAAAATCTGTGTCTTAGACTGTCTTAGACTGTCGTAGTCTGTCGTAGTCTGTCGCAGTCTGTCGTAGTCAGTGAGTTTCCTTCCCCCAAATCTCCATTAGATTCTTCTAACAGGAGTTAGCTTAGGGATTACTGTTTTAGTCTGTTTTAGTGTAAAAATAAATAAAAATAAAAATAAAATAGTGTTTAGTATTTTGTTAGTTTAGTCAGTTAGTGTGAAACATGCAGCGCATGTACAGCTTGGAGGAGGCATATGCCTTCTTGGCGTCAGACTCTGACGCCACTGACACTGCATCTGATTACAGTCAGGGAGCATGCTTGGCATCCCACAGATGTCCCTGAACTTAAACAATTCTGGGCTCTTACCATGCTCATGGGTATAATAAAGAAGCCATCAATCCGCTCTTACTGGAGCACCAACCCAATTTGTTCGACTCCTATATACTCCCAAACAATGCCTAGACTAAGATATGAGCTGCTGCTGAGATACTTACATTTCAACGACAATACGCTCTGTCACCCCAGAGATCACCCCCAATATGATAGGCCTCATAAAATACGCCCACAAGTAGACCATCTTCAGAACAGATTTTCTGAAGTTTATACTCCCCAACACAATGTATCTATTGATGAATCCCTTATGAAATATAAAGGGAGATTAGGGTTCAAACAGTATATCCCCTCAAAGCGGTCTAGGTATGGCATTAAAGTGTACAAACTGTGCGAGAGCGAAAGTGGCTACACATTTGCCTTTCGTATATATGAGGGGAAAGATGCTCAACTGAACCCTCCTGGCTGTCCTGACTCTCTGGGGACAAGTGGGAAACTTGTTTGGGACCTACTGACCCCTTGTTCAATAAGGGTTACCACCTTTATGTGGACAATTTTTACAGCAGTGTCCACTTGTTTAAAATTCTTTATAGTTTGCAGACACTGGCCTGCGGCACTGTAAGAAGAAATGCCAAGGATTTCCCCAGACCTCTCATAGAGGCCAAATTAAAAAAAAGGTGAATGCAAAGCTCTTCGGAAAGCTGAACTGCTTGCGCTAAAATTTAAGGACAGGAAGGATGTTCACATGCTAACAACCATCCATAACGAAGGCATGTCAGACGTCACTGTCCGAGGCAGGGTACAGACAAAACCGGTTTGCGTCAGGGCTTATAACAGGCACATGGGGGTGTTGATTTGGCTGATCAGCTGATGCAGCCATATCTTATCTTAAGAAAGACAAAAGCCTGGTATAAAAAGGTGGCTATCTACCTGTTGCAAGTAGGAACACATAATTAATTTTTCCTCTTTAAAAAAATAAATCCAGGAAGAACCACCTATCTCCAATTTCAGCTCAAGCTGATTTCCACAATAATTTATGGAGATGGTCAAGTTCCAACAACGGTGCAAGAGGAGTCCAGACATTTTATTTTTAAGATACCGCCAACACCAAAAAAAAAGAAATCCCCAGAAACGTTGCCGGGTCTGTTATAAAAAAAGGGACAGACACCCCTTTTCACTGTCCCGATTGCCCTACAAAACCTGGACTGTGTATTGGAGCATGTTTTAAGGTCTACCACACAGAAAATAAATTTTTAAATACTTGTTCCTGATTTTTTTTGTTTATTTTGAAAGTAGCAAATTTCTGTTAGTCCGTATCCTTCCCCCAAATCTCCAGTTAGATTATTTTTGCAGGAGTTAGTTTACAGATTGCTGCTAACGGAAGTTGTAGTCTCATTTAGTCTGTTTTTATCAGTTTTAGTCTGTTCTTAGTATAAAAAAAAAAAAAATTGTGTGTTAGTAACTCTGTGTTAGTCATGATCTGACGCCACTGACACTGCATCTGATTTTGACCCAGGTCAGTTTTCTGACACATCTAGTGACTTGTCATCTGTGTGTGAGCCGGCTGCAAAAAGAAGCTGTGCTTTCTCTGCTACGCCGAATGCGGAGGAGGAACGGGTTTCTCCACAGTTAGCTGAGCCCCAAATCTCCCCTTTTAGTGCCAAAACAGGCATTAATGTCAATGTGGATGACTTCTCCCCTATGCAATATATGGAGCTATTTTTAGGGGATACCATCTGGGAGGAGATTGCTCCCCAGACTAATTTATATGCTACCCAATTTATTGATACCAATCCAGATAGCTATGCAGTCAGGGAGGAGTGTGCTTGGCATCCCACAGATGTCGCTGAACTTAAAAAATTCTGGGCTCTTACAATTCTCATGGGGATTATAAAGAAGCCATCAATTCACTCTTACTGGAGCACCAACCCAATCTGTTCTAGGCCAGTGTACTCTCAAACCATGTCTAGAACAAGATATGAGCTGCTGCTAAAATACTTACATTTCAATGACAATACCCTCTGTCACCCCAGAGATCACACCCAATATGATAGGCTTCATAATATACGCCCACTGGTAGACCATCTTCAGCACAAATTTACTGAAGTTTATATTCCTCCAAAAAATGTATCTATTAATGAATCGTTAATGAAAAATAAAAGGAGATTAGGATTCAAACAATACATGCTATCAAAGCGCTTTAGGTATGGCGTAAAATTCTACAAACTGTACGAGAGCGAAAGTGGCTATACATTTGCCTTTCGTATATATGAGGGGAAAGATGATCAACTGGACCCTCCTGGCTGTACTGACTCTCTGGGGACAAGTGGGAAAATAACTGATCCCCTTGTTCAATACGGGTTACCACCTTTATGTGGGCAATTTTTATAGCATTGTCCATTTGTTTCAAACTCTTTAGGGTTTCTAGATACTGGCCTGTGGCAGTGTGAGAAGATATGCCAAGGATTTCCCCAGACCTTCTATAGGGGCCAAATAAAAAAAAAAGTGAATGTAAAGGTCTGCACAAAGCTAAAGTGCTTGCAATAAAATTTAAGGACAGGAAGGATGTTAATATACTAACCACCATCCATGACGAAATCATGTCAGACGTCACTGTCCGAGTACAGACCAAACCTGTTTGCATCAGGGCTTATAAAATGCACATGGGGGTGTTGATTTGGCTGATCAGCTGATGGTATAAAAAGGTGGCTATCTACCTGATGCAAGTAGCGACACATAATTCATTTTGACTCTTTAAAAAAATGAATCCAGAAAGAACCACCTTTCTCCAATTTCAGTTCAAGCTGATTTCCACAATAATTTATGGAGATGGTCAAGTTCCAACAACGGTGCTAGAGGAGTACAGACATTTTATTTTTAAGATACCGCCAACTGCAAAAAAAACAAATCCCCTGAAATGTTGCTGGGTCTGTTATAAAAAAAGGGAAAAGGACAGACACCCCTTCGCACTGTTTTTGTTTCTTTTGAAAGCAGCACATTTTAGTTAGTCAGTTTCCTTCCCCCAAATCTCCAGTTAGATTCTTTTTGCAGGAGTTAGTTTAGAGAATGCTGCTAAAGGTGCTTTTGATACCTGCACATTTGGTTAAAAATGTTTTATGATAGTAACATATAACTGGCTGGCCAAAACCAGATGACGTGTGCATAAAAAGCAGAATTCAAAAATTACCACCATTCACGTTCTCTGAAATTTGTTTAGCACAATGGTTGGGGGAAGGATGTGAAAACACCTCATATACAATACCCTGGAATGTCTACTTTATAAAAAATATAAACTTTCATGATGTTAACATTAAGTGGGGGATGCAAAAATATGCCAAACTGAAGATAGGTCAAGCATACCTATATATCAAGTTGAAAAACTGATATGTACAAGTCTCGATTGTGGCCTTTTAGCCCCCAAACAACTCAGCAAACCTATGCATGGGTGAGATCACTGTACTCAGGAGATGTTGCTGAACACATATTGGGGTGTTGTTTGGCAGTGATACATAACAGGATCTGTTAATTCATGCCTAAAGTACAATGTATGTGTAAAAAAACACGAAGAAAATTACTACCCAAAAGTTTGCCAAAGGCTGGTGGTAGAATTATTGCATGAAAAGTATTAAACTACCGCCTAATTGCAGGGCGGGGCAAGGCTTTATAAGCCTTGCCCCGCCCTGCAGAGCTCAGTCTGCGCGGATCCCTCCATGGGTGAAGATGGATTATTTTTTTTTGTGCTCTTTTTTTCTTCTTCAATTGCGTCGGTTATTATGGTTTTTTAGTTGGCCTTTTTTGGGAAAATGAAACATCCAATGGTAAGTTTTTTTCTTTTTCTTTACAGGTTCTAGGTAAAGGTCCCCCCCTCATTATTTTTAGGGTGAGGGAGGTAGGTAGGGGGATACTTTTTTTTTTGGGGGGGGAGGGGGTGACTAGGGGTTTGGTGACCCCTAGTCATCTGGGGGTACATTTTTTTAGGGACCCCACCTGCTGCTCAGGGGTGGGGGCCGGGGGGAGGACATTAGGTCCCCCCCATTTGTATTTAGGGCCCCCACCCATCGCTCAGGGGTGGGGGCCAGGGGGGAGGACAATAGGTCCCCCCCATTGGTATTTAGGGCCCCCACCCGCCGCTCAGGGGTGGGGGCCAGGGGGGAGATCATTAGGTCCCCCCATTTGTATTTAGGGCCCCCACCCGTCGCTCAGGGGTGGGGGCCAGGGGGGAGGACAATAGGTCCCCCAAATTTACTAATAGGTCCCCCAAATTTACTAATACTAAGTAAAAATTACTTAGTATTAGTAAATTGTGCCCCTACTCGCAATACCGCGAGTAGGGGAATGTCTATTAAACAGTGAGCAGCCTGTGGCTACTCACTGTAAAAAAAAAAAAAGTTTTTTATATAATCTCATGTAATTTAATTTTAAAAAAATGAAAAAATATGATGAAACATTAAAAAAAAATAGGTCCTCCCCCCTTTTTTATTTATTTTTATTTTTTTTTAACAGTGAACAGCCACAGGCTGCTCGCTGTTTAATAGACATACCCCTACTCGCGGTATTGGGAGTAGGGGCACAATTTACTAATACTAAATTATTTTTACTTAGTATTAGTAAATTTGGCTGAAAGACCAAATTACGTCTTTCAGCCTTTTGGTAGATAACTCCATAATACCGTGGGAATTAGGGAGTTATCTACCAAGCGGCTGCAACAAAAGTCCCGAAAAGTCCGGAAATGCGGGAGGGATAATGTATAATAAATACAGGTTACTGGCTATGGGATAATAATGTATAATAAACACAGGTTACTGGCTATGGGGGGGATAATGTATAATAATCACAGGTTACTGGCTATGGGAGGATAATGTATAATAAACACAGGTTACTGGTTGTGGGGGGATAATGTATAATAAACACAGGTTACTGGCTATGGGGGATAATGTTTAATAAACACAGGTTACTGGCTATGGGGGATAATGTATAATAAACACAGGTTACTGGCTATGGGAGGATAATGTATAATAAACACAGGTTACTGGCTATGGGGGATTATGTATAATAAACACAGGTTACTGGCTATGTGGGGATAATGTATAATAAACACAGGTTACTGGCTATGGGGGATAATATATAATGAACACAGGTTATTGGCTATGGGGGATAATGTATAATAAACACAGGTTACTAGTTGTGGGGGGATAATGTATAATAAACACAGGTTACTGGCTATGGGAGGATAATGTATAATAAACACAGGTTACTTGCTATGGGAGGATAATGTATAATAAACACCGGTTACTGGCTATGGGGGATAATTTATAATAAACACAGGTTACTGGCTATGGGGGATAATGTATAATAAACACAGGTTACTGACTATGGGGGGATAATGTATAATAAACACAGGTTACTGACTATGGGGGGGATAATGTATAATAAACACAGGTTACTGGCTATGGGGGGGATAATAAACACAGGTTACTGGCTATGGGGGATAATGTATAATAAACACAGGTTACTGGCTATGGGAGGATAATGTATAATAAACACAGGTTACTGGCTATGGGGGGTTATGTATAATAAACACAGGTTACTGGCTATGGGGGGATAATGTATAATAAACACAGGTTACTGGCTATGGGGGATAATATATAATGAACACAGGTTATTGGCTATGGGGGATAATGTATAATAAACACAGGTTACTAGTTGTGGGGGGATAATGTATAATAAACACAGGTTACTGGCTATGGGAGGATAATGTATAATAAACACAGGTTACTTGCTATGGGAGGATAATGTATAATAAACACCGGTTACTGGCTCTGGGGGATAATGTATAATAAACACAGGTTACTGGCTATGGGGGATAATGTATAATAAACACAGGTTACTGACTATGGGGGGATAATGTATAATAAACACAGGTTACTGACTATGGGGGGGATAATGTATAATAAACACAGGTTACTGGCTATGGGGGGATAATAAACACAGGTTACTGGCTATGGGGGGGATAATTAACACAGGTTACTGGCTATGGGGGATAATGCATAATAAACACAGGTTACTGGCTATGGAGGATAATGTATAATAAACACAAAAAAATGAATGCAGCTTCAGAATTAATCTAAATTGTATGCTGTCTAGGAGGTGGGAGGGTCTGGGAGGGAGGGTCTGCTGCTGATTGTCTGGAATGTGTCTGCTGACTGTGAGGTACAGGGTCAAAGTTTACTCAATGATGACGAATAGGGGGCGGACCGAACATCGCATATGTTCGCCATCCGTGGCGAACGCGAACACGCTATGTTCGCCAGGAACTATTCGCCAGCGAACCGTTCGGGACATCACTAGCAGCAAGACATAACAGGATCTGTAAGTTTATACCTGAATTGCAATGTATGTGAAAATCAAACAAAAAATAAAACTACCTATGTGAAGTTTGGCAAAGACTGGTGGTAACATGGATGCATAGAAAGTGTCAAAATATCCTTAGATGAATACCCTGGGTTGTCTACTTTAAAAAATATATATATACATGTGGATATATACATGTGGAGTGTTTCCAGAGATTTTTGACAGATAATAGTGTTACAATGTCACTATTGATACATTTTTAAAATGTATGTTTTGAAACCGCCATATCCTACTTGTACCTATAGTTGCCCTACAACTTGCAAAAAAAAAAGCAAAAAAACTCAGGACAAAATTTTGAATCTATTTAGCTGTTTTTTTCATTCGCTTTTGTTGATGAGTAAAAGATTTTCCAAGTAAAAGTAAAAAAAATGTATTTTATTTTAATGTTTCATCATATTTTTTCATTTTTTTTAAATTAAATTACATGAGATTATATAAATAATGGTATGTAAAGAAAGCCCCTTTTGTCCTGAAAAAAACAATATATAATTTGTATGGGGACAGTAAATGAGAGAGCGGAAAATTACAGCTAAACACAAACACCACAAAAGTGTAAAAAGAGGCCTGGTCGCAAATGTACAACATCGCCAAAACAGTCCAGTCCTTAAGGGGTTAAAGGGCTACTCCAATCATCATAGCCATTACAGTCTGCTGTAAAGAATATGGTACCAGGAGTACTCTGGCCCGGTTTCCCATTCTCTGGGTCCAATACTCCCTGGTGCTCTGGTGCCATTCATTGACTGAGTGCATCAGTTGATCACTCTCACTTAATGACTGACACTTTGTGCAATGAAAGTTGAATAGAATTGACATTAATTAATTGACTGATGACACCCCAACAGTGCTGCAATAGTAGAGTTACACCTCTGGAGGCACCATTATACCACTCTGTATAGTGCACTGTTTCATAGCAAAATGCTCAACATACAGACACGAACAACAATAATGTCCTCAAATTACTGAAGTGATCATGGTGCTCAGAGTAACCCTTTTAAAGTGGAATGTGGAAGAGGTGTAGCTTATAGAGGTGGAATATTCAGCTTGCGACAGTTAAAAGTGGAGCCAACCACTGCAGAAAAATGTTGACATAGTCCTCAATTGAGCATTTGACACATTTGTCTAACAGCAATGCACTTCCCTACAGGAAGTCATTAGTGTCTTTTTTTAAGTTTGTATTTCATCTGTGTGTGTGAATTTATGCCGACTGTTTAAATATTATATTTTATGGCTTGGATTTTCCTTGCCGACAAAGTGTCCCTGTTAATTCAATAACAGAGACAAGGACTAAAGCCTATTTCCCAGGTCTAAACATATTTTATACATTTCTCTACTGTCTTTATATATTTTATTCTTTCACTATTGCTCTGGGTATCTCACATGACATTCCCAAATACGGTATTACACTACAAGTCTATTCGGATTGCTTGGAATGACTTAACTGCAAAGGAATTATAACAATATAAATAGATGTGGTTGCACTGTGAAAGATTAAGATGCTCTGAAATTTCAACTATGAACATCATAAAATACATTTTTAAAGCTCCTAAATTTGTTGTGAATAGAAATAGGAATGCTTCATGATTAATGGTCATTTAAACACTAATCTCATTCAAGGTGGAAGCATACTTTTAATGAGTAGTGATACATTATAAATTAATATGATTCAAAAAAAATGATTACCAATCCTATGAAAACACATTGTATAAATAATCTGACAGATCTATGACCACACACATTTTTAAGTAAGAGTAAAGCAAAAATGTTTAGCCGTAGAAACAAAAGGTCATATTTTGAAGGCAGATATTGAACAATTTTACTGCACAGTGATCAAGCAGTAAAAATATTACATTCGTTTCCACGATTACTCATAATGTAGTACTGTCTCTTAGAGCTGATCAATTTTGGTACTGAAAAATACAAGCTATATTTTTATAAAGAACAATTTGGTGGCAAAGTGCCAACTGTGAAATGATTGCCATGAAAAGTGATACAATACTCCTGTTATCTAGATTCATCACATAATTTATCTTTACAAGTAGGGAATAGTATAAATCACGTAGATATTATTTCCTTCCAAACTAGTTCAGGCATTTTTTAATCTCAATGCAGGTGGGGGAGTGCCCTTCCAGTTTTTGTTTAAATAAAAAAATAAAAAAAATAAAAAATTACTGACATGGTAACGTCTGATGGTAAGTGTGTATTACAGAAAAGTGTGTTGTATCTGTAATGATAGATCTAAAAGTTCCTCTCCTCCCATTATTCTCAAGAGATTATGCATTTTTAAAACAGTGTCCCATTGTCTTGAAATAGACCCTCAGACATGCAGTATTTCTGGCATAAATTTGAAAGACACTTTGATTTCACTTTGAATTCTCACTTTAATTCTTTTCTTTAATATTAATTGGACCCTGCCACCACACGCATCCAATCACACCCTCCACCTCAAACCAGTGACGGGACTAATGCAGAGACAGCCCTGTTGCAAGAAAAAAATGTGCACCGCCCCTGTTCAAGAGTGGTAGCAAGACAGATCGCCATCTGTCATTCAACTCCCATGATGCTATGCCAGCCGTGGATGTACCATTTGGCCATGCTTGCAGGGTTATATTGGTGAGCAATGTTTATTCATTTTTATAGAGTATGTGCGTTTATATAGGGGTGTATGTGTATGTACTTCTACTGTTGGAATGCAGTGTCATAATTGTGTGTAGTGTTTGCAGGGGTGTGTGTTTGTATGTAGTGTTGGCTTTTAAATGCAGGTGTGTTTTTGTCTGTGGAGCTGGTGTTTGCTTGTTTGATGGTGTTTGCATTTGTATATAATTTTGGAGTTTGAATTCAGGGTTGTGCTTGTATATAATGTTTATGTGTGCAGGGGTGTTTGTGTTTGATTGCTGGGATGTATGCACATACTTAAATATATATACATACACATTAACACACAGATACACTCAAATAAACACACTGAGACATGCACACATCTGGATACATGCACAAACCTTGATAGATACACATACCTTGACACACAGATACACACACTGACAGACAGATACACAGATTCACACATAGAAACATAGAAATATAGAAATATAGAATGTGACGGCAGATAAGAACCATCCGGCCCATCTAGTCTGCCCAATTTTCTAAATACTTTCATTAGTCACTGGCCTTATCTTACATCTAGGATAGCCCTATATCTATCCCACACATGCTTAAACTCCTTCACTGTGTTAACCTCTACCACTTCAACTGGAAGGTTATTCCATGTATCCACTACCCTCTCAGTAAAGTGATACTTCCTGATATTATTTTTAAACCCTTGCC
Source organism: Pelobates fuscus (assembly GCF_036172605.1). Lineage (NCBI taxonomy): Eukaryota > Metazoa > Chordata > Amphibia > Anura > Pelobatidae > Pelobates > Pelobates fuscus. Next base: position 56,747,240 of record NC_086317.1, on the reverse strand, counting down.
CCTCAAATTGAAGACTATCTCCTCTTGTTGTAGTAGTTTTTCTTCTATTAAATATAGTCTCCTCCTTTACTGTGTTGATTCTCTTTATGTATTTAAATGTTTCTATCATATCCCCCCGTCTCATCTTTCCTCCAACCTACATGTTAACACCTTAAGGATGGCGTGTGTGCTATGCCGTCTTTGGGGACCCGGCTTTAAATGCTGGCGGCCAGCATAGCACATCCACACCGTCCTTCCCACTTACCTGTTCGCCGGTGATCTTTATGGTAGCCCAGGAATGAGAATTACTCCCATGATTGCATACCATTTGCAAAAGTAGACAACCCAAGGTATTGCAGATGGGGTATGTCCAGTCATTTTTAGTAGCCACTTAGTCTCTGAACTCTCTCTAAAGTATCAATATCCTTCTGGAGATATGGTCTCCAGTACTGCGTACAATACACCAAGTGAGGTCTCACCAGTGTTCACACACTGGCATATTCACACACAGATACACACACTGATGCACTGACACATAGATACAGACACTGGCACAAACACATACAGATATGCACACTGATATACACACACATACAAACAAACACACACACACACAATCTGACACACATGTTATATTTTTTATATTTGTAGCCACCCTCCTGTTAGCTTACTTTTTATGTCAAGGAGGGTGGCTTGCTTGGCATCTTGGTGATGTTGGCTTGGGCTGATGGTGTTGAGCATGATGGTCTGCCGCAGCTCACTCTTGCCTCTCTTCCTCACTCACCTCCTCCCACCTACACAGCGCTCTCTTATGAAGCTGGGAGGAAGTGATTGGCTGTCACTTCCTCCCAGATGGCCAATACTACATGGCCTGGTTGCACTCTTAAATGGCCGCAGTGCCCGACTGGGCCCCTGTTTAGCAATACCCATCAGGTTGTCCTATATGCATGGACTACCCAATAGGCCCTTCCAAATTGTTGTGGGCAGTCTGCCCATGGTGTAGCTGATTTGGACCACCTAAGAGTAACGAGGCTTGGGTCAGCTTCCCCATTTGCCCCGTGTTATATGCCCTGTCTCACATTAGTAAATAATCCTGTTATTCAGCAGTCATTGATGACCCTCATTAGGTTGCAGGATCGAAGTTAATATAAAATGAATCATGTCTAGACAAAACTAATTTTATTATCCTTGCACACTACCCATGGTATGACGGCACAGGGAAACATTTAACTGCACTATGGGTCTAAGTGTTTATATTTTTATTAATCTTCGATCCTTTGCCCACTAGACTGGATAATTACAATGTTTCAATTACAGCGCTATATTTCAGGGTATCCAGGCTTGTATTCAGGGTTGTTTTGGAGTAATCTGATCATGCTCTATATCAGGGCTAATTTAAGTAAATTTAGAAGTGATAAAATGTAGAGAATATTCAGTGTAGAAGAGATAAAAGTGATTTAGAGCACCGGGAAAACCACACAAGTAGAACCAGTGCTTAAAGTGACCTTATAGTGCAGATTGTGTATATGTATATATAAGTACACTTTTTAGAAATCAAAGAATAGCAGTTACAGTTTAAAACAAAAACCTGAAAATAAAGCACACTATATACAAATAATAGTGCAATATGCAAAATCTATAGTGGAATATTTAAAAATGGATAGGTATTCAGTTCACACTTTGCTGAGCTACTAAGAGCTCTGTACAGCGCCTGGATGGTACAATCCCCGTCTTAGGATATGTGAAGATCCACTTGGATTTGTATCCAGTAATACTCAAACATAAGATAAAACAGCAGAAAAACATTGAAAGACATACAAGATATCAAAGAGAAAGGTATCCTACTTACAATATTGAGAGCAATAACTTGCTCTAGTGTATATAGCTTTGGTGTTACAACCCACACCTGGGATTTGCAGCAACCAGGAATTTGGATCAGCAGCAGAAACAATAAAAATGGACTTATATAGGGGGCGGAGCCAACAGCGCACCGAGACGGTCGCCATCTCTGCTAGCTCCGGCCAGCCAGCTCACATACCGGGCGATAACAGTTTACCCGCGGCCCGTCGCCGAAAACTTAAAACTGGCACGGATCCCTGACACCCTGCCGAACCTGCAGATGCCGCTTTTTCAAACGCCGGGCACTAAACGCCGCACCAAGGGAGCTGGGGCCTACCGCACACGTGACCAGAACCTCGCCAGGGAGCTCACATCGTGGCTGGGAGCGGGCTCGCAGCTTGCCACTGCAGACCCCTACTTCTCGGACGACATGGGGAAGAAGTCCCACAAACCCACGCCAACCGTAAGTGCCTCACAAAAAGACATTGGCAGCATGCTGCAAAATCCCCCACCTGCACGGACCAGAGCTGCCACAGCAGTCACACTAGAGAGATCCGACGATGAGGACTCTCTGCACAGCATGTCCGTGGTTGAAACGGACAGACTGCACACTCCAACCACAGGTGACACGGCCCCAGCAACTAAGCAAGACATACATGCAATGCTAGCTGGACTGCAAAAGAAATGCAACCTCCAACAAATGTGGCAGGCAGACCTGAAGGGGCTGGCAGCGGAGGTGCACGCGGTGACGGCCCGGGCCCAGACCACGGCACAAGACGTAAACGATCTGCGCCAAGACGTAAACGATCCTTAAAGCCACATTCCTCCTCTGACTCCTCTTCCTCACAATCCTCTTCCAGTGTTGCCGCAGGTCCAGCAAGCGATGCTGATAAAGCTGTTTCTGGTGGTGATGGTGACCACAACTCTTCCTCTTCACGCTCATCTACGGCCTGATCTAGCACTCTTCGCAGGGCACGCTCCAGGAAGAAAACAAATGGTATGATGTCGCTGATGGTGCCTTCGGTGCGACTGACTAGGTTTGTCACCTCCTCAAAAGGGCGCATGAGCCTACAGGCATTGCGCATGAGCGTCCAGTAATGTGGCAAAAAAATTCCCAGCTCCGCAGAGGCTGTCCTAGCACCCTGGTCATACAAACACTCGTTAACGGCTTTTTCTTGTTGGAGCAGGCGGTCGAACATTAGGAGTGTTGAATTCCAACGTGTCGGGCTGTCGCAAATCAAGCGCCTCACTGGCATGTTATCTCACCGCTGGATATCGGAAAAGTGCGCCATGGCCGTGTAGGAACGCCTGAAATGGCCACACACCTTCCTGGCCTGCTTAAGGACGTCCTGTAAGCCTGGGTACTTATGCACAAAGCGTTGTACGATCAGATTACACACATGTGCCATGCACGGCACATGTGTCAACTTGCCCAAATGCAATGCCGCCAACAAATTTCTTCCATTGTCACAAACCACTTTGCCAATCTCCAGTTGGTGTAGAGTCAGCCACTGATCCACCTGTGCGTTCAGGGCGGTCAGGAGTGCTGGTCCGGTGTGACTCTCTGATTTCAGGCAAGTCAACCCCAAGACGGCGTGACACTGCCGTATCCGGGATGTGGAACAGTACCTGGGAGCTGGGGGGGGTGCCGTTGATGTGAAGCAAGACGCAGCAGCAGAAGAGGACTTAGCCGAGGAGGTTATGGAAGAGGATGGAGTAGGAGGAGTAGAGGAGGTGGCAGCAGGCCTGCCTGCAAGTCGTGGCGGTGTCACCAACTCCTCTGCAGAGCCACGCATTCCATGCTTGGCAGCCGTCAGCAGGTTTACCCAATGCGCAGTGTAGGTGATATACCTGACCTGACCATGCTTTGCAGACCAGGTATCAGTGGTCAGATGGACCCTTGCCCCAACACTGTGTGCCAGACATGCCATTACTTCCTTTTGCACAATCGAGTACAGGTTGGGGATTGCCTTTTGTGCAAAGAAATTTCAGCCGGGTACCTTCCAGCGCGGTGTCCCAATAGCTAAAATTTTTTTGAATGCCTCAGACTCCACCAGCTTGTATGGTAAAAGCTGGCAGGCTAAGAGTTCAGTCAAGCCAGCTGTCAGATGCCGGGTAAGGGGGTGACTTTGTGATATTGGCTTCTTACGCTCAAACATGTCCTTGACAGACACCTGACTGTGGGCAGATGAGCAGGAACTGCTCACGGCAAGAGACGGAGGGGCGGATGGTTGAGAGGGGGCAAGGAGGACAGCAGTGGTTAACATGGCTGAAGATGCTGGACCAGGAGGAGGATGGCAGCTTTGAGTTTGTGTGCTGCTGGTACTCATGTGTTGATCCCATAGGCATTTGTGATGTGCGATCATGTGCCTTCGCAAAGCAGTTGTACCTAGGTGGGTGTTGGACTTCCCACGACTCAGTTTCTTTTGTTACAGGTTGCAAATGGCATCGCTGTTGTCAGAGGCAGACACACAAAAGAAATGCCACACTGCTGAGCTCTGCAATGACTGCATTCTGGTGGTGGCAACAGCATGCGTTGATTGGCGTGCTGTCTGGCTGACCCCGGGTGCCGATGCATGCTGTCTGACTGTGCCACTAGCTCCTTGCGACGACCTCCCCTTGCTTCCAACTCGTCTCTTCCTCCTCCTCTCTGTCTCCCCATCTGAACTTTCCCCCTGTTCTTCTTCTCTTCTAGCGGGCACCCACGTGACATCCACGGACGCATCGTCGTCATCAACCGCTTCACTTGTATCTGACAACTCAGCAAAGGAAGCAGTAGCGGGTACAACATCATCATCATCACACCGTACGTGTGTAATGCTGCCTGACTGAGACATATCCCTGTTATCTACATCCACTGGCAATAATGGTTGCGCATCACTCATTTCTTCCAACTGATGTGTAAATAACTCCTCTGACATACCAAGTGAAGCGGCTGTGGTGCTAGTGTTGGTGGTGGCAGCAGGCGGGCGAGTGGAAACTTGAGAGGTGCCCGAAGCTAAGCTGGAGGAGGATGGTGCATCGAGGTTCCGAGCGGAAGCTGTAGAAGATTGGGTGTCCTGTGTTAGCCAGTCAACTATGTCCTCAGAACTTTTCAAGTTCAGGGTACGTGGCCTCTGAACACTGGGCATTATTCTAGGGCCAAAGGGAATCACAGCACCATGACCACGACGGCCCCTGCGGGGTGGCTTGCCTCTGCCTGTCATTTTTTTTTTTGATTAGTGGTACTATGCGTGCAAGCTACTGTGACAACAGATATGACTGGCACTGATGTGACACTGTGCCATGGCAGGCCCCGAAACGCACACTCGTGAAGGAAACTGACTGCTATTATATTACGGTCCAAAAAGTTTTTTTTGTTAAATGCAAGCTATTGTGACACCAGATATGAGTGGTGGCACTGGGCAAGTGGGCACAGTATACGCTGTGAGCCTGACACACACGCTGGCAGACAACTAACTGCTATTCAATGTATTACAGTCAAAATTGTATTTTTATTTTTTTTAAATGTACACTACTGTTACACCAGATATGAGTTGCACTGGTGTGACACTGTTCCCTGGCAGGCCCTGAAACAGACACTCGTGAAAGAAACTGACTGCTATTATATTACAGTCCAAAAAGTTTTGTTTGTTTTGAATGCAAGCTATTGTGACACCAGTGAGTGAGTGGTGGCACTGGGCAGTCCCTGAAACGCACACTAGTGAAGGAAACTGACTGCTATTATATTACAGTCAAAAAAGTTTAGATTTTTTTAAATGCAAGCTATTGTGACACCAGATATGAGTGGTGGCACTGGGCAAGTGGGCACAGTATATGCTGTGAGCCTGACACACATGCTGGCAGACAACTAACTGCTATTCAATCTATTATAGTCAAAATTGTATTTTTTTTTTTTTTTTTTTAAATGTACACTACTGTTACACCAGATATGAGTTGCACTGGTGTGACACTGTGCCCTGGCATACCCTGAAATGCACACTCGTGAAGGAAACTGACTGCTATTATATTACAGTCAAAAACTTTTTTTTTTTTTAAATGCAAGCTATTGTGACACCAGTGAGTGAGTGGTGGCACTGGGCAAGTGGGCACAGTATATGCTGTGAGCCTGACACACAGGCTGGCAGGCAGGCAACTGCAATTACATTACACAGAAAAAAAAAATCAGACTGATGTTCTAGCCCTAAAGAGGGCTTTTTGGGGTGCTGTCCTTACAGCAGAGATCAGATGAGTCCTTCAGCTTCAGGACTGTAGTGGACACTGAATACACTAGCCTAGCTATCAATTTCCCTATCAAATCAGCAGCAGCTACACTGTCCCTACTCTCACTAAGAATGCAGCTTCACAATGAATGTAAAATGGATGCTGTCCAGGAGGTGCGAGGGTCTGGGAGGGAGGGTCTGCTGCTGATTGGCTGGAAAGTGTCTGCTGACTGTGAGGTACAGGGTCAAAGTTTACTCAATGATGACGAATAGGGGGCGGACCGAACAGCGCATGTGTTCGCCGTCCGTGGCGAACGCGAACAAACAATGTTCGCCGGGAACTATTCGCCAGCGAACAGTTCAGGACATCACTACCTATATATGAATTCATTAAATATCTGTATCTGCATGTAAAATACTAGTTAAACTGTTGCATATAAGTAATATAAGAAAATATTCACTATCCTGTCATTTTAATTTTGAATTGACACAAAATGTTCAGCATTCTATTTTATTTTATTTTCAACAATTGAATAAGGATTGAAAAACCAAACAAAAGAAAACACCATAGCATTTTTAAAAATTTGTTCTGCTTATCTACCACAACAAAGAAATTTAAAAAAGCTGCTGTAACTACATGATGTCTATTGTTTTGGATATGTCTTTGGTGTTTGAAAACTAACATTGTAAAGTAAGAGAAATTTACCTAAAGCAACTTTAAAAAGAAACATTAGATTGTTTTCATCTCTTTCGACAATCCACTTTATTATCTACTCTTATTATATATCGTCCTTTGAGAGCAATTTCCATATCTACATATAGTAGATTTTCTTTGACACGTAATGTTTCTTGTTAGCAGTTATTCCATTTAAACTTAATAAACAATAACATAACTAATACAATATGCATGAATTCATTAGAATTAAATCTTATTTATGAAAAAAACAAAAAAAATTTTTGTAATTGTTGAAAATGTAATATTGTCCTTTCAATGGAAAATGTATTCAATGCCATCTAGTGGCTCAATGAGTTATATCCAAGAAAATATGAATTTTATGTTGCTTTGTTCATTTATTCATAATATAATTCTGAAATAAAATGTTATTTGAAAAAAATATGTTTTTTCAATGTTTTTTTTTTATATACTGACCTTGCTATTACTACTGATTACACTACCTTCTCCACCCGTGAACATGGACCTGAACTGACCTTCAATTTTTGCCTAGTGAATTTGTACCTCGAATTTGACTCCTCTGCAGTTAACTACTCCTGCAACCGGTGTAACCGCAGCTGGTTCCTTCTAAATCATCTTGCTACAAGTAAGTCATTTAATCTGCACTTGTGTTCCACCACTTAACATAAGTGCAGAATTTATAATGGTATATAGGGATACTTGCGATTACAAGGCTTTTACACACAGACACACACACACACACACAGTCACAGGCAGACAGTAACACACACAGTCACATGCAGGCAGACACACACACACTCTCAGGCTGACAGTCACATACACAAAGTCACAGACAGAAAGACAGACACACACACACACACACACACACACCGAGTTACAGTCTCCTTTCTGCTTCCCATGAGCATTTGCAGCTGCAACCAGGCAGTAGGCCACATTTAACTCCGTTCCGCCCACATCATATTTAGCTCCACCCCCGCCTCCCATACGTGTGAATGGCTTTTCAAATTCTGTCTCTGCACTGTCGGCCCCTGCAAGTGCGAGCTATATTACCCACCTGGCGCCCCTGCTGCAATGTCGCCCTGTGTGGTCGCACATCTCGCACACCTCTAATGCCAGCCATGATGGGAGATGTACTCCACAAACTCTGAAATGTTAAAAGTTGCCAGCCCCTGCTATATACTTTAGTTATACGAACCTAGGTGACATGTGGTGTGTCTGCCATGTATAATACAAGGTTGCCATATCAGCATCAGTCCTGTCCCCACTCTACCTCTTTCTGTTCTAATATGACAGTTGCCAGGAATTTGCTGTGTTTAGTCTGAGGAGGTTGGGGTCATGTAGAGACCAGGCTACCTCACACTAAACACAGCAATCTCAGTCCAGCCAGTCGTGTTGAGTGAGTTCTATTCAGTTTTTAATTGCCAATGAAAGAGTTACTCCACCATGGCCACTTCTGCTTTTGGCAGTGGTCATGGAGGTAGCAGTCTTTCTACTTTAAGTGCAGCACATACATAAATATTTGCACTCTAGTGCCGGGGGCTAGTTACACCCCTGAACACATGGATCTCTGTATATGTATCAATTCTGGGTAAAAATATATCCATCATCAGCACGCACCAGATGCGTTGAGCTTCTCCCAGACAGAGCCTGAAAGGAGAAGCACAGATGTCTCCTCCCTCTGTACTTGACTGCAGCCCTTCCTGCCTCCCTAGAAGGTATTTATTTTTTCTAATTTTCCCAGCACCCTCTAATTCTGGCTCCCACTTCGTTTCCCCCTCCCATTGCTGGCTCAGAGGGCATGCATGTACTCTGAGCCAGTTAAACATTCCAATCAAAGGCATCTGAATTTGAAGACTTTTCTTGGTCCTCGCACAGGTACCGTTACATCAGAAGAGTAATACTTTTATTTATCTACTTATTTAGTCTTGTAGAGGAGGGATGGGGGCAGGGGTAATAATGTCCAGTGGGCATTATTCATTAAAAAACATTAAGAATATAAAAGGATTGGGGTAACCCTTTAAATGGATACTATGCGCACCAAAACAATGTTAGCTTAATGATGCAGTTTTAGAGTAAAGATTATGTCCCTGTAGTCTCACTGCTCAATTCTCTGTCATTTAGTGAGAAATAAGGCAGACATCTGCCAAGGTCCCTAATACTTTTCACTGACATTTTCAGTAGTAGAGCGAGGATTGGTGACCTTTAAATTGAAATGTAAGTGCGTTTTTATGTGCGTTTAATAAATGTGATTACTTTTTACACACATTTCTTCCTAATATTCCCGGTTTCGTTGGGAAAATGAGCCCATGGCAGCAGGGGATCTTGTCTACTGGAGTGATTGCTAAATCATTAAAGTGAAAACAACACCTATTCTTCTCCTTTATTGTGAGTGCATTTATATCTTCATCGTTTATCATGCTATGCTGGTGTTTTGATATACTGTATGAATATTTATTTTCCTTTTTCATATGCTGTAATGTACTACAGAGGACAAGCCTCATACCAATACCGAACCAAAAAGTATCTGCATGGCTTTGTTATTTTGGATTAATCACATGCACATATTTTATACTCTTAATATACATGTATTTATATCTCTATCTATCTATCTATCTATCTATCTAATAACTTTTTTACTGTTTTAAGTGTGTACAGTACACTTATTGGCTGTTGTATATACAATTAATCAAAGCCCATTTATAACTTTATTTGTTACATTACAGCAAAAGAAAACACTACAGAGAATAATAGAACTTCTATATAAAGTCATCCCCCCCCCCCTACATTTATGTTCTGCCACTAAATTACAGGGACATGTTTTCTTTATTTATGAACACATATTTCTCTATGTTATACATAAATGTATTCACAAGCATGCAGACATAATACAATCTAGAATGTAATTTTCACTAAGCACATATCTGAATTGTTAATATATCTTTTGATATCTATTATGATTTTATGGGCTCAAACTAATTATTTCTTAATCTGCAATTCAAACTGTTACTTCATACTTAATATATGATGTACCTAAAAATGGATTCCTCTTGTCTTAATGAGAACATTATGTTCTCGCTTTAGTATGAGTTTATAAAAAAATAGCTAAGTGTCTGTGATAGCCAGGGAAGAAGGGACAGAGAGATTATTGTGTCCTCTCCGAGCCTCTTGTCTTTTTTATGTTGTTTATTTAATTTCTGATCTGAAAGCTATATAATTTAAATGCGTTTTGTGGTCAACTTTCAGATATGACCAAAGATTTCAACCTTTATTTTATAGCGTAGTAGAAAGAAAAACAAATTAATTTACTCTGCACTGAATAACATGTTTCCCTAGTCCTCTTCAGTAGTGATGTCCTGAATGGTTCGCTGGCGAATAGTTCCTGGCGAACATATGCGATGTTCGGTCCGCCCCCTATTTTTTTTTTGTGGTCTTTCAGCCAAATTTACTAATACTAAGTAACAATTACTTAGTATTAGTAAATTGTGCCCCTACTCGCAATACCGCGAGTAGAGGCATGTCTATTAAACAGTGAGCAGCCTGTGGCTGCTCACTGTTAAAAAAAAAAAAAAAAGGATCCCCCCCTCCCTGAGCGGTGGGTGGAGGCCCTAAATACCAATAGGGGGGAGCTATTGTCCTCCCCCCCGGCACCCACCCCTGAGCGGCGGGTGGGGGCCTTAAATACCAATAGGGGGGGACCTATTGTCCTCCCCCCGGCCCCCACCCCTGAGTGGCGGGTGGGGGCCCAAAATACCAATAGGGGGGGACCTATTGTCCTCCCGCCAGCCCCCACCCCTGAGCGGCGGGTGGGGGCCCTAAATACCAATAGAGGGGGACCTAATGTCCTCCCCCCTGGCCCCCACCCCTGAGCGGTGGGTGGGGGCCCTAAATACCAATGGGGGGACCTTTTGTCCTCCCCCCTAGCCCCCACCCCTGAGCGGCGGGTGGGGGCCCTAAATACCAATAGAGGGGGATCTAATGTCCTCCCCCCTGGCCCCCACCCCTGAGTGGCGGTTGGGGGCCCTAAATACCAATAGGGGGGGACCAATTTTCCTCCACCCCGGCCCCCACCCCTGAGCGGCGGGTGGGGGCCCTAAACAAAATGTCCCCCCAGGTGACTAGGGGTCCCCAAACCCCTAGTCACCCCCTCCCCCTCAAAAAAATGATCCCCCTACCTTCCCCCCTCACCCTAAAAATAATGAGGGGGAGTCAATAAAGCTAAAAACCTGTAAATAAATAAAAAATAAACTTACCATTAGATGTCTCCTTTTTTCTAAAATCTTCTTTCTTCAGCCCCCAAAAAGGCCAAATAAAAAGCCAATATAACCGTCGCACTTGAAAAAAAATAAATAAAAAAAAAAAAAAAAAAAATTAATCCTTCTTCACCCTTTGAGGGCACGCCGCGTACTAAGCTCCGCAGGGCGGGTCAAGGCTTATAAAGCCTTGCCACGCCCTGCAATTAGGCTTAGAACACTCTGATTGGTTGGTTTAAGCCAATCAGAGTGCTCTGTGTCATTTTACACAGCGTGCGAAAATTCCAAAGAACTTTCCCACACTGTGTAAAATGACACAGAGCACTCTGATTGGGTGGATTTCAAGCCACCCAGTCAGAGTGCTCTGTGTCATTTTACACAGCGTGGGAAAGTTCTGTGGAATTTTCCCACGCTGTGTAATTTGACTCATAACTCTCTGATTGGTTACTTAATCCACCAATCAGAGTGTTATGAGTCAAATTACACAGCGTTAAGTTTATTTTTATTTATTTACAGGTTTTTAGCTTTATTGACTCCTCCCTCATTATTTTAGAGTGAGTAGGGTATGTAGGGGGACCATTTTCTTGGGTGGGGAGGGGGTGACTAGGGGTTTGGGGACCCCTAGTCACCTGGGGGGGACATTTTTTCAGGGGTGGGGGCCAGGGGGGAGGACATTAGGTCCCACCCCTCTTATTCTTGTTTAGGGCCCCCACCCGCCACTCAGGTGGGTGGGGGCCCATCACTATTGTGGCCAGAAAGAGTCTGTATGGGTTTTAAAATTCGCCTGCCTATTGAAGTCTATGGTGGTTCGCCGGGTTCGCCCATTCGCGAACATTTGCGGAAGCTCGCGTTCGCCGTTCACGAACGGCAATTTCATGTTCGCGACATCACTACTCTTCAGAAATCACTGGTATGGTAAATGAAATAAAAACATTGGTCTAATGATTTTAAACTACAAAACCATTGCATTACTTAATTTCAGAACGTAAATATGAAGGCTGCTCTAATCCTCAGTAATGACAAAGAGTAATGAAAAATAGGGGAAAATATGTAAATAGCAAATACATCAACAAGGAAGCACAGTTGTACTTTACAGAACAAGACATAAAATATTAATCAACTGTCATATGCACCCCTGTATGGAAAGGCAAACAGAAATGTATTGCCACATTCTTGAGATGGCCAGCTATATGCTATTTACCGGTATTATCTGCTGCTTCTCTGCATAATATCCATAAAAGCCCATTCTAATTAAAATTTCTGGATGAAATGCCTTAATGAAGTAAGGCACTTGCTATGCCTCAAAACTGCTAAATGTATTGCCATGTAACTTGCTTTAAACTGCTAAAACATATAAAATAGTTGAACTATCATCCTGGGAAGAATGAAAAAAAAAACACTTAATGGAGCAGAGAGCATTTTAATTCATGAAAAATTCATAAAATACTTTACAAATGATTTATCTACAAAAAATCCAATGGAATTTAATGGTGACTTCTTTTTTTCTCTAACAATTAGAAAAAAACAGGTTGATACTAACATACGAAAATATGCTTGGAGTAATAGTGAATAATTTTTGTTTATGCAAATTTCAAATATGTATTTTGTAGAGCTTTTGTAGAAACCTAGATCTATAAAACCTGTGGCATATATCTCTTAGGATACAAATTATGGTAATCAGCTACAACACTAAATTCACCTGGGTAATATCCTGTAGGCCCCTCTGGTGCTGTCAGAATAGCTCTGATCCATCAAGTTGAGAGGTGTGGCCTCCATGGATCGGATTTGTTGCTCCAGTGCATCCCACAGATGCTCAATCGGAATGAGATCTGAGGAACTTGGAAGCTAAGGCAACATCTTGAACTCTTTATAATGTTCCTCAAACTATTTCTGAACAATTTTTGTAGAGTGGTAGACTGTATTGTCCTGCTGAAAGAGGCCACTGCCATCAGGGGACCCCATTACCAAGAAGGGATGTACATGATCTGCAACAATGTCTAGGTAGGTGGTGAGTGTCAAAGTAACATCGACATGAATGCCAAGACCCAAGGTTTCCCCGGTAGAACATTGCCCAAAGTGTAACACTACCTCTGATGGCCTGCCTTTTTCCCATAGTACATCCTGATGCCATCTCCTACCCAGGTAAATTACGTATGCAACTGGCCATCAACCAGATCTAAAAGTATATGTGATTCATCAGACCAGGCAACTGTCTTCCATTGCTCCATTGTCCAGTTCTGACACTCTGTCCCTATTAAAGGCACTTTTGGCAGTGGATAGTGTGCAGCATGGAAATTCTGATCTATCTGTAGCTACGCAGCCCTATATACAGCAAAATGAGACGCACTGTTCTGACACCTTTTTATCATGGCCAGCATTATGGTTTTTAGCAATATGAGAAGTGTTGTCGCGAACCCGGAATTTTCGGTTCGCGAACGGCGAACGCGAACTTCCGCAAATGTTCGCGAACCGGCGAACCGCGCGAACCGCCATTGACTTCAATGGGCAGGCGCATTTTAAAAACAACAGGGACTCTTTCTGGCCACAATAGTGATGGGAAAGTTGTTTCAAGGGGACTAACACCTGGACTGTGGCATGCCAGAGGGGGATCCATGGCAAAACTCCCATGGAAAATTGCACAGTTGATGCAGAGTCTGCTTTTAATCCATAAAGGGCAGACATCACCTAACATTGACACCTGTCCTCAAAGCCCAGCCCTGATACACACTGACACAGAGCAGAATAGAGACTGTTCCCCCTACATAGGGTCACTTGGCAGATATGGATTGACACCTGTCCTCAAAACCCCTGATACACACTGACACAGAGCAGAATAGAGACTGTTCCTTGTCCACAGAGACCATGATACACACTGACACAGAGCAGAATAGGGACTGTTCCCCCTACATAGGGTCACTTGGCAGATATGGATTGACACCTATCCTAATGATCCCTGATACACACTGACACAGAGCAGAATAGAGACTGTTCCCCCTACATAGGGTCACTTGGCAGATATGGATTGACACCTATCCTAATAATCCCTGATACACACTGACACAGAGCAGAATAGGGACTGTTCCTCCTACATAGGGTCACTTGGCAGATATGGATTGACACCTATCCTAGTGATCCCTGATACACACTGACACAGAGCAGAATAGAGACTGTTCCCCCTACATAGGGTCACTTGGCAGATATGGATTGACACCTATCCTAATGATCCCTGATACACACTGACACAGAGCAGAATAGGGACTGTTCCTCCTACATAGGGTCACTTGGCAGATATGGACTGACACCTGTCCTAATGATCCCTGATACACACTGACACAGAGCAGAATAGGGACTGTTCCTCCTACATAGGGTCACTTGGCAGATATGGATTGACACCTATCCTAATGATCCCTGATACACACTGACACAGAGCAGAATAGAGACTGTTCCTCCTACATAGGGTCACTTGGCAGATATGGATTGACACCTGTCCTAATGATCCCTGATACACACTGACACAGAGCAGAATAGAGACTGTTCCCCCTACATAGGGTCACTTGACAGATATGGATTGACACCTATCCTAATGATCCCTGATACACACTGACACAGAGCAGAATAGGGACTGTTCCTCCTACATAGGGTCACTTGGCAGATATGGATTGACACCTATCCTAATGATCCCTGATACACACTGACACAGAGCAGAATAGAGACTGTTCCCCCTACATAGGGTCACTTGGCAGATATGGATTGACACCTATCCTAATGATCCCTGATACACACTGACACAGAACAGAATAGGGACTGTTCCTCCTACATAGGGTCACTTGGCAGATATGGATTGACACCTGTCCTAATGATCCCTGATACACACTGACACAGAGCAGAATAGGGACTGTTCCTCCTACATAGGGTCACTTGGCAGATATGGATTGACACCTATCCTAATGATTCCTGATACACACTGACACAGAGCAGAATAGAGACTGTTCCTCCTACATAGGGTCACTTGGCAGATATGGATTGACACCTGTCCTAATGATCCCTGATACACACTGACACAGAGCAGAATAGAGACTGTTCCCCCTACATAGGGTCACTTGGCAGATATGGATTGACACCTGTCCTCAAAACCCCTGATACACACTGACACAGAGCAGAATAGGGACTGTTCCTCCTACATAGGGTCACTTGGCAGATATGGATTGACACCTGTCCTAATGATCCCTGATACACACTGACACAGAGCAGAATAGGGACTGTTCCTCCTACATAGGGTCACTTGGCAGATATGGATTGACACCTGTCCTAATGATCCCTGATACACACTGACACAGAGCAGAATAGAGACTGTTCCTCCTACATAGGGTCACTTGGCAGATATGGATTGACACCTGTCCTAATGATCCCTGATACACACTGACACAGAGCAGAATAGAGACTGTTCCTCCTACATAGGGTCACTTGGCAGATATGGATTGACACCTGTCCTAATGATCCCTGATACACACTGACACAGAGCAGAATAGAGACTGTTCCCCCTACATAGGGTCACTTGGCAGATATGGATTGACACCTGTCCTCAAAACCCCTGATACACACTGACACAGAGCAGAATAGAGACTGTTCCTTGTCCACAGAGACCATGATACACACTGACACAGAGCAGAATAGGGACTGTTCCCCCTACATAGGGTCACTTGACAGATATGGATTGAAAAATCCCTGACAAACAGCTACCACATGCAAGGAAGGCAGCAGGGGCGCAAATGACCCACTCCCGACGCGGGAAGGTAGTGACGACAAATAACAATACAGGACTCTTTAGAGGCCCTGTGATTGTAATCAGTCCACTTGAAATCCTTTAACTTTGATCAATTGGAGGGAAGTCTGGTGCAGAGCCACTGACCCATGCACAGGGCCAGCCTTAGGCCTTTGGACGCCCTGTGCAAGAAATCTTCCCGACGCGGGAAGGTAGTGACGACAAATAACAATACAGTACTCTTTAGAGGCCCTGTGATTGTAATCAGTCCACTTGAAATCCTTTAACTTTGATCAATTGGAGGGAAGTCTGGTGCAGAGCCACTGACCCATGCGCAGGGCCAGCCTTAGGCCTTTGGGCGCCCTGTGCAAGAAATCTTCCCGGCGCGGGAAGGTAGTGACGACAAATAACAATACAGGACTCTTTAGAGGCCCTGTGATTGTAATCAGTCCACTTGAAATCCTTTAACTTTGATCAATTGGAGGGAAGTCTGGTGCAGAGCCACTGACCCATGCACAGGGCCAGCCTTAGGCCTTTGGGCGCCCTGTGCAAGAAATCTTCCCGACGCGGGAAGGTAGTGACGACAAATAACAATACAGGACTCTTTAGATTTTCCAGACCCTGGGGTTGACATTAGTCCAGATTTACATCTTGTGACCCATGAGGATGTTCCAGGCACTACTTGTGAAATAAAGACAGATAATAAAGTGAATGATCCTTCTCCTTGGGACTTGCAAAGCAGTTGTACCTAGGTGGGTGTTGGACCTCCTACGACTCAGTTTCCTTTGGCACAGGTTGCAAATGGCATCGCTGTTGTCAGAGGCAGACACACAAAAAAAATGCCACACTGCTGAGCTCTGCAATGACGGCATTCTGGTGGTGGACACAGCATGCGTTGATTGGCGTGCTGTCGGGCTGACCCCGGGTGCCGATGCATGCTGTCTGACTGTGCCACTAGCTCCTTGCGACGACCCCCCCCTGCTTCCAACTGGTCTCCTCCTCCTCCTCTCTGTCTCCCCATCTGAACTTTCGCCCTGTTCTTCTTCTCTTCTAGCGGGCACCCACGTGACATCCATGGACGCATCGCCATCATCAACCGCTTCGCTTGTATCTGACAATTCAGAAAAGGAAGCAGCAGCGGGTACAACATCATCATCATCACACCGTACCTCCATGTGTTTAATGCTGCCTGCCTGAGACATATCCCTGTTATCTACATCCTCTAGCAATAATGGTTGCGCATCACTCATTTCTTCAAACGGGTGTGTGAATGACTCCTCTGACATACCAAGTAAAGCGGCTGTGGTGCTAGTTTTGGTGGTGGCGGCAGGCGGGTGAGTGCTATCTTAAGAGGTGCCTGAAGCTAAGCTGGAGGAGGATGGTGCGTCAAGGTTCCGAGCGGAGGCTGTACAAGATTGGGTGTCCTGTGTTAGCCAGTCAACTATGTCCTCAGAACTTTTCAAGTTCAGGGTACGTGGCTTCTGAAAAATGGGCATTATTCTAGGGCAAAAGGGAATCACAGCACCACGACCACGACGGCCCCTGCGGGGTGGCCTGCCTCTGCCTGTCATTTTTTTGGGGATTAGTGGTACTATGCGTGCAAGCTACTGTGAGACCAGATATGATTGGCAATGTGAACTGTAACAGTTCTGCAGAGCACACACTGTAGGCCTGAGACACCCGCTTGAAGACAAGTAACTGCTATTCAATCTATAACAGTGAAAAACTAATTTTGGTTGTAAAAGCACGCTATAGAGACACAAGATATGAGTGGCAACTGTCAAAGCACACTGGCACAGTTCTGCAGAGCACACGCTGAAGTAGGCCTGAGACATCCGCTTGAAGACAAGTAACTGCTATTCAATCTATAACAGTGAAAAACAAATTTTGTTTTTAAAAGCACGCTATAGAGACACCAGATATGATTGGCAATGTGCACTGGAACAGTGCTGCAGAGCACACGCTGAAGTAGGCCTGAGACAACCGCTTGAAGACAAGTAACTGCTATTCAATCTATAACAGTGAAAAACAAATTTTGGTTGTAAAAGCACGCTATAGAGACACAAGATATGAGTGGCAACTGTCAAAGCACACTGGCACAGGTCTGCAGAGCACACGCTGAAGTAGGCCTGACACCCAGACGCTTGCAGACAACTAACTGCTCTTCCATTACAGTGAAAAAAATTATTTATTTTAAATCTAAAGCTTAAGCTATTGTAAAAACAGATATGAGTGGTGACACTGGGCAAGAGGGCACATTATCCACTGTGAAACTCACACAGAAGCTGGAAGGCAGGCAACTGCTCTTCTATTACAGTGGAAACAAAGTTTTGGTTTTAAAAGCACGCTATAGAGACACCAGATATGAGTGGCAACTGTCAAAGTACGCTGGCAGGGTTGTGCAGGGCACACGCTGAAGGAAGGCCTGACAGAGCCGCTTGAAGGACACTGACTGGCTGCTATTAGCTTACACTGGAAACCTTTTTTCTTTGTAAAAGCACGCTAAAGAGACACCAGATATGATTGGCAACTGTCAAAGCACGCTGGCAGGGTTGTGCAGGGCACAAGCTGATGGAAGGCCTGACAGAGCCGCTTGAAGTACACTGACTGGCTGCTATTAGCTTACACTGGAAACCTTTTTTCTTTGTAAAAGCACGCTAAAGAGACACCAGATATGATTGGCAACTGTCAAAGCACGCTGGCAGGGTTGTGCAGGGCACACGCTGATGGAAGGCCTGACAGAGCCGCTTGAAGGACACTGACTGTCTGCTATTAGCTTACACTGGAAACCTTTTTTCTTTGTAAAAGCACGCTAAAGAGACAGCAGATATGATTGGCAACTGTCAAAGCACGCTGGCAGGGTTGTGCAGGGCACACGCTGAAGGAAGGCCTGACAGAGCCGCTTGAAGGACACTGACTGGCTGCTATTAGCTTACACTGGAAACCTTTTTTCTTTGTAAAAGCACGCTAAAGAGACACCAGATATGATTGGCAACTGTCAAAGCACGCTGGCAGGGTTGTGCAGGGCACACGCTGATGGAAGGCCTGACAGAGCCGCTTGAAGGACACTGACTGGCTGCTATTAGCTTACACTGAAAACCTTTTTTCTTTGTAAAAGCACGCTAAAGAGACACCAGATATGATTGGCAACTGTCAAAGCACGCTGGCAGGGTTGTGCAGGGCACACGCTGATGGAAGGCCTGACAGAGCCGCTTGAAGGACACTGACTGGCTGCTATTAGCTTACACTGGAAACCTTTTTTCTTTGTAAAAGCACGCTAAAGAGACACCAGATATGATTGGCAACTGTCAAAGCACGCTGGCAGGGTTGTGCAGGGCACACGCTGATGGAAGGCCTGACAGAGCCGCTTGAAGGACACTGACTGGCTGCTATTAGCTTACACTGGAAACCTTTTTTCTTTGTAAAAGCACACTAAAGAGACAGCAGATATGATTGGCAACTGTCAAAGCACGCTGGCAGGGTTGTGCAGGGCACACGCTGAAGGAAGGCCTGACAGAGCCGCTTGAAGGACACTGACTGGCTGCTATTAGCTTACACTGGAAACCTTTTTTCTTTGTAAAAGCACGCTATAGAGACACCAGATATGATTGGCAACTGTCAAAGTACGCTGGCAGGATTGTGCATGGCACACGCTGAAGGAAGGCCTGACAGAGCCGCTTGAAGGACACTGACTGGCTGCTATTAGCTTACACTGGAAACCTTTATTCTTTGTAAAAGCACGCTAAAGAGACAGCAGATATGATTGGCAACTGTCAAAGCACGCTGGCAGGGTTGTGCAGGGCACACGCTGAAGGAAGGCCTGACAGAGCCGCTTGAAGGACACTGACTGGCTGCTATTAGCTTACACTGGAAACCTTTTTTCTTTGTAGAAGCACGCTAAAGAGACACCAGATATGATTGGCAACTGTCAAAGCACGCTGGCAGGGTTGTGCAGGGCACACGCTGATGGAAGGCCTGACAGAGCCGCTTGAAGGACACTGACTGGCTGCTATTAGCTTACACTGGAAACCTTTTTTCTTTGTAAAAGCACGCTAAAGAGACACCAGATATGATTGGCAACTGTCAAAGTACGCTGGCAGGGTTGTGCAGGGCACACGCTGAAGGAAGGCCTGACAGAGCCGCTTGAAGGACACTGACTGGCTGCTATTAGCTTACACTGGAAACCTTTTTTCTTTGTAAAAGCACGCTAAAGAGACACCAGATATGATTGGCAACTGTCAAAGCACGCTGGCAGGGTTGTGCAGGGCACACGCTGATGGAAGGCCTGACAGAGCCGCTTGAAGGACACTGACTGGCTGCTATTAGCTTACACTGGAAACCTTTTTTCTTTGTAAAAGCACGCTAAAGAGACACCAGATATGATTGGCAACTGTCAAAGCACGCTGGCAGTGTTGTGCAGGGCACACGCTGAAGGAAGGCCTGACAGAGCCGCTTGAAGGACACTGACTGTCTGCTATTAGCTTACACTGGAAACCTTTTTTCTTTGTAAAAGCACGCTATAGAGACACCAGATATGATTGGCAACTGTCAAAGTACGCTGGCAGGGTTGTGCAGGGCACACGCTGAAGGAAGGCCTGACAGAGCCGCTTGAAGGACACTGACTGGCTGCTATTAGCTTACACTGGAAACCTTTTTTCTTTGTAAAAGCACGCTAAAGAGACAGCAGATATGATTGGCAACTGTCAAAGCACGCTGGCAGGGTTGTGCAGGGCACACGCTGATGGAAGGCCTGACAGAGCCGCTTGAAGGACACTGACTGGCTGCTATTAGCTTACACTGGAAACCTTTTTTCTTTGTAAAAGCACACTAAAGAGACAGCAGATATGATTGGCAACTGTCAAAGCACGCTGGCAGGGTTGTGCAGGGCACACGCTGATGGAAGGCCTGACAGAGCCGCTTGAAGGACACTGACTGGCTGCTATTAGCTTACACTGGAAACCTTTTTTCTTTGTAAAAGCACGCTAAAGAGACAGCAGATATGATTGGCAACTGTCAAAGCACGCTGGCAGGGTTGTGCAGGGCACACGCTGATGGAAGGCCTGACAGAGCCGCTTGAAGGACACTGACTGGCTGCTATTAGCTTACACTGGAAACCTTTTTTCTTTGTAAAAGCACGCTAAAGAGACACCAGATATGATTGGCAACTGTCAAAGCACGCTGGCAGGGTTGTGCAGGGCACACGCTGATGGAAGGCCTGACAGAGCCGCTTGAAGGACACTGACTGGCTGCTATTAGCTTACACTGGAAACCTTTTTTCTTTGTAAAAGCACGCTAAAGAGACACCAGATATGATTGGCAACTGTCAAAGCACACTGGCAGTGTTGTGCAGGGCACACGCTGAAGGAAGGCCTGACAGAGCCGCTTGAAGGACACTGACTGTCTGCTATTAGCTTACACTGGAAACCTTTTTTCTTTGTAAAAGCACGCTATAGAGACACCAGATATGATTGGCAACTGTCAAAGTACGCTGGCAGGGTTGTGCAGGGCACACGCTGAAGGAAGGCCTGACAGAGCCGCTTGAAGGACACTGACTGGCTGCTATTAGCTTACACTGGAAACCTTTTTTCTTTGTAAAAGCACGCTAAAGAGACACCAGATATGATTGGCAACTGTCAAAGCACGCTGGCAGTGTTGTGCAGGGCACACGCTGAAGGAAGGCCTGACAGAGCCGCTTGAAGGACACTGACTGTCTGCTATTAGCTTACACTGGAAACCTTTTTTCTTTGTAAAAGCACGCTATAGAGACACCAGATATGATTGGCAACTGTCAAAGTACGCTGGCAGGGTTGTGCAGGGCACACGCTGAAGGAAGGCCTGACAGAGCCGCTTGAAGGACACTGACTGGCTGCTATTAGCTTACACTGGAAACCTTTTTTCTTTGTAAAAGCACGCTAAAGAGACAGCAGATATGATTGGCAACTGTCAAAGCACGCTGGCAGGGTTGTGCAGGGCACACGCTGATGGAAGGCCTGACAGAGCCGCTTGAAGGACACTGACTGGCTGCTATTAGCTTACACTGGAAACCTTTTTTCTTTGTAAAAGCACGCTAAAGAGACAGCAGATATGATTGGCAACTGTCAAAGCACGCTGGCAGGGTTGTGCAGGGCACACGCTGATGGAAGGCCTGACAGAGCCGTTTGAAGGACACTGACTGGCTGCTATTAGCTTACACTGGAAACCTTTTTTCTTTGTAAAAGCACGCTAAAGAGACACCAGATATGATTGGCAACTGTCAAAGCACGCTGGCAGGGTTGTGCAGGGCACACGCTGATGGAAGGCCTGACAGAGCCGCTTGAAGGACACTGACTGGCTGCTATTAGCTTACACTGGAAACCTTTTTTCTTTGTAAAAGCACGCTAAAGAGACAGCAGATATGATTGGCAACTGTCAAAGCACGCTGGCAGGGTTGTGCAGGGCACACGCTGAAGGAAGGCCTGACAGAGCCGCTTGAAGGACACTGACTGGCTGCTATTAGCTTACACTGGAAACCTTTTTTCTTTGTAAAAGCACGCTAAAGAGACACCAGATATGATTGGCAACTGTCAAAGCACGCTGGCAGGGTTGTGCAGGGCACACGCTGATGGAAGGCCTGACAGAGCCGCTTGAAGGACACTGACTGGCTGCTATTAGCTTACACTGGAAAACTTTTTTCTTTGTAAAAGCACGCTAAAGAGACACCAGATATGATTGGCAACTGTCAAAGCACGCTGGCAGGGTTGTGCAGGGCACACGCTGATGGAAGGCCTGACAGAGCCGCTTGAAGGACACTGACTGGCTGCTATTAGCTTACACTGGAAATCTTTTTTCTTTGTAAAAGCACGCTAAAGAGACACCAGATATGATTGGCAACTGTCAAAGCACGCTGGCAGTGTTGTGCAGGGCACACGCTGAAGGAAGGCCTGACAGAGCCGCTTGAAGGACACTGACTGTCTGCTATTAGCTTACACTGGAAACCTTTTTTCTTTGTAAAAGCACGCTATAGAGACACCAGATATGATTGGCAACTGTCAAAGTACGCTGGCAGGGTTGTGCAGGGCACACGCTGATGGAAGGCCTGACAGAGCCGCTTGAAGGACACTGACTGGCTGCTATTAGCTTACACTGGAAACCTTTTTTCTTTGTAAAAGCACGCTAAAGAGACACCAGATATGATTGGCAACTGTCAAAGCACGCTGGCAGGGTTGTGCAGGGCACACGCTGATGGAAGGCCTGACAGAGCCGCTTGAAGGACACTGACTGGCTGCTATTAGCTTACACTGGAAACCTTTTTTCTTTGTAAAAGCACGCTAAAGAGACACCAGATATGATTGGCAACTGTCAAAGCACGCTGGCAGTGTTGTGCAGGGCACACGCTGAAGGAAGGCCTGACAGAGCCGCTTGAAGGACACTGACTGTCTGCTATTAGCTTACACTGGAAACCTTTTTTCTTTGTAAAAGCACTCTATAGAGACACCAGATATGATTGGCAACTGTCAAAGTACGCTGGCAGGGTTGTGCAGGGCACACGCTGAAGGAAGGCCTGACAGAGCCGCTTGAAGGACACTGACTGGCTGCTATTAGCTTACACTGGAAACCTTTTTTCTTTGTAAAAGCACGCTAAAGAGACAGCAGATATGATTGGCAACTGTCAAAGCACGCTGGCAGGGTTGTGCAGGGCACACGCTGATGGAAGGCCTGACAGAGCCGCTTGAAGGACACTGACTGGCTGCTATTAGCTTACACTGGAAACCTTTTTTCTTTGTAAAAGCACGCTAAAGAGACACCAGATATGATTGGCAACTGTCAAAGCACGCTGGCAGGGTTGTGCAGGGCACACGCTGATGGAAGGCCTGACAGAGCCGCTTGAAGGACACTGACTGGCTGCTATTAGCTTACACTGGAAACCTTTTTTCTTTGTAAAAGCACGCTAAAGAGACACCAGATATGATTGGCAACTGTCAAAGCACGCTGGCAGTGTTGTGCAGGGCACACGCTGAAGGAAGGCCTGACAGAGCCGCTTGAAGGACACTGACTGGCTGCTATTAGCTTACACTGGAAACCTTTTTTCTTTGTAAAAGCACGCTAAAGAGACACCAGATATGATTGGCAACTGTCAAAGCACGCTGGCAGGGTTGTGCAGGGCACACGCTGATGGAAGGCCTGACAGAGCCGCTTGAAGGACACTGACTGGCTGCTATTAGCTTACACTGGAAACCTTTTTTCTTTGTAAAAGCACGCTAAAGAGACACCAGATATGATTGGCAACTGTCAAAGCACGCTGGCAGTGTTGTGCAGGGCACACGCTGAAGGAAGGCCTGACAGAGCCGCTTGAAGGACACTGACTGTCTGCTATTAGCTTACACTGGAAACCTTTTTTCTTTGTAAAAGCACGCTATAGAGACACCAGATATGATTGGCAACTGTCAAAGTACGCTGGCAGGGTTGTGCAGGGCACACGCTGAAGGAAGGCCTGACAGAGCCGCTTGAAGGACACTGACTGGCTGCTATTAGCTTACACTGGAAACCTTTTTTCTTTGTAAAAGCACGCTAAAGAGACAGCAGATATGATTGGCAACTGTCAAAGCACGCTGGCAGGGTTGTGCAGGGCACACGCTGATTGAAGGCCTGACAGAGCCGCTTGAAGGACACTGACTGGCTGCTATTAGCTTACACTGGAAACCTTTTTTCTTTGTAAAAGCACGCTAAAGAGACACCAGATATGATTATCAACTGTCAAAGCACGCTGGCAGGGTTGTGCAGGGCACACGCTGATGGAAGGCCTGACAGAGCCGCTTGAAGGACACTGACTGGCTGCTATTAGCTTACACTGGAAACCTTTTTTCTTTGTAAAAGCACGCTAAAGAGACACCAGATATGATTGGCAACTGTCAAAGCACGCTGGCAGTGTTGTGCAGGGCACACGCTGAAGGAAGGCCTGACAGAGCCGCTTGAAGGACACTGACTGGCTGCTATTAGCTTACACTGGAAACCTTTTTTCTTTGTAAAAGCACGCTATAGAGACACCAGATATGATTGGCAACTGTCAAAGTACGCTGGCAGGGTTGTGCAGGGCACACGCTGAAGGAAGGCCTGACAGAGCCGCTTGAAGGACACTGACGGGCTGCTATTAGCTTACACTGGAAACCTTTTTTCTTTGTAAAAGCACGCTAAAGAGACACCAGATATGATTGGCAACTGTCAAAGCACGCTGGCAGGGTTGTGCAGGGCACACGCTGATGGAAGGCCTGACAGAGCCGCTTGAAGGACACTGACTGGCTGCTATTAGCTTTCACTGGAAACCTTTTTTCTTTGTAAAAGCACGCTAAAGAGACACCAGATATGATTGGCAACTGTCAAAGCACGCTGGCAGTGTTGTGCAGGGCACACGCTGAAGGAAGGCCTGACAGAGCCGCTTGAAGGACATTGACTGTCTGCTATTAGCTTACACTGGAAACCTTTTTTCTTTGTAAAAGCACGCTATAGAGACAGCAGATATGATTGGCAACTGTCAAAGCACGCTGGCAGGGTCGTGCAGGGCACACGCTGAAGGAAGGCCTGACAGAGCCGCTTGAAGGACACTGACTGGCTGCTATTAGCTTACACTGGAAACCTTTTTTCTTTGTAAAAGCACGCTAAAGAGACACCAGATATGATTGGCAACTGTCAAAGCACGCTGGCAGGGTTGTGCACGGCACACGCTGATGGAAGGCCTGACAGAGCCGTTTGAAGGACACTGACTGGCTGCTATTAGCTTACACTGGAAACCTTTTTTCTTTGTAAAAGCACGCTAAAGAGACAGCAGATATGATTGGCAACTGTCAAAGCACGCTGGCAGGGTTGTGCAGGGCACACGCTGAAGGAAGGCCTGACAGAGCCGCTTGAAGGACACTGACTGGCTGCTATTAGCTTACACTGGAAACCTTTTTTCTTTGTAAAAGCACGCTAAAGAGACACCAGATATGATTGGCAACTGTCAAAGCACGCTGGCAGGGTTGTGCAGGGCACACGCTGATGGAAGGCCTGACAGAGCCGCTTGAAGGACACTGACTGGCTGCTATTAGCTTACACTGGAAACCTTTTTTCTTTGTAAAAGCACGCTAAAGAGACACCAGATATGATTGGCAACTGTCAAAGCACGCTGGCAGTGTTGTGCAGGGCACACGCTGAAGGAAGGCCTGACGGAGCCGCTTGAAGGACACTGACTGTCTGCTATTAGCTTACACTGGAAACCTTTTTTCTTTGTAAAAGCACGCTATAGAGACACCAGATATGATTGGCAACTGTCAAAGTACGCTGGCAGGGTTGTGCAGGGCACACGCTGAAGGAAGGCCTGACAGAGCCGCTTGAAGGACACTGACTGGCTGCTATTAGCTTACACTGGAAACCTTTTTTCTTTGTAAAAGCACTCTAAAGAGACAGCAGATATGATTGGCAACTGTCAAAGCACGCTGGCAGGGTTGTGCAGGGCACACGCTGAAGTAGGCCTGACACCCAGATGCTTGCAGACAACTAACTGCTCTTCTATTACAGTGAAAAAAAATTATTTATTTTAAATCTAAAGCTTAACCGATTGTTAAAACAGATATGAGTGGTGGCACTGACTGTGCAAATGGGCAAGGCATCCAACCTGACACAGAAGCTGGCAGGCAGGCAACTGCTCTTCTATTACAGTGAAAAAAAAATATTTATTTTAAATGTAAAGCTTAACCTATTGTTAAAACAGATATGAGTGGTGGTACTGGGCAAATAGGCACAGCATCCAATGTGAACCTCACACAGAAGCTGGCAGGCAGGCACCTGCAATTACATTACACAGGAAAAAAAAAAAAAAGCAGCCTGATGTTATAGCCCTAAAAAGGGCTTTTTGGGGTGCTGTCCTTACAGCAGAGATCAGATGAGTCCTTCAGGATTGTAGTGGACACTGAATACCCTAGCCCAGCTATCAATTTCCCTATGTAATCAGCAGCAGCTAAACTTTCCCTCCTCTCACTAAGCATGCATCTTCCGAATGAATCGAAAATGGATGCTGGGAGGGAGGTTGGAGGGTGTGGAAGGGAGGGAGTGCTGCTGATTGGCTGTAATGTGTCTGCTGACCGAGAGGCACAGGGTCAAAGTTTGCCCAATGATGACGAATAGGGGGCGGATCGAACTGCGCATGTGTCCGCCCGCCGCGGCGAACGCGAACAAGCTAATTTCGCCGGGAACTGTCCGCCGGCGGACAGTTCGGTACATCACTAAATATGAGCTACTTGAGCTCTTATTTGTGTTCAAGACCCTGATGCCAGTTCACCAGTTGTTGATCTAACCATCACTATTTGGCCCTTGTCAAAGTCACTCAGATGTTTTCACTTGCCCATTTTTACAGCTTCTAACACATTAAATTCAAGTACTGACTGTTAACTTGCTGCCTAATATATCCCACCCCTTGACAGGTGCCATTGTAACAATACAATAAATATTATTTACTTCACCTGTCAGTGGTTTTAAGGTTGTGGCTCAGTGTACATTTGTCAAAGTTTTGCATAATGGTTTTTAATTCACTGCAATTTGTTATGTATTTCTTTAACTGGCTTTAAAAAGAGAGTTTCTTAGTGTGTCTGTCGATTTCAGAAAGTTTCTCTTATAGTAAATACGTGAATTTTTGTTTTAAGTAAATACGTTTGGAATCTTTACTTTTTGTCTAGGGTCTCAGGCAGTACAATATGATAAAAAACACAAGTAAGTGGCTCCCTATTTAGCTCCAAAATAATGTGATGAAGTTCAGATATGTATATGTGTAAATAAAGTATTCAAAGACTATTATAATATGCCCTCTGTGCATACATATTACAAAAAATCCTTGATATACATGAAATGTATTTTAGTTTATATTATACAGTAAATATCTACGAGAAACAATATGCAAGAGAATCAGGGCCTTTATTGTCTCATATATTATATGGGAAACAGTGACACCAGCTGGTAATGATGCAGTACTACAGAATTTGATGTGCTGTACATCAAGCGGCTGCATTAAAAATCGAATTCATATTTTTATGTTATGCTTAATAATGCCTTTCAAAAAGTCATGCATGAAAACATAGTTAATTTTATATTATTTTCTCCACAAATCCCTTAATCTGAAACTTGACAGATCCTCTTTAAATTATAGTTTCAGAAACAGAACTGAAACCACACAATGCTGCAGGACAGAAAGGGTATTAAAGAAATTCAAAACAGCCATGTCACAAGTCAACAAATAGTGAACAATTCATTAAATAAAAAGCAAAATTCAGGTTGAAAAAGGTGCGTTTTTGGTTATTTTGATATACACTATGCAACACCATTTTTTTTTTCTAAATTCACCACAATTCATTTTAGATATCAAAGTCTTTCTTGCCACATATATATATATATATATGCATGTGCACATTAAGGTGGCCCTTTCAATGCCAATAAAGAGATAACCTTTCCTGTGCTAAATGGCATTAAAACATTCAACCTCTGAGTCACAACAAATAGCGAGGTCAGGTATGGTAGTGGTTTCTGGAGAAGGCTTATAGGTGGTATATTTATTCTGAGTCTCACCAAAAGAGAGGTCAGAAAATGGTAGTGGTTTTTGGAGAAGGCTTATAGGTGGGATATTTATTCTGAGTCTCACCAAAAGAGAGGTCAGAAAATGGTAGTGGTTTCTGGAGAAGGCTTATAGGTGGCATATCTATTCTGAGTCTCACCAAAAGCGAGGTCAGAAAATGGTAGTGGTTTCTGGAGAGGACCCATAGGTAGTATTTCTATTCCTGTGTATTTCACATGGTTGTGGTGAGGGGAGAGGCATCATATATAATGATTTTTGGTAGTTCATCTGACATTGAGAGGGAATATATCTGCTGTGTTCTATTGGGCAGCACATTCATTGATTAAAATGGAATGTATCCCAAGAAATATGTATTACAGTGTGAATAAAAATTGAGAACTACTGAAAAACCTTTTAGATTATTTATTTTAGATTAATCTCTGTTATCTAACATCAAGACTTTTGCAGGTTTGTTCGTGCTTTGTGTAGTTGTGTAGATGACTAGGATAAGGTCATTAAATATGTGAAATTTCACATCTGCTGTACCAAGAGCTTTGTAAAAACATGTATTGCTGATTGTAACAATTTTACAAAAACATTCTTTATAGTTTTTGTTGTTTTGTTAAAGTAAAAATCGCCTGGAATTCATTTCAATGTTGAGATGTTCTTAAAATTTGCTTTAAAGTCTCAGAAATTCTCACTTTAGTAAATAGACTTGGTAGTTTCCTCCAACAATCATGTATTTCTTACCTTTTGGTAGTTGATGTCTCTAGATTTTGAAATAATGTGCATGAGCATTTATTCTGCTGTAAATCCCAAAACTATGTGCAGTGTTTTCAGGGTTATTTAAGCACTTTGGTTTTATTTAATCTAGAAATACTGGAAATTTAGATGGTGAAAAAACACTGCTGTCTTCTTTAATGCAAATGCTCATTTTTACTTTATGATAATTAAGTCAATTTAGCATCCTGTCTATGAAAATGAAAATGAAAGGGATTCCTGTGAAGCATTTAAAACCCAAGTGAAATAGAATGTTTTTATTGTTTTAGTGTCAACATTTTATAGTTTGTTATTGACTGACATCTAGTGGACAAAATTGTTTCTGGAGGTTATAGTTCCACTATCTGAAAACACCACAAAAACTAAACCAGCATTACTGTCTGTTTAACATACTCATATTATACAACTTTTGTTGGTTGTTTACATTTTTTGTAAATATTTTAATGCAGAGTTAAGGAGGGTGAGTTTTCTAGTATATTAAATCAGAGATATAATTTATCACTGTAGTAAATTGGAATGTATTTACTAGTTATATTCAGCATCATTTAATAATGTTACAATATCAAAAATAAATAACATGTTTCTGATTTACTTTAGTTATGATGCACATAACATGGTGCATGATGTTCATCTGACAGCAAAGTCTCTTCTCTTCACTGTGGGAATATTTGAACATGAATTTAGGTTAAACTTTGCGATGAAAACATGGCATAAATTTTCAAAAGGTATAAATAAAGCTGTACTTTGCCATTCTTATTTCTAATTCCCATTTTAAACTTTGTTGTGTAAATTTTCTATTTTTTTAATTTCAGTATAGTATTGAGAAAAAAAAATGTTTCTTGATTATTTAAAGCCCTCATTTGTACCATGTAGATGTTGTAAAACAACATAAAAAGTATCAATCTTCAAGCCTTTTAGGCAAATGCTTTTTGGATGTATGAGTCAAAATTATTTTATGGGGGGATTAGTGAAAAATTTTATGTTGTGACAGCAATAAAACAAACAAACAAAAAACAAATACATAAAAAAACAAGGGTTAAAGTATCATGACTTGGTTTTGTTTCCTGTCTTTGGTTCTTAGAAAGTATGTCAACATTTGATACAAACATTATTATTTATATGCTAAGTCACAACCTTAGCTTCCTGTGTGGAAGCACAGAGAGCCCCTCTCCTGACGGTCACTTAATGTTCTCTGTGTGTGTGTGTGTGTGTGTGTGTAAGAGCCTGTGTGTGTTAGAGCCTACGTGTGTGCAAGAGCCTGTGTGTGCAAGAGCCTGTGTGTGTGTCAGAGCCTTTGTGTGTGTTTGTTAGAGCCTCTGTGTGTTTGTGTAAGAGTCTGTGTGTGTAAGAGCCTATGTGTGTGTTAGAGCCTATGTGTGTGTGTGTGTGTGTGTGTGTGTGAGAGAGCCTGTGTATGTGTGTGTGTAAGAGCCTCTGTGTGTGTTTGTGTGTAAGAGCCTCTATATGTGTTATAGCCTCTGTGTGTGTAAGAAAGTGTATGTTTAAGAGCCTCTCTGTGTGTGTAGGAGCCTCTGTTTGTGTTTAAGAGCCTGTGTGTGTGTGTGTGTGTGTGTGTAAGTGACTCTGTGTGTGTAAGAGCATCTGTGTGTGTAAGAGCCTCTGTGTGTGTGTATGAGCCCATGTGTGAGTGTGTGTATGAGCAAATGAGGATGTATATGAGCCAGTGACTGTGTGCTTGTATGTAAACAAGTAGCCAGTGTGTGTGTCTATGACCCAGTGTGTATATGTCTAATTGTGAGCCAGTAAGTGCATGGGTCAGTGAGCAATAGTGTGTGAGAGGATTTCCATTCCTATATGCTACAGAGAGGAGTAAAAGGTGGATAAAACACAGAATGGGGCAAAGGAGATAAGTGATTTTAAAGGAGAAAAACATTCAAAAGGGGGATAAAAGACACAAGGGGGTTAAGATCCACAAAAGGTAGGATAAAGACTCAAAAGTATGAAAAGAATGACAAACGGATGATACAATTTGCAAATAAGGAAAAGAGTAACAAAAAGGCAGCAAGATGCACAAAGGGGACAAAAGGATGGTTAAGATAGGCAAAATGGGGGTGGATAGACACACGGATGTTGACAAATATTGACGGCAGCAAAATGTGTCTTCGCCTATGTAGACAAAATTACTTGCACCGGCCCTGCCCATGACTTTGATGTCTGTTCATTTGTTGTCCTTCCTTGCACCAAGTTTGGTAGATCCTAACCACTGCATACCAGGAACACCCCACAAGACTTGTCGTTTTGTATATTTTCTGACCCAGTTGTCTAACCATCACTATTTTGCCCTTGTCAAAGTCACTCAGATCTTTTCACTTGCTAATTTTTCCTGCTTACAATACATAAAATTTAAGAACTGACTGTTCACTTGCTGCCTAATATATCACACACCTTGACATATGCTATTGTAACAATATAATCAATGTTATTCACTTCAAATGTTAGTGGTTTTAATGTTGTGGATGATCTGTGTAGTTAAAAATTAAAGCAGCACTATCAAAATAAGTATTTTACAATGAAATAAACTTTATCAAATTCTCATATTGACTGTGTTGGAATTTCACTAAAATTTCAACCAAGTCAAAAGATATACTGAGACAAAATACACAATTTTTCCTATGTCTGATACTTCTAGTCACTGGGAGGAGGTACCTCCATCTAGAAGTGTCAATCATCCAGCTGTCACCAGTAACAGCTACAGGGAATTAACTCTGTCTATGGAGGGTCCAGCAGTCTTGTGGGATCCTCCATAGCCCTCAATGCTGTACTCTTATGCATGCATGAGAGTACAGTAGCGTGGAAGCATCAGGCAGAAGAAGAAGGTTCAGGCAGTCTTTAGAATTGCGTAAAGTCTGCAGACGGTGACAGTGCTATTTTAAGAAAACATCGTACATGAAATCCCTGTCATAATTTTTAGGACATAGATTACATTTTGGTAACACAAACAATGTCTAATACTGTTTGTGTGCATTTGGTGAATTTGGCTGATTGGGGGTTTAGCTGAATATCGTTTCTCTGAAGCACCACACACACACAGACTTATAACTGAGCAAATTACTAGCGCGATGGATGAGAATGTTTGTTTGCTTTGGGATAATTTATGGGAAAAAAATGATTGATGGCTAGGGGACAGCCAATAAATGCTGATTTTATTCACAGATCAAGTGAGATGTGACCAATAGATGGAAACATGAGGAGCATTAAAATATCTATACCTATGTATTATCTATTTGCATATATAATATATAACTATAGATATTTTGTTTACTGCTCCTCCTTTTTTTCGCCTTTATGAGTTACTTTTTCTCACTGTATCTATGCGCCTATTAGTGTACTGCAGAATATTTACATAATATTTATATTATGTATATACTTTGAAGAACATTGATTGACCCATTTTTGACCCCCACCATTTTTGACCCTTTTGACCCCCCTCCCTCCCACCCCTCCCCCCCTCCCCCCCTCCCCCCCCAAAAAAAAATTAAACCCTTTCGGAGGTCCTGAATTAAATTTCATTTTTTGAAAAAATGGCTCAGCTGAACCACATTTTTCTTCCGTGCTCAAGTTTATGAAATATATGACACTCCACATACATTTTCTCAACACTTTTCATATTATCTGACAGCACATGTAATATAATAATCAATGATAAGGCTTTACATTTTTCTTTTTAGTGCTGTTTTGTTTTAATTTTATTTGAGATTTATGTCACAATAGTAGCTTATTCACCTAATAATTGGTGCAACTTTGCTAGTTTGCCCAAGTATCATGAATGTATTAGTTGCATAGAAAATGCCAAATGTATTTCATCATAGTGCACTTCTTTAGAAAATAGCTATTCTGAACTACTAATACAACTTTAAATGGGTCCAATGAAAACCTGTCTGACTGGCCTCTTACTGATGAGACAATGCAGGGAGTGATGCTGAAGCATTCTCTGCTTGGTTCCAGTGCCAGCTTCCGTAGACAGTTTATCATACTTAATGGTGTAAGGGGAGACCTTCAAGCATATAAAGCAGCTATCAGTAGATGGATTATATCAACTATCATACAAGCTTACAAAGCATCCAGGATGCTGGTCCCTGAAGGAAAGCTCACTCTACACGGTCCCTCTTTTCGTCCTGAGAAGCAGCGGCCAAAGTGTCCCCAGAACTAATATGCAAAGAAGCTTTGATTAAACATTATCAAATAGACGTGAAGGCTGGTCAATTTGGTAAAACAGTTCTTTCTGCATCTAAATTTCAAATTTTATTTATTTGCTGTTTTTGTCACGTTTTGGTCATGATGGCAAATTTAGGGTAAAATAACCAAGCTGTTATTATAGAGTTGGAGAATTAACATGTTTTCCAGATCATTTACTTTAATCAAAGATCTGACATTTGGTTTCTTCGATTTACTGCTGTTTTAACTATAGTGAGTAAATAATCTTTAAAGCAACACAAACATTACAATATAACCACATTTGACAAACTTACAAATAACTATTTTTTTTTTTTTTGCATAGAAATTTCATTTTGGAGGTGCTTAACCAATGTAACACAGTAAAGGGCAAAGAAAAGGAATGACTGACAGAAAAAAAAAAACATTTGAAACAGGGTATATTTTCAAACTCATAGCCTTTCAGTGCATGTCAGAAGCACACAAACCTAAACAAATATTTGGTCACATTAGAAAGAAGTGAATTTTCCTCTTTATGAAGATGTGAGGGTGTATTGAAACAGGTTGGCAAAAATTTAAGTAAACTGTAAGCATTTGCTGGGGAATGGACATCTCTTAGCTAGTTTATCTGTTTATCTTTCCTATTATTTATGCATTTGAATTATACTCAGTAATTGTACTGGCTAACAAATTCAATAAATATCAAGCAAAATAAAACAGAGCTTCCTAGCATCTTAACAATTACAATAAGCTGTAGTGGATATAGTGTGTGGAATGTCTATTTAATGGGACACTGTAGTCAACTGAACAACTTCATCTTAAGAGAAAAATACAGTGAAAATACAGTGTTTACATTGAAAGCTAGGAACACCTCCAGTTGCAGTCACTAAGAATGCCACCAGAGGGACTTCCGAGTTGATTGAGGCATACAACTCATCAATCCACTCAGATCTGCTGTCAGCAGAGCACCAGGCAGCACTGTGTCTCCTCCCTCTGCATGCAGACACTGACTGACCTTTCCTCATAGAGATTCAATGAGGAGATGCTGATTGGCCAGGGCTGTGTTTGAATCATGCTGGCTCTGCCCCTGATCTACCTCCTTGTCAGTCTCAGCCAATCCTATGGGGAAGCACTGTGATTGGACTAGGCTACCACTTCTGATGATGTCAGCAGATTTTTTTTTTTTTTTTAGGCAAACAGCATGCAGAGTTACAGCTTCTGACTTGAATACAGTAAGAGTTTTACTATATTTATGGAGGCATGAGGGGCCCAGGGGGGCTAGATGGTGGTTTTAACACTATAGGGTCAGGAATACATGTAGTTGCACTGGTGACTATAGTGTCCATTTGAAGGTAGAGGTAGCATCAATTACTATGTCCAAAAGATCTCATATTTTAAATAGTAAAGCAGCCAGGGCTCATACCTTATCCATGGTATTGGGGTGGAAAGATTATTCCACCTGGATCCATTATTTTGGCTATAGTTGATGGATTGCTAACCTACTACAGCCTGAGCAGGTTTGAAACCATTTTAAAACTTTCATTCCTTATGGTTTAGGTAAGGTTAGGATATATAAGCAGAAGTATGGCAAATAACCTCCTGGTAAAATAAAAAATATTATTTGCTATGGACTGAAAAAAAATAATTATTTCTAGAGATTGGTAGAATGGTAACAACAATTTTATCATATTGGAGACATATTGTAACCAGCAAGGAAAACTAGTTGTCTTTAATTAAAGTTGATGGGTAATAAAACAAATAAAAAATCTCTAGTTCTTGATAGTGGAGAATAAGTTTAAAGAATACAATTATGACATATTTAGGAGTGGAGCTAACCTTGGAGCTGCATGGACACATCCTAGCCATACTTTGCATCTTCTCTGAGTGAATCCTTTGCCATAGAAACATAGAAACATAGAATGTGACGGCAGATAAGAACCATTCGGCCCATCTAGACTGCCCAATACATCAGGACCTTTTTCACATAGGACTCCCTAAATGATCCCTAACATCCCAACACTCCACCAGTAAAACAACTACTGGCAAATCGGGTACACTCACCAAGTTTTTTCCAGGACAATGCCAACTCCCAAGCAGGACTGTCAGGCTTCAATATGGCACTGTAATCACCATGCAATGGCTCATCTCCTTCTAGCCCTGGTGGCCCCAAAAGCTCCATATTTGCAGTTGAAACTGATATGACAGATATCCTCAAAAACCTACCCTTTAAAAGTGACTTGGCAAATATGCTAGTAAAATTGGAAGATTATTTTCAAGAAAAACTTGATGCCATCGGAACGGACATCCTCAATGTTGGATAAACCTGTCTTACATGCAGAGACATATGGATGACTTAGATAACAATGGAATGCATAACAGCCTCTGTATAAAAGGCCTGCTGGAACAGGACCATAAATAAATATGCTCTTAGGAAAACCTGTTGACTTGCCGGTTATATTTGAACATGTGCATAGAGTCTCATACTGTCTTACTGTATTACATAAAGGGACTTCACACACAATATGCTCAATCAAAGATGCAGCCCCATTCCTCTGAAATCTGGACCTCCCGGAGATACAGCTTCAAGACTGGTATGGATCGCTCCAGCTGCACACCATGGCTCAACTTCTACAATGCCAGCTATGGCAACTTCCCTAAAAGAAATGGAGCAATGAGGTGAGAGACTCTTTCTCCCAGCTCCACATCACCTAGAACAGTGATGGCAAATCTTTTTGAGCCTGAGTGCCCAAACAGCACATGCCAACTTTTTTCCCCTCAAAGTGCCAACACGGCAATTAAACAACTTGTACAGTACAGTACGAACTAATTAACATATTTTGTTTTAAAAGAAGAACACAACAACAGAGAGTTCAGTGATACAAATTTTAAATAATGATATGAATAATAGATAAAATTAAGCTTGTATTTATTAGTATCTCCAACAAAGCAATACATACATAAAGTACATACACACAGACTGCTGAATTCAGTCACAGACTGCTAAACACATTCACACACTGACTGTTGAATACATACACAAACCGACACACACACAGACTGCTGAATACACACACAGACTGCTAAATACACAGCCAGACAGACTGCTGAATGCATACACACAGTCCGCTGAATACATGTACACAGTTCGCTGAATACATGCACATAGTCTGCTGAATACACACACAAACATACACACAGACTGTTGAATACATACACACTGCCCGCTGAATGCACACACACAGACTGCTGAATACACACAAACTGCTGAATACATTCAGACTGCTCAATACACACACTGCTCAATACACACGCACAGACTGCTGAATACACACAAACTGCTGAATACACACACTACTAAATACACACACTGCTGAATACACATAAAGACAGACTGCTGAATATACAGACACACGGAATGCCAAGTACACACACAGACTGCTGAATACATACAGGGTGCTGAATACATACAGACTACTGAATACACACACACATACTGCATTGAGGGGTGCAGTGTATATGTTTGTGTGTATGGGTGCAGAGTGCATGTGGAGTGCTGTGTGTGAGGGGTGCTGTGTGTGTGTGTGAGGGGTGCTGTGTGTAAGGACTGCTTTGTGTGTGAGGGGGTGCTGTGTGTGGGGGAGTGCTTTGTGTGTGGGGAGGGGTGCTGTGTGGGGAGAGGAGGAGTGCTGTTTGGGGGGGTGATGTGTGGGGAGGATAGGTGCTGTGTGGGGGAGGAGTGTTGTGTGTGTGGCGGGGTGCTGTGTGTGTGGGGGGAGGGGTGCTGTGTGGGGGAGGAGTGACGTGTGTGTGGCAGGGGTGCTGTGTGTGTTTGGGGGTAAGGGTGCTGTGTGTGGGGGGGGGTGGTAAAGATACATAAAAAGTACATAAAATCTTTATTCCCCCTCCTTTCTTCTTACCTTTGGAGAAGGAGGGGGGACGCAGCCAGCCCTGGAGGTCCAGTTGTGGTAAGTACGTGTCTGACTGCAACTCTCCTGTCCTCCCGTGCAATGCTGTATGGAGTGTTGCCATGGGAATGTGTGGCAATGCTCCACACAGCCTGCTCACGGGAGGACAAGATAATTGATTTGCAGATCCCCCCCCACCTCCAGGTCCTCCCGACACAAAAGCAGAGTAGGCACCTGCCGTTTTGGGCAGGCAGGTGCCTACTCAGAATTGCTGCTGACAGACGCAACCGGCTTCCCCCCAGATACCTATGGCCCCACACGTGTGCCATAGGTTCGCCATAACTGACCTAGAGAAACCCAGCTGCGAGAATAAGACATTTCACAATTCACTTGTTTTGAAATATTGGCTACATAACCTCCTCACAGCATTGTCCTTTGCACAGACTGGCCATTTGGATTCATATCTCGGTTCTACACTCCCACAAAACCTGACTTCGGCAGTAATTTAAGCAGTACCTACATTTATTCTGCAAATATCTGTATCATCCACACATAGATTTCTCAGGTCTCATACTACTAGACCTCATTCCTCTTTCACCTAATAGTATCAGTAACCTCCTTGCCCTCTCCTTCTCCCCCCTCTCTACCTCCATTTCCTCCCTCCATCTCCTCCCCCCACCTATACGGTGCCACTAATGTTGCCAACCGGACTTCACTTCCCAACTTGGGATAGACACCAACTGAATCAGTTGACATTACATTAATTTCCTCAGCTCACTAATGTGATGTTTGTTCTATTTTGTTTGGTTGTACATAGTTGGTTTTATTTCTGTTTTATTGCCACTGTCTGTGGGTTTGAACAGTGGATCGCTTTTCTCTTTTCTCTTACAGTAACTACCCTTAGCAAGAGGGGATATATCTCTCCTGGAAAACACCACTTGCTGTTAACAGCATTTCACAAATGAAAGGTGAATATAGCATTCATTGAGAAAACCTGTTTCTGCAAATATGTTGCCCACACTCTGCGTAATCATAAATACCAATTGGGTACTTTAGCAACTACACAGGGGCTATGGCTCGATGGGCCATTCTGTTTGCAGCACATGTACCTTTTACTTATAAGGCACAAGAAAAAGATGATAATGGTAGATTAATAATGGTTTTAGGGCAGATAAGTCATAATATGTTCACCTTGGCCAATCTTTATGTCCCAAAGAAGAAACAATGTTACACATTATGCAGAGCTCTCGGACCAAATAGAGCTATTTACAGATTGTAAACTGGGAGTGCTAGGGGATTTAAACACTTCTCTAGACTTCAATCTTGATACGACTTTGGATTGACTAACCTACTAGCTCAAGCTCAACTGTTTGATATATGGCAGATTTCCCATCACCATACAGAAGACTACTCATTTTAATCTCCACCAATGAGAACATACTCTAGATTAGATATGCTGTTTCTGCCAGTCAAGTTCCTTCACTTGTCCCAAAACTGCGAGTACATTCCAGTAACCTGGTACGATCATATGCCCCTGTCTCTTGCCATACTGATGCCTTCCCGCTCAAAAGTTTCCAATGGAAACTTAATGACCAATTGCTAAATAGTCAAGAATTGGTTTCACATGTTGAGAAATCTATCCATCAATACTTTACTGAAAACTCTTCACCCTCTATTTCACCCACCATAATGTGGGAAGCTCTTAAATGTGTACTCAGGGAGATACTTATAGTGAGATTAGAGATGTGGAAAACGTCCACAAACAAAGCTGCTCCCTCGATATTTATAAACATCTAATTTCTCAAGATTGGAATTGCAACAACTGCTTAGTGCTCTAATAAAATGCAAATTACTCTTGATAATTACTCTTATTTCTCCCAAGATGACAAAATGTGGCTGATTACTTGCATGAGATTTGCAACAAACTTGGCAAACAAAATGTATCTCCAAAATAAAATAAAAAAAATCTTCCAAAGAAGGCTTTCATTTGCTCCCTGATATTATGATGTCATTATATAATTTATATTCCACATGATATAATCTTAGAAATGAAATGCCAGTATTATCTGACATAGAAAAGTAAATTTCATCCAGAATTAAACACACTATTCCACACTATTCATGCAGATATGTGATGCTCCTCTTTTAGAAGATGAATTTAAACTGTCTGTCAAGGACCTGGTAAAAGTCCAGTCCCTGATGTTTTTTTAGCCAAGTGCTATCCAATTTTTACCAACGTCTAATGCACACAATTCTTGAGAGCCTCTAACTCACTTTCATACTTCTTACTCTAGAAGCTCATATCACCCTGGTAAAAAAGGGAAAAACCTGACAAATTGTAGTAGTTACTGCCCAATATCCTTGATAAATATAAATTTAAAAATGTTTATCAAAATCCTAGCCAACTGCCTCCACCCTTGTCTGCAGGGATTTGTTCACACTGACTAGACGGGTTGGGTACAAGAGTGTGAGGCCAAACATGACACCACTAAATTGTTAAACTTAATATACCTTTCAAAGAATGGCCCTACTCCAAGTCTGATGCACTCGGTAGATGCAGAAAAAGTGTTTGACAAGGTGAATTGGTCCCTACTGTTCACCACACTGTAAGCAATGGGCTTCAGCCCATACTGGCTCAAATGGCTCAGAGCAATATACTCAACTCCATGTGCGAAAATCAGAATCAATGGGCAACTGTCAGACTCTTTGTCCTTATAACAGAACCCTTTTTACAAGGCATCAGAGATCATCCAGACATACACGGGTTATGGGTTCAACAGCATGACTTTAAAATCTCAGCATTTGCAGATTATCTAATTTTTTTACAATTTCAGACTCTCTGACCTCCATGCCAGCTTTAATTCATGAAATATCTCCAGAGACCTTATCTCATTGCACAAACTCCAATTTGGATGGTTATGCCGAACAAATTTGCTGAAAATAAACGCTCTACCCAAATTGCTTTACTTGTTTCAAACTCTACCAGTTACAACACCCAAATCCTTTTTTCAACTCAATCAGAAAACTGTTTACTGACTTCCTTTGGTCTAAAAAACACCCTAGGATTCCCTACACTACACTGACTCACCTCATATTCAATGGCGGGTTTCCCAATATAGAACAAAATTATAAAGCAGTCCATCTTACCAGAATCTATGAGTGGGCGTATAAAAGTAATCAAAAACGCTGGGTATCATTGGAAAGCTCAAGGAAACTCTTTCAAGTCCCAATACACACTGTACCCTGGCACAAAGGTATGTATACGTGCTTAAACCATTCAATTCACACCAAGATTATGCCTACTGCCTAACTACTTTCAAGTTTGGTCAAGAATTAGAGATTCCTCAGCCATCTCCCCATCAATCCCCATTATATCCCTTAACCTACAATCCACAATTCACTCATGTGTTTCAATATGCCAAAATAATACACCAGCACTTCACAAAGGTGTCTGCAAGGTTACCTTATCTAGACCAGGCAGCCACATTTCCATCATTTGCTGAATCATGGTCAAAGGAACCTAATCTCAATATGATTCCTGCAGAATAAAAACACACCTTTATAAATATCCATAAATTCTCTATCAACAACAACATACACTGTACAAAATTATAAACACAACACTTTTGTTTTTGCCCCCATTTTTCATGAGCTGAACTCAAAGATCTCAGACTTTTTCTATGTACACAAAATGCCTAATTCTCTCAAATAGTTTTTTCACAAATCTCTCTAAATCTGTGTTAGTGAGTGTCACGTATTCATCCGCTTATAAAAATGTGGTTAATGACATTTACTGTCCACACAGGAAAAGTTGTGCCGAGAAGCAACCTAATCCACAGAAGGGTTAATGCTGAGCAGCAATTATGCAAATAGAATCTGGTAACTGACTTTGGGGTCAAAGGCTGGTTACAGCCTATCAGATCTAGAGGAGGGGTATTTAGGCCCAGTTCTCATCCTGCTCAGTGCCCTGTCGTGGTTTCCCTTGTGGTTGTCCGAGAGCGCGTTATTGATTCTGGTAATTCTGGTTATTTGACTTTGGCATTGTTTTTGACCCTGTTTTCTGGCATCCCTGACTCCTGGCTTTTCCTTATCGTTGTGTCTCTTTCTGTATCCCTGTAACGAGTATATACCCCTACACGCAGGATCCAGCAAAACAGAAGACAGCACAGAGGAGAGATACGTCTACCGGACCTTAGAGTGGCCGGACTCGACGTAAAGGAGAAGTACAGAGTCAGGAGCGATCCGAGGTCAAGGGCACAAAGAGACAGCGTAAACGAGAACTAGCCGGGGTCTGGTACACAGGAATCAGCAAGCCGGCAAACAGTACAGACAAGGATAAAGCGAAAACGAAGTCAGAATACAAAGCCAAGGTCAAGTACGGAGAAACACAACTGAATACAACAAGCACTAAAGGGAACTGTAGCAGAAACCACGATAGGGCAAGGAACTAAGGGAAAAGGGTAAGTATAAGTAGTCTTCAAACTAACGTGATTGGCTCCTGTCACTTCCACTCCCCCAACAGGTAAGTGTATGGGGTGATTGGCGTGACAGGAGCCAATGGGAGCCTTTTTGCAATTTAGGCTCCCACTGTCTCTTTAAGAGCGCGCCCGAGATTCGCGGCGCGCTCTTAGCTGCAGGCGGGACACGTGACCGCTTCTCGCGGTCACTGCCCGCCTTCCTGTTTGAGCAGTCGGATGAGCCGCGCGCGGCTCGTGCAGCCGCAGGACCGCGCGCGGCTTGAAGAGAGGACCGCGGCCGGCCCCCGGATAAGGTAAGTACCGCTACAGTACCCCCCCCTGAGGACACGCCCTCCGGGCGGGCAGGACCAGGTCTGGCAGGAAAACGCGAATGGAAAGAACGTACAAGGCGGGGAGCATGAACAGCATCCGCAGAAATCCAACTGCGCTCCTCAGGCCCATAACCCTTCCAATGTACCAAGTACTGAAGCCGACCCCTGAGGAAACGAGAGTCAATAACAGCAGACACTTCGAACTCCTCATGACCCTCCACAGAGACAGGAGGGGGAGGGGGTGTACTCCGGGTATAGCGGTTGCGTACGTAAGGCTTCAACAACGAGGTGTGAAATACATTGGGTATACGCAGATTTTTAGGCAGACCCAAGGCATAAGAAACGGGATTAACCTTATGTATAATGCGATAAGGACCAATGAAGCGGGGAGCCAATTTCATAGAAGGCACCCGGAGGCGAATATTCCGTGTGGAAAGCAAAACCCTGTCCCCCACAACATAGGAAGGAGCCGCTCTGCGATGCTTGTCAGCCTGAGCCTTCTGGCGGGCAGCAGAGTCCACCAAAGAACGCTGAACCTGCTCCCAAGTATTACGCAAACCAGCCAAATGCTCATCCAGAACTGGCATGCCCTGTGAGGAGAATGCAGCCGGAAGAACAACGGGATGCTGGCCATAGACAACGTAAAAAGGGCTTTTGCCGGAAGAATCATGAGTGGCGTTATTCCGAGCAAATTCAGCACAAGGGAGCAGGTCAGACCAATTGTCCTGATGGTGAGACACAAAACAACGGAGGTACTGCTCCAGAGACTGGTTGGCACGTTCAGCAGCTCCATTAGACTGGGGATGGTAAGCGGAAGAAAATGAGAGGGAAATACCCATCTCCGAACAAAAGGCTTTCCAGAACCTGGAAATAAATTGGCTACCCCTATCGGATACAATAGATAAGGGAATACCATGTAATCGAAACACTTCTTTAGCGAAGATAAGAGCCAGTTCCTTGGAAGTGGGCAACTTGCGAAGAGACACAAAGTGAGCCATTTTGGAAAACCGATCTACTATCATTAGGATGACTGTGTTACCATTCGAAGGGGGTAATTCAACAATAAAATCCATTGATAGATTAGACCAAGGTCTCTCGGGAACGGGTAACGGATGCAACAGCCCACAAGGAACTCTACGAGAGGTTTTCATACATGCACAAGTAGAACAAGCACTTATATAGTCAGTAACATCCTTACGTAAGGTATCCCACCAGAAATACCGAGAAACGGCTGACACTGTTTTGGAAATACCAGGATGTCCAGCAGTCTTAGTATCGTGATACAGTGACAGAATATCCCGTCTCTCGGGAACGTCAACGAACAATTTATCATTAGGCCTCTCGCCAGGTGCCATGCTCTGTTTCGCTTGTATGGCCTGCAAGAGGGACGAGGAAATAGACAATATAGTAGTTGCTATTATCCTGTCTGGGGGAATGACAGGAGTGACATCAATCTCCTGTTTGTCAATAGTCTCGAATTGTCTGGACAGAGCGTCCGCTTTAGTGTTCCGGTCGCCTGGCCTATAGGTTATTATATAATTAAAATGAGACAAGAACAGTGACCACCTAGCCTGCCTGGAAGACAATCTTTTAGCTTCGCTAAGGTAGGACAGGTTCTTATGATCCGTAAATATGAGGATGGGATCCTTAGTGCCTTCTAACAAATGTCTCCATTCTTT
Source organism: Pelobates fuscus (assembly GCF_036172605.1). NCBI lineage: Eukaryota > Metazoa > Chordata > Amphibia > Anura > Pelobatidae > Pelobates > Pelobates fuscus. The sequence goes on along the minus strand of NC_086317.1, from coordinate 56,703,635 downwards.
GAGTGCTAAAATGATAGCAAGGAGTTCGCGATTACCCACATCATAATTCCTTTCTGCTTTGGACATTTGTTTAGAAAAGAAGCCACAAGGATGCAATGGCTTGTCAGGAGACTCTCTTTGGGATAAGACAGCACCTACCCCTATATCGGAAGCATCAACCTCAAGTATATATGGCAATGAGGGGACAGGATGCTGTAAAATAGGGGCAGAGGCGAACGTAGTCTTAAGAAAGTCAAAAGCCTGAAGTGCCTCAGTAGACCAGACACGTGTATTGCCATCCTTTTTAGTCATACGAGTAATAGGCGCTACTATAGACGAAAAACCTTTGATAAAACGTCTATAATAATTAGAGAAACCCAGAAAACGCTGGATGGCTTTCAGACCTTGCGGCAGAGGCCATTCTATGACCGCAGCGAGCTTCTGGGGATCCATCCGAAAACCCTCAGCGGAAATCAAATACCCTAAAAACTGGACCTCGGATTGGTCGAATAGACATTTTTCTAATTTGCAATAAAGACCATTAGCAAGAAGGGTCTTCAGAACTGTCGTAACATGTCTGTGATGAGTGTGAATGTCTGTAGAATATATTAAAATGTCATCCAAGTACACAATAACAAATGAGTGAATAAAGTCCCTTAAGACATCATTAATAAATTCTTGGAACACTGCTGGGGCATTGCAAAGCCCAAATGGCATGACGGTATACTCATAATGACCTGACCGAGTGTTAAAGGCTGTCTTCCATTCGTGGTCCTTTTTTATACGTATCAAATTGTATGCTCCTCTAAGATCTAATTTGGTGAATACCGTAGCATGTTTGAGCCTGTCAAACAATTCTGTTATTAACGGTATAGGGTAAGCATTTTTGATGGTGATTTTATTAAGACCTCTATAATCAATGCAAGGTCTTAAATCACCTTCTTTCTTCGATACAAAGAAGAACCCCGCTCCAGCCGGAGAAGAGGATCTCCTAATAAATCCCTTTTCTAATGATTCTTTAATGTACTCCTCCATGACACGGTTTTCTTGAACCGATAGGGGGTACACCCTGCCCTTGGGAGGTATAGTACCAGGCAACAAATCAATAGCACAATCGTAGGGTCTGTGAGGCGGTAATTTGTCAGCCTCTCTTTTATCAAAGACAGTCTTTAAAGTTAAATACTGAGAGGGTATAGCCGTAGATAAAGGAGGAACAGTAGGAACGTTAATAGAATTCACAGGCGTGACTTCAATAGTACATGACTCATGGCAGGCTTCACTCCATGATTTTATCTGCCCTGTCTCCCAGTCAAAAATGGGATTGTGGGCACGTAACCATGGATACCCTAATACCAACTGTGAAGAGGGAGAGGTGATGACCTGGAACCGAATGGTTTCATAGTGTAGAACCCCTGTGTACATGTGTAGCGGTGCAGTCTCGTGAGTAACAACTGGAGATATCAATGGTCTACCATCTATGGCCTCAACGGCCAAGGGTATCTCCTTCTCCCTGATGGGAATATTGTTTTTCTTTACAAAACCAGAGTCTATAAAATTCTCAGCTGCCCCAGAGTCAACCAGGGCGTATATGTTTTCAACTATACAACTCTCTCCCATATGTAAAGAAACAGGGAGAAGCAGTCGGTTAGGAGGCAATGTAGGAGACTTAGAAATCACACCCAAGGCCAGTCCCCTATAAGGTCTTAGGTGCGAGAGTTTTCCGGGAGCAGAGGACACTCCTTTACCATATGTTCTCTCCTACCACAATATAGGCAGAGTCCCTCTCTTCTCCTATGTAATTTTTCATTATCAGAGAGTTTGGCAACCCCTAATTGCATTGGCTCCTCTTCAGATACTTTTACACTCTCCGGTGGATTAACTCTGGGGTGAATAGGCGTAACAAAACTTCTATTCCTGTTCTTGGTATAGAGCCTGTCCCGAATCCTATTATCTATATCGATGAGGTAGTCAATAAGGTCCTCTAAGGCAACAGGAAGTTCCTTAGCCGCTACCTCATCCAATATAGAATCTGATAAGCCTTCCATGAAGGCAGTAGTTAACCCATTATTGGTCCAATCGACCTGTGAGGCAAGGGTACGAAACTGTATAGCGTAATCAGCCACAGACCTAGAACCCTGTTTAACCCTCATTAATGCTCTAGCGGCATTCTTAGACCTTTTCATAGTGTCAAAAGTTCTGCGAAAAGCTGTTAGGAAACTGTGAAAGTTATGCACCATAGGTCCATTAGCCTCCCAAATAGGGTTTGCCCATTCAAGTGCTTTGTCGGTAAGTTGGTGCATAAAGAACCCAACTTTGGACCTCTCTGTGGGAAATGAACGTGGATACATTTCAAAATGAAACTCTATTTGGTTAATGAACCCTCTGCATGTCTTAGAATCCCCTCCATACCTAGGAGGAGGCGTTAAATGTGCTGTAGCATTAGGCATAGTCGATACTTCAGGAAGCAGGGGTGCAGGAGGGTTAGGTGCGGTTGCTGGAATGGTTCTAGCTAAGAGCGTCTGGAGAGCCTGAGCTATTTGATCCATACGGTGATCCTGCTCTACAAATCTAGCCTCATGGGTCGCCATCTGTTGAGCTAAATCTGCGGGGTCCATGGCCCTATCGTAATGTAACGAGTATATACCCCTACACGCAGGATCCAGCAAAACAGAAGACAGCACAGAGGAGAGATACGTCTACCGGACCTTAGAGTGGCCGGACTCGACGTAAAGGAGAAGTACAGAGTCAGGAGCGATCCGAGGTCAAGGGCACAAAGAGACAGCGTAAACGAGAACTAGCCGGGGTCTGGTACACAGGAATCAGCAAGCCGGCAAACAGTACAGACAAGGATAAAGCGAAAACGAAGTCAGAATACAAAGCCAAGGTCAAGTACGGAGAAACACAACTGAATACAACAAGCACTAAAGGGAACTGTAGCAGAAACCACGATAGGGCAAGGAACTAAGGGAAAAGGGTAAGTATAAGTAGTCTTCAAACTAACGTGATTGGCTCCTGTCACTTCCACTCCCCCAACAGGTAAGTGTATGGGGTGATTGGCGTGACAGGAGCCAATGGGAGCCTTTTTGCAATTTAGGCTCCCACTGTCTCTTTAAGAGTGCGCCCGAGATTCGCGGCGCGCTCTTAGCTGCAGGCGGGACACGTGACCGCTTCTCGCGGTCACTGCCCGCCTTCCTGTTTGAGCAGTCGGATGAGCCGCGCGCGGCTCGTGCAGCCGCAGGACCGCGCGCGGCTTGAAGAGAGGACCGCGGCCGGCCCCCGGATAAGGTAAGTACCGCTACAATCCCTTGACCTCGGCTATTCCTGACTATTCTTTGGTACGTTAATCCGGCCATTCTAAGGTCCGGTATACGTTACCTATCAGTCCTCTGTGTTACACAATTATACATGCTGGATCATTCTGTAATTCTGACAGTGAGCACTTCTCCTTTGCCGAGATAATCCATCCACCTCACAGGTGTGGCATATCAAGAGGCTGGCAACAATCTATATTTTTACTGTATTGACGGGTTCCGGGGGTCTGAAATCCAGTCAGTATCTGGTGTGACCATCATTTGCCTCACACAGTGAAACGCATCTCCTTCGCATAGAGTAGATCAGGTTGTTGAGTGTGGCCTGTCGAATGATGGTCCACTCCTCTTCAATGGCTGTGCGAAGTTGATGGATATTGGCAGGACCTGGAACACGCTGTTGTATACGCAGATCTAGAGCATCCTAAACATTCTCAATGGGTGACATGTCCGGATAGTATGCTGGCCATGTAAGAACTGGGATGTTTTCAGCTTCCAGGAATTGTGTACAGATCCTTGCAACATGGGGCTGTGCATTATCATGCTGCAACATGAGGTGATGGTCATATATTCTGCAGTTTGTCTTGTCCTGCATGCTAAGGCTAGTTGCTCCCTGCCCTGCTCATCACTGGTTTGTTAACTTAAATGTTATTCAACATTCTGCTTATCTCTAAAGACTTTCTCTGTTATTTCTGCTCCCTCCTCTGTGCATCTCCAATCCATAGCTTTTATTGCAGTCCTGTTTTGACCCTATCATCTCTCTCTTCCACAGTCAGAGTTTTAAAAGACCACTTCTAGCAAACCAGAATAGTGCTCAGACAAAACCCATTCACACCTCCTGTCACTATCTCTCCTCCTACTTCTAGCAGCTGGTGACGTCTCTCCCAATCCAGGGCCCCTCACCTTATCTGCTCACACTAAAATAACCAGAAACCATGCAAACCCCCTCCAAATACCCTGCAGTTTATCCTCCTCTACCAAAATTCAGTGTGCACTCTGGAATGCTCGCTCCATTTGTACTAATATCAAATCTACAGCTATACATGACCTCATCATCTCTAACTCACTCACAATACTGGCACTCACTGAGACCTGGCTGTCCCCATCCGATACCGCTACTCCTGCTTCTTTATGATTTGGTGGTCTACAGTTCTCCCATACTCCTAGACTCGACTGTAAAGGAGGTGGTGTAGGCATCCTTCTCTCCCCTCAATGTACCGTTCAACCTATCCTCCCTGTCCCTGCCCTATCCTTTACTTCCTTTGAAGTTCACACTGTACGCCTTTTTAAGCCCACTCCTTTAAGAATTGCCATCATCTATCGCCCCCCCGGTCACCCTAAACTATTTATTGAACACTTTTCCTCCTGGTTACCCCACTTTCTTTCCTCTAGCACTCCCACTCTCATACTTGGGGACTTCAATATCCCTATCAACAAGCTCAACTGCCCTGATGCCTCTCGTCTGCTCTCTGTAACCTCCTCCTTTGGACTCACACATATTTCTTCCTCAGCATCTCACACTGCAGGAAACACTCTTGACCTCATCTTCACCAATCTCTGTACCACCTCTGATCTCTCCACTGTTCCATTTCCTTTGTCTGACCACCATCTGCTAACATTTAACATCTGCATACCCCATACCAAAATTTCACCAACATTAACTCTCCAATCTCGCAGAAACCTCAACTCTCTCGATCTCCAGCACTTCTCCACCAAACTCCAAACACTCCTTTTACCCATCTCAAATCTTAACTGCCCTAACTCTGCAACCTCACTCTACAACTCCACTCTCTCCTCTCAACTTGATATCATGGCACCTCCTACAGTTAAACGCAGCAAGCGCCCCCAACTACAACCCTGGCACACCAAGCTGACCCGTTACCTCCAAAGATGTTCCAGAACTGCTGAACGCTGCTGGAGAAAGTCTCACTTTGCATCTGACTTTGTCCACTATAAATTTATGCTGCGCTCCTACAGCATGGCTCTTTCCTCTCCAAAAGTAAACTACGTCAAAACCCTCATAAGCACACTGTCCCAAACACCTGTTTCACACTTTTGATGCTCTTCTTCGCCCTGTGACTCCCCCTCCTTCCACCACCTTGTCCGCCACAAACTTTGCATCTCATTTCACTAAGAAGATCTCTACAATCAGGAAAGAGATCTCTAATCTTTCTCCTACCCCTATCAATACATCACCCAACCCCACTTCCCCTGCCATCCTATGCTCATTTGCACCTGCTACAGGACAAGAGGTTTCTGCTCTGCTCCTGTCCTCCCGCCCCACCACCTGCTCCTTCGATCCTATTCCCTCGCATCTCATCCGTACTTTGTCTCCCTTTCTTGCTCTTCCTCTCGCTAGCATTTTCAATCTCTCCCTTTCCTCTGGCACATTTCCCTCACCCTTCAAACATGCAACCGTAACCCCGATTCTGAAAAAGCCCAACCTTGATCCCAACTCCCCATCCAACTACCGCCCTATCTCGCTACTGCCATTTGCCTCCAAGATCCTCGCGAGAGTTGTGTACGCCAGATTGACAGACTTTCTCGAATCCAACTCTCTGCTTGACCCCCTTCAGACTGGATTCCGCGCTGGTCACTCTGTCGAAACTGCTGTGACCAAAGTATCCAACGATTTAATTGCTGCTAAATCTCATGGCCAATACTCTATCCTAATTCTCCTTGATCTTTCTGCTGCCTTTGACACTGTTGATCATCAACAACTTCTTCACATTCTTCGTAACTTTGTTCTTCGGGATACTGTTCTCTCCTGGTGCTCCTCCTACCTCTCCCAGCTCTCTTTCAGTGTTTCTTTCTCTGGTTCTGCCTCTTCTCCCCAACCCCTCTCTGTCGGCGTCCCCCAAGGTTCTGTCCTCGGCCCTCTACTGTTCTCTATCTATACTGCATCCCTTGGTAAACTCATCAGCTCCTTTGGCTTCCAATATCATTTATATGCAGATGACGCGCAAATCTACCTGTCCTCCCCTGATCTCTCTCCGCCCACCTTGACTCGTGTTTCTGACTGCCTCTCTGCTATTTCCAACTGGATGGCTGCTCACTTCCTTAAACTCAACCTGTCCAAAACAGAACTTCTAGTTTTTCCTCCCTCAAGTGCTGCTACTCCTGTGTCTGTCTCCATCCAAGTCAACGGTGCTACTATAACCTCTACCTCGCAGGCTCGCTGCCTAGCGGGTTCTTTTTGATTCTCACCTCTCTTTAACTCCCCATGTCCAATCGATAGTCAAATCTTGTCGCTTCCAACTCAAGAACATAGCGCGCATCCGCCCATATCTAACGCCGGACGCGGCTAAGATACTGGTTCATGCTGTTGTTCTCTCTCGCCTCGACTACTGCAATCCCCTTCTCACCGGTCTTACGTGTTCCCAGATTGCACCGCTGCAATCTATAATGAATGCGGCTGCGAGGCTTATTTTCCTGTCCGGTTGCACCTCCCACGCCTCCACGCTCTGTCAGTCCCTGCATTGGCTTCCAGTTAGATATAGGGCCCAATTCAAAATTCTGGCGCTTGCTTACAAATCCCTACATAATGCTGCTCCAACATACCTATCCTCCGTCATACACAAGTATGTCCCGTCGAGACTCCTGCGCTGAGCCCAAGACCTACGCCTATCCTCTGCCCGGATCCCCACCTCTGACGCTCGCCTTCAAGACTTCTCCAGGGCTTCACCTATTCTGTGGAACTCCCTTCCCTCCTCAATCAGACTTTCACCCAGCCTCCACTGCTTCAAAAAATCTTTGAAAACTCACTTCTTCATTAACGCGTATCAATTAAACTGTCAGCAGGTTTCTCATCCCCCACCCCATGACTCCTTTCCTGCAACTGTCAAAAATGACCTACCAAGCACTCAATAAACCCTTCTCTAAGAAACTATTTAATTCCCCTACTTTAACCCTTTGTGTCACTATACCCCACTCCCTCAAGCATGTAAGCTCATCGAGCAGGGCCCTCAACCCCCTCTGTTCCTGTACGTTCAGTGGTCTGATCTCAATTATGTGTCTGTTAGTCCACCCATTGTACAGCGCTACGTAATTTGTTGGAGCTTTATAAATAATAAAATAATAATAATAATAATAATAATAATGGATAAATAGCACAACAATGGGCCTCAGGATCTCGTCACGGTATCTCTGTGCATACAAAATGCCATCAATAAAATGCACCTGTGTTCGTTGCCCATGACATACGCCTGCCCATACCATAACGCCACCGTCACCATGGGCCACTCGATCTACAACATTGACATCAGCAAACCACTCACGCACACGACACCATACACACTGTCTGCCATCTGCCCTGTACAGTGAAAACCAGGTTATGCCGAATGTTTCAAACTCTATGGGGTTTCATCCAGAAAAGAACACCTCTCCAAAGTGCCAGATGACATCGAATGTAAACATTAGCCCACTCAAGTCAGTTATGACGTCAAACTGCAGTCAGGTCGATGCCCCGATTAGGACGATGAGCATGCAGATGAGCTTCCCTGAGACGGTTTTTGACAGTTTGTGCAGAAATTCTTTGGTTATGCAAACCGATTGTTGTAGCAGCTGTCCGGGTGGCTGGTCTCAGACGATCTTGGAGATGAAGATGCTGGATATGGAGGTCCTGGGCTGGTGTGGTTACACATGGTCTGTGGTTGTGAGGCCGGTTGGATGTACTGCCAAATTCTCTGAAACGCCTTTGGAGATGGCTTATGGTAGAGAAATGAACATTCAATTCTCAGTCAACAGCTCTGGTGGAAATTCCTAAACTCAGCATGCCAATTGCACGCTCCCTCAAAACTTGCAACATCTGTGGCATTGTGCTATGTGATTAAACTGCACATCTTAGAGTGGCCTTTTATTGTGGCCAGCCTAAGGCACACCTGCGCAATAATCATACTGTCTAATCAGCATCTTCATATGCCACACCTGTGATGTTGATGGATTATCTCAGCAAAGGAGAAGTGCTCACTAACACAGATTTAGACAGATTTGTGAAAAATATTTGAGAGAAATAGGCCTTTTGTGTACATAGAAAAAGTCTTAGATCTTTGAGTTCAGCTCATGAAAAACGGGGGCAAAAACAAAAGTGTTGCGTTTATAATTTTGTTCAGTGTACATTAAAGAAACTACAAATGAATATCCAGATGGCACTACTCCTCTATGCAATTGCACAACCTTTTCCCCTAACACTTCAGATGTCTGTTGGAGATGCTAACAGAGTTGATGACATTCTAGGTTTCTAATTTTCTTTGTTAACTCACTGAGGGTTATTTTATATATTTTATATATATATATATATATATATATATATATATATATATATGTGTGTGTGTGTGTGTGTGTGTGTGTGTGTGTGCTGTATATGTGTGGGAGTGTGCTGTGTGTGTGAGAGAGGATGCTGTCTGTCTGAGGGTGCTGTGTGTGAGTGAGGGTGCTGTGTGTGTCTGAAGGTGCTGTTTGCTGTGTGTCTGAGGGTGCTGTGTGTGTCTGGGGGTGCGCTGTGTGTGTCTGGGTGCTGTGTGTGTCTGGGGGTGCGATGTGTCTGGGGGTGCGCTGTGTGTGTCTGGGGGTGCTGTGTGTGTGTCTGAGTGCTGTGTGTGTGTCTGAGTGCTGTGTGTGTGTCTGAGTGCTGTGCGTGTGTCTGGGGGTGCTGTGTGTGTGTGTCTGGGGGTGCTGTGTGTGTGTGTCTGGGGGTTCTGTGTGTGTGTCTGGGGGTGCTGTGTGTGTGTGGGGGGGGCTGTTAGTGTGAGTGTATTTTGTATTTAAATAATAAATAAAAAAATACAAAGTTATATCCCCCCCCCCTTCTTACCTTTAGGGGGTGGGAAGCCGGGTTTCCATGGGGGGGTGCCTGATCCCTGGTGGTCCTATTGGAGGTGGGGCAGATTGCTAAATATCCCCCCCCTCCCTTCTTACATCATGCCTGGGAGGGGGGATCCTTTCTGCAGCTTCCTTCCCTGGTGGTCCAAGTGGTGAGAGTGAACTCTAGCCTGGAGGCTAGAGTTCACTCTCACGAGATCTGAGCGTTGCTGCGGTAACCGCTCAGACCTCGCGAGAGGACCCGGCGGAGCTCTAGCCAGCAATGTTCTCTCCTGCCTCCCTCCTACCATCCCTCTCCTGCCGGCGGCCGCATCTCAGTGTCTCTGGGCCAGTGAGGGAGATCTTTGATCTCCCTACCGGCCCATGGAGACACACAGCAGGGCCGGCGCTCGGGTAGCGCTGGCCCTGCAGGGGCTGGCAGGGGAGATCCTGTGATCTCCCCTGCCGGGCTCGGCCCCACGCACATCGCGGCCCACCGGGCATTTGCCCGGTATGCCCGATGGCCAGTCCGGGCCTGGTAACTAGCCTAATGTTCCTATCACAGGTACTTCTACAATTATACTCAAACAATTCTACTTTCTATACATGAAACGAGTGGTGATGATCTGATCCCATGGGCAGCTTTTGACCTTTTGGGTCTATTGGTCTATATAAGGTTATTTTGACATGTACCTTATTTTCTATGCTAAACAAATTAAATTGAAAAAATACTGTAGTTCACATAACACAGTAGTTCCCAGCCCAGTCCTTAAGTACCCCCTATTAGTCCAGGATTTAGGGATTACCCAGTTGTGTTTAAGGTGTTTTTAGAAAAAAAATAAAACCTTTAGACACAACATGGTAATCCCTAAATCCTGGAAGAGTAAGGGGTACTTGAGGACTGGGTTGGGAATCCCTGACATAACATAAACGGACGCTATTTTAAAGGAACACTATAGTCACCTAAATTACTTTAGCTAAATAAAGCAGTTTTAGTGTATAGATTAGTGATGTCCCGAACGGTTCGCCGGCGGATAGTTCCTGGCGAACATAGCGATGTTTGGTCCGCCCCCTATTCGTCATCATTGAGTAATCTTTGACCCTGTACCTCACAGTCAGCAGACACATTCCAGCCAATCAGCAGCAGATCCTCCCTCCCAGACCCTCCCACCTCCTAGACACCATACAATTTAGATTAATTCTGAAGCTGCATTTATTTATTTTTTTGTATTATTATTTTTTTTGTGTGTTTATTATACATTATCCTCCATAGCCAGTAACCTGTGTTTATTATACATTATCCCCCATAGCCAGTAACCTGTGTTTATTATACATTATCCTCCCCATAGCCAGTAACCTGTGTTTATTATACATTATCCCCCATAGCCAGTAACCTGTGTTTATTAAACATTATCCTCCCATAGCCAGTAACCTGTGTTTATTATACATTATCCCCCCATAGCCAGTAACCTGTGTTTATTATACATTATCCCTCCCATAGCCAGTAACCTGTGTTTATTATACATTATCCCCCCATAGCCAGTAACCTGTGTTTATTATACATAATCCCCCAAAATCATTTATTGTTGGACCTAGGCAGCATGATGTCTTAGGCCAGCCCAGAGAGTGAGTGAGTGAAAAATATAATATATATGTTCAGAAACATATTAGTAATATATGTAAATAGGTTTCATGCAAAGAGGGTGAAAAGGTATTAAAGAAAAACACACTTATTGCATCAAATTTACAAAGCCAAACTTTTAAAAGCTTCCCTGATTTCTTTCTCGGGATGAGGAATATATCGGTTGTAGACTGAGGATTTCCATCTGCCCAATCTTTTAATAATATGCACTGGAGTGTCAGTATTGAAGGAGACCGAAGTTGCCCCTATTCTAAATGAAAGACCCGAGACATGGATACAACCCAATCTTAGGAGTAGTGTTCTGATGTAGAAGATGAATTTAGCCGTAGTCAGAGGGATTCAGTGAGAGTAGTGGTGAAATGTGTGTGGCATGACTGAGTGTGGGTAAGTAAGAGTCAAGTATTTTAACTGGGCACTAGTTCTAGGTGGGATAAAGTGGTATAGCGGATGGATGAGTAGCTTGGTTCGTTTTAGAGGTTTGTAGAGAAAGTATATAGTGATCATGATTTTTAGCGATATCCAATATTTTTAAGGTGGTCCCAGTGCCACCACTCATATCTGGTGTCACAAAAGCTTGCATTTAAAAAAAAATTAAAACATTTTGACTGTAATATAATAGCAGTCAGTTTCCTTCACACGTGTGCGTTTCAGGGCCTGCCAGGGCACAGTGTCACACCAGTGCAACTCATATCTGGTGTAACAGTAGTGTACATTTAAAAAAAAATACAGGGGGCTTGTTGTCACCTTTCGGGGACCCTTGGTGTTGTACGTGGCTGGGTGGAGGAAGAGACCTTCAATGACATCAGTGAGGACAAGGAACGGGACATGGCTAGCTTGGTATCCAACCTTGTGCAAATGGGGAGTTTGCGCTTGTGCAAATGGACGGTTTGCGGTTCTTTGCGGTGCGTTAAATGGGGAGTTTGATCTGTCACTGTGAAGCGGGCGTAACCCTTACACTACCTGATTGATACAACATCATACCTGATGTTTTAAAAGCACGTTATTCCAAATAATTTAGGAATGTTAGGTGATATATGCCCTTTATGGATTAAAACCAGACTCTGCATCAACTATGTAATTTTCCATGGGAGTTTTGCCATGGATCCCCCTCTGGCATGCCACAGTCCAGGTGTTAATCCCCATTGAAACAACTTTTCCATCACTATTGTGGCCAGAAAGAGTCCCTGTGTGTTTTAGAATTCACCTGCCTATTGAAGTCTATGGCGGTTCGCCAGGTTCGCCCGTTCGCGAACATTTGCGGAAGTTCACGTTCGCCATTCGCGAACTGAAAATTTCATGTTCGCGACATCACTAGTATAGATCATTCCCCTGCAATTTCACCGCTCAATTCACTGTCATTTAGGAGTTAAATCACTTTGTTTCTGTTTATGCAGCCCTAGCCACACCTCCCCTGGCTATGATTGACAGAGCCTGCATGAAAAAAAAAACTGGTTTCACTTTTAAACAGATGTAATTTACCTTAAATAATTGTATCTCAATCTCTAAATTGAACTTTAATCACATACAGGAGGCTCTTGCAGGGTCTAGCAAGCTATTAACATAGCAGAGGATAAGAAAATCTTAATTAAACAGAACTTGCAATAAAGAAACCCTAAATAGGGCTCTCTGTACAGGAAGTGTTTATGGAAGGCTATGCAAGTCACATGCAGGGAGGTGTGACTAGGGTTCATAAACAAAGGGATCTAACTCCTAAATGGCAGAGGATTGAGCAGTGAGGCTGCAGGGTCATGTTCTATACACCAAAACTGCTTCATTAAGCTAAAGTTGTTCAGGTGACTATAGTGTCCCTTTAAAGAGGCAATCCTTAATGCAAAACAATATATTACAATATACAAAAGATGCACACCTTAGGTAATAACTCAAACCTCTTTATTATATAAACAAGATAAATCAAACAAAAAAATCTAAAAGATAAACACTGTTGCAAAACTATAACAACCAGTAACAGAGGCCATAAAGCAAGCACTAAATCAAACAGACATATAATCTCATTTGCAAAGGGCTGGACTACGTGTACAAAACAAAAATGTTTCGGCACAGTTTCGGCAATACCTTATTTTCTATGCCTCGTTTAGTTCTTCTCACCAGAAATGTGCACCTGAGGACAACATTATCATGTGCAGACGTCAAGGAAGGTGGAGCAGCGCAGAACAACCAAACAAAAAGATATTGCTATCTCCTGTCCTATTGTGTTTTATATCCTAGCTCCTATAGACTGTAAGTTCATTTGAGCAGGGTCCTTTTCAACCTATCGTTTTTGTAAGTTTTTTGTAATTGTCCTATTTATACTTCATTCACCCTCTCCCTCGTATAATATTGTAAAGCTCTACGGAATCTTTTAATGCAAGATAAATGACAATAATAATAATATGGGACATAGCTCACCTGAAAGTGGGGGATTCCCTCTAAACCCCTAAATTAACTGGAAAAGCAAAGTTTTGCTTTTTAAGTGCAGATCAACCTATTCTCCTCATGTTGGTCAAGTGTTGTTACCGTGAGTGATGTAACACTGTGTTCCAACTATTGTTTAACTGTATTCTGTACCTTTATGTACATGACTTGATATGAACATGTGATCTACTCTATAATTCTGGTGATTGTTTGTCAAAATGTTCAAAATAAATTAAATATAAAAAAAAAATATTGTTCTTCTCATATTACTAAGTCTAAGTTCCCGCTACACATACAAAAGCAATGATGAAGTATAGTGGCATATGCCTAAGAAAAAACAAAATATCAGTAAGTATAAACGTATTTTCTTTTTCCTAACATCACTGGTTCCCCATTGAGAGAAAAAGTACACGATACTCAGACCTACTAACCAGCTACCTGACTAAACCTTCCTCGAAGAAGAAGAAAGCCGAGAAGCAGCATTGTTGGGTTCTAGAGTCTAAACTTTGAGATTAATCTATTACAAAATGGTTTAACCCCTGAAAAGACACTCCAGGCAGCATAGCAACTTTACTGAGCTTAAAGAAAATCTCTTAGCACCAAAACAACTTTAACTTAATAAAACACGGCTAAATGATGTGCCATTTGAGAATTAAATCACTTTTGTTTCTGTTGATGCAGCTCTATCCAGACCCCTGACTGTGACTCACACAGCCTACAAGAAACAAAATAGTATCATTTTTAATCAGAACTTACAGCACAGTGTGTTATACGTAGACCTTCTTATCTTCTGCTCTGTTAATTGAACTTTAAACACAGATGGCTGATGCGGGCTGTAGCAGCCTATTACCAGAGCACAATACATTCTAATTTAAACACACTGTGCAGCAAAGGAAGCTAAAATGTACACTATTTTCATAAAATGTGTAGGGAGCTAGGATATGGGTGGCTAGAGCTGTATAAACCAAGATTTAACATCTAAGTGAGAATTGAGCAGTGAGACTGCAAGTGCATGAGCTAGACACCAACACTGCTTCATTAAGTGGGAGTTGTTTTGATGCTTATAATATCCCTTCGAATTGTCAGGGGTTGTTAAATTCACTGTAATTGGTACATGTTTAAACTTAAATTTAATATATCAGGCACTATTGCAAAAACAAATATAACAAGATGTTCCAGAGAACAATTCTGAGATTTACAAATACATTTAACAGTATCAAAACTGTTAAAACATATTGTACATGGTCTCCCATGTAACTTCAAAGGGTTAGTTATATAATTACAGTTTCTACTAAATTCAGAACATTTTGTTGTTCACACAGTTTACTGATTGTCTTTTAGGGATTGTACGTGAACATTTACAGATTTTCATTTGGGAAAATGACTTAATGAAGATTAAACGAGACTGTGTCAAGAAACAGATGTTAGGTCTTAATGATATGTTCAAGGGATGAAAACTCAAGATAACACAATATATCATGTATGAATCATCATGACATTCTGCCTGACCCAGCAAATGATTTACGTTATACGGTCCATACCAGTTTAATTTGTGTTAATAGCAATATTTATTTTGTTTGCCCTAAATATATTTCAGCAGCAGGTGAAATCTCTTATGTGTAATTATTTAGATGAGCATTCGCTTGTATTCGTCAAATACCCAATAATTCCTGGAACTGATTGAATGGGATGAATTCAAAATGACTGACACTTGTCTTTTAATGCTAAACATCCAGTAATTTAAATCCATTAGTGATAAATGAGATGAAGTACAAAATCTATCTTTAGGTTTTTATAGTGAAATTGTGATTCATATGCATTTCTGAACAATTATAAAGTATACAATGAGATATATAAGCGGGGGAAAACAGGGAAACGGGGAGGGAGAGGAGGGTTTTAAACCTTTATTGGAGTGACTAGATAAAATTGGTAGGTAGATTACCAAATAGGGGAAGAACCCCTCTAAATAGTGGGTAAGTACTGTAAAGTTAGAAATGCTCAAATACATGAGGTATATCTAAGGTACAGGGTACCTAGCTGGCTTTGAAATGTCTATATATAGAGTACCTGGCTGGCTTTCAATTATCTATATGTAGGCAAATGGGTGACTACTCATATGTAGTAAATTATAGGCTGCACCTGAGTTAAACCAAAAGCTTGGTGAGATAGCAGTGTAAATTTAGGTAGGGATGGAGGGTACCTGGCAGTGGTTATGATGAAAAATGGAGCAAAAAGACCGTAGTCTCTGGTATAGGCTATTATATTGAAAAGATTATACACAGAGTAAAATAGGTCTTATAATGGGGTAATGTTGCACATATCCCCCAATCCCATATTATATGTCAGACCATGGGCATATCCACGTTAGTCTAAATATCGTGTCCACCCAAAATGCAACAAGAGTGTATACCGATAAGAGGGTATCCCTCAGCAGACAGTGGGATAATGTGGCTTAAAATATTACAGGAGCGTGCCACTTAACACATCACTGCAGGAATATCCTAGCGTATCCCTAGGCTAACTAGCTAACTCACGCACTGTGAGAGTATAGCTAAACTGCTACTTCAAGGCAGCCTCAAGCATATCCCTATCATATGAGTCCCATGTCTACCCAAAAGAAAAATGCCGTGTAGAGACAAAGATGCCTACTCCATGAGCATAGTGGCAGTGCAAGTAAATTAAACACCCCAAACAAAAAGAAAAGAAAAGCCTGGTCCGAAGTTTCAAGTGGCAAAAAAGTAGTAAAGTAATGAGCATCGGCAGGAGAAAAAACCGCTCGACGCGCATTTCGGCGTTTAAACACGCCTTTGTCAAGAGCTGAATTGAAAACCGGGCTAGATGCCGGTTATAAAGGAGGTAGGTCCCTCCCATTCTAAGGGGACCACCAATCGGCGTGTAGGTAACGTAATGTTACCTACGTAATGTTACGTCGCAGGTATGACTCCTCCCCCTTCGGATCAACCAATCTGGAAGAGGGGGGAGTGGTTTCTCTCCGTGTCCCATTCATAATGTTATGTGGGAATTGGAGACACATTCCTCTTGTTGGTATCCAATGGGGGACCGGAGTGGGAGTGTTAAAAACTCCGTATGGACGGCTGCACTGGACATTATTTATCCGTGTCAGGGGGTGCTTAAAATGTCCATGTGTCAAAAACGAATGAGTTATGACACTACATTTGCAGGAAACAACACCTATGGGTTCGACAATACGATTATATGAGCGAACTCCCAACAATATGAATTATTATTAAGAGTAAGGGGACATACACAGGGTCCCATTCAGTACATGTACGGTCATATAGTTTACTGGCCAAATTTGACCAAAGTGGTTACATGGACCGAATAAAATTAGTACTTTGAGTTCATATATTGTTTATAGGGTATCCCGAAAAAAGGGGGAATCTTGGTATAATTACCTCAAAATGTAAGAAAAATGGGACAAATCGGCAGAAATAAAATAAATAGAAGCGTCCAGGGACAGTCTGGCTGAAAAGAAAAAAACGGAGAATATCCCCCAGATAAATGTGTACAAAGAATAAACACTAGTATGACAAGTTTACTATATCTGATGGTACTTCAGTACAAGGGAAAATCATTCATATTGTTGGGAGTTCGCTCATATAAACGAACCCATAGGTGTTGTTTCCTGCAAATGTAGTGTCATAACTCATTCGTTTTTGACACATGGACATTTTAAGCACCCCCTGACACGGATAAATAATGTCCAGTGCAGCCGTCCATACGGAGTTTTTAACACTCCCACTCCGGTCCCCCATTGGATACCAACAAGAGGAATGTGTCTCCAATTCCCACATAACATTATGAATGGGACACGGAGAGAAACCACTCCCCCCTCTTCCAGATTGGTTGATCCGCAGGGGGAGGAGTCATACCTGCGACGTAACATTACGTAGGGGACCTACACGCCGATTGGCGGTCCCCTTAGAATGGGAGGGACCTACCTCCTTTATAACCGGCATCTAGCCCGGTTTTCAATTCAGCTCTTGACAAAGGCGTGTTTAAACGCCGAAACGCGCGTTGAGCGTTTTTTTCTCCTGCCGATGCTCATTACTTTACTACTTTTTTGCCACTTGAAACTTCGGACCAGGCTTTTCTTTTCTTTTTGTTTGGGGTGTTTAATTTACTTGCACTGCCACTATGCTCATGGAGTAGGCATCTTTGTCTCTACACGGCATTTTTCTTTTGGGTAGACATGGGACTCATATGATAGGGATATGCTTGAGGCTGCCTTGAAGTAGCAGTTTAGCTATACTCTCACAGTGCGTGAGTTAGCTAGTTAGCCTAGGGATACGCTAGGATATTCCTGCAGTGATGTGTTAAGTGGCACGCTCCTGTAATCTTTTAAGCCACATTATCCCATTGTCTGCTGAGGGATACCCTCTTATCGGTATACACTCTTGTTGCATTTGCGATGGACACGATATTTAGACTAACGTGGATATGCCCATGGTCTGACATATAATATGGGATTGGGGGATATGTGCAACATTACCCCATTATAAGACCTATTTTACTCTGTGTATAATCTTTTCAATATAATAGCCTATACCAGAGACTACGGTCTTTTTGCTCCATTTTTCATCATAACCACTGCCAGGTACCCTCCATCCCTACCTAAATTTACACTGCTATCTCACCAAGCTTTTGGTTTAACTCAGGTGCAGCCTATAATTTACTACATATGAGTAGTCACCCATTTGCCTACATATAGATAATTGAAAGCCAGCCAGGTACTCTATATATAGACATTTGAAAGCCAGCTAGGTATCCTGTACCTTAGATATACCTCCTGTATTTGAGCATTTCTAACTTTACAGTACTTACCCACTATTTAGAGGGGTTCTTCCCCTATTTGGTAATCTACCTACCAATTTTATCTAGTCACTCCAATAAAGGTTTAAAACCCTCCTCTCCCTCCCCGTTTCCCTGTTTTCCCCCGCTTATATATGTGACAGCTATATTAAGAGGTATTCCCTAGAGAGATAATCTGGACTACACCCACTAATTTTGTGAGTGTTTCTCCACTTTTTCTCTCTTTTCTTCATTTTGATTTTACCTGGGGTTAAGCCCCGTATACCTCGTGTAACCTACTCTTGAGTCTGTGGGGCTGGTCTATCCAGCACGACATACTCTCTCTTTTTCTGTTATACAATGAGATACTTCGCAAAACATTCTAGGCCCTTAAAACTTTGAAAATGTCATTTCGGAGATTAACCCCTTAACGCCGTTACGGCGTTCCATGCCGTCGCGCTTTAAATGGGCTTTAAAGCCGTTGCGGCGGCATGGAACGCCGTAACGGTTTAAGCCCCCAGGAGCCAGCAACTACTCACCTCCGCCGCGATCCTCTTCTGGGGGGCTGCCTGAGAGCCCAGGCAGCCCCCTTCCGGCAAATGAGGCCCCCGGGGGCCATGTGATCGCTCTCAAAGAGCGATCACATGGCCCCCTATAGCTGGCTATGGATCTGCCAGCAGGGGGACTGTTTGAAATATCAGACAGTCCCCCTGCTGGTAGGAGGTGTAAAAAAAATAAAATAAACATGTTTAAAAATAAATTAAATATATTTTAATATATATATAATATGTATATATATTATATATATAATATATATACATATTATATATATGTAACGTCATGCAAAGTGTATTTTAATATTAATATAAGTATATAAATTAATATTAAAATACACTTAGAATGACGTTACATATATATAATATGTATATATATTATATATATAATAGATGTACATATATATATTATATATAAATACGTATAATTAAAATAATAAATAAATAAAATAATAAAATAAATAAATAAAATATTGAAACAAAATTTAATATAAATTATATATGCATATGTAATTTCATTCTAACTGTATTTTGTTATTAATATATATATATCGGTAACAAAATACACTTAGAATGACATTCTATATATATCTATCTATGTATAAAATACAAATAACCGCAAATATATATATATAGATAAATACATATAATTACATAAAAGATTACATTAGTATACACGTAGAATTTAAATACCTATAAATGCATATATATTAAAATTCTACGTGTATATTTAAATAATCTTTTAACGTAATTATGTGATTTGATTAATTAAAATTTGATTGACATGCCTGACAACACAGGGAGAAAGTGCAGAGAATGTAATTCGCAAGCACTATATTTGACCCTGTAACTCTCCAAGACACCATAAAACCTGTACATAGGGGGTACTGTTTTACTCGGGAGACTTCACTGAACTCAAATATTAGTGTTTCAAACTGGTAAATTGTATTACAACAATGATATTTTAAGTAAAAGTGATGTTTTTCGCATTTTTTACAAGCGAACGGCACTTTTATGGTCTATATTATTGTTGTAATATGTTTTACGGTTTTAAAACACTAATATTTGTGTTTAGTGAAGTCTCCCGAGAATAACAGTACCCCCCATGTACAGGTTTTATGGTGTTTTGGAAAGTTAGAGAGTCACATATAAGGCTTGCATTTCATTTTTTTGACATTGAAATTTGCCAGATTGGTTATGTTGCCTTTGAGAGCGTATGGTAGCCCAGGAATGAGAATTACCCCCATGATGGCATACCATTTGCAAAAGTAGACAACCCGAGGTATTGCAAGTGGGGTATGTCCAGTCTTTCTTAGTAGCCACTTAGTCACAAACACTGGCCAAATATTAGTTTTTTGCTTTTTTCACACAAAAACAAATATGAACGCTAATTTTGGCCAGTGTTTGTGACTAAGTGGCTACTAAAAAAGACTAAACATACCCCACTTTCAATACCTTGGCTTGTCTAATTTTTAAAATGGTATTCCATTATGGGGGTAATTCTCATTCCTGGGCTACCACACCGTCTGAAAGGTAACATTACAAATCTGGCAAATTTCAATTTAAAAATGGAACGTTCTATATTTAACCCTGTAACTTTCCAAAACAACATAAAACCTGTTAACAGGGGGTACTGTTGTACTCGTGAGACATCGCTGATTACAAATATGTGCATTTTTTTGCAGTAAAACCTAACAGTATTATGAAATTTACAGCTAAAATGTGAGGCGGAACTACAATTTTTTTTAAAAATTTAAAATTTCTCACAGTTTTTTTTATTTTATTCATAATAAATTATGTTTCATATATAAATATTTGATATGAAATGAAAGCCCTGTTTCTCCTGAACAAAATGATATATAATAAGTGTGGGTGCATATAATATGAAAGAGGGGAACTACGGTTGAACAGACATATAGCGCAAATTCCAGTTTTTGTTTACGTTTTGTTTTGATCAGAATGTGTACTATTGACTCCGTCCTGAAGGGGTTAAAAATCCAATATATAATCTAAAAAAATTAAAATGTTTAGTGTAGTAAGCCTTTGTATTTCATATGTTTTTCTTTGTTAAATGTAGTTGAAGGTAATTATTTGGGCACCTCTGATTACATTTCATATTACCTGAAATATTATAGTGTAGATACAATTATGATTGTATTCAGCTGTACTTGTTAATTTCAATAAAAATCTAATTTGGTTCACACAAACATTTTAATTGGTGGCATTCACCAATTGAGTGTGACCATATGCAGGTGATATTTAACTAAAGCATTTACATATATAGGTAGAAACAAAACCACACAAAAATACAAACAAAAAACTAGCAAAAAATATAGTTTAAAAATAAAAACGAAGAATATACACCAATGCCATGTATATGCTGTCATGCCAAGGGTGCATAACTCATTGTTGCAATATAGAATATTGCATTTAATGTAATTTATGTAGTGCATATATGAATTGGCCACTTGGTAGAGGTCAGATGACAGAAGGGGTAATGTAAATTGCATAGGAATGTGAAAGGGGTAAGATGGTTTACCATATGGATGGATCCTTTGATTATTCAAATGTTCTGTAAGGTGTGAGAAGTCACATAGAAACATAGAAACATAGAATGTGACGGCAGATAAGAACCATTCGGCCCATCTAGTCTGCCCAATTTTCTAAATACTTTCATTAGTCCCTGGCCTTATCTTATAGTTAGGATAGCCTTATGCCTATCCCACGCATGCTTAAACTCCTTTACTGTGTTAACTTCCACCACTTCAGCTGGAAGGCTATTCCATGCATCCACTACCCTCTCAGTAAAGTAATACTTCCTGATATTATTTTTAAACATTTGTCCATCTAATTTAAGACTATGTCCTCTTGTTGTGGTAGTTTTTCTTCTTTTAAATATAATCTCCTCCTTTACTGTGTTGATTCCCTTTATGTATTTAAATGTTTCTATCATATCCCCCCTGTCTCGTCTTTCCTCCAAGCTATACATGTTAAGATCCTTTAACCTTTCCTGGTAAGTTTTATCCTGCAATCCATGAACCAGTTTAGTAGCCCTTCTCTGAACTCTCTCTAAGGTATCAATATCCTTCTGAAGATACAGTCTCCAGTACTGCGTACAATACTCCAAGTGAGGTCTCACCAGTGTTCTGTACAATGGCATGAGCACTTCCCTCTTTCTACTGCTAATGCCTCTCCCTATACAACCATGCATTCTGCTAGCATTTCCTGCTGCTCTATTACATTGTCTGCCTACCTTTAAGTCATCAGAAATAATCACCCCTAAATCCCTTTCCTCAGATGTTGAGGTTAGGACTCATATCAAATATTCTGCACTCTGCCCTTGGGTTTTTACGTCCAAGATCATCCACATTAAATGTGAGTTGCCACAACCCTGACCATTTTTCTAGTTTACCTAAATCATTAGCCATTTGGCTTATCCCTCCTGGAACATCAACCCTGTTACATATCTTAGTATCATCAGCAAAAAGACATACCTTACCATCAAGACCTTCTGCAATATCACTAATAAAAATATTAAAGAGAATGGGTCCAAGTATAGATCCCCCACTGGTACCCCACTGGTGACAAGCCCAAGCTTCGAATATACTCCTTTGACTACAACCCTCTGTTGCCTGTCACTCAGCCACTACCTTACCCATTCAACAATATTGGAATCCAAACTCAAAGATTGTAGTTTATTGATAAGCCTTCTATGTGCAACAGTGTCAAAAGCCTTACTGAAATCAAGGTAAGCAATGTCTACTGCACCACCCTGATATATGATTTTAGTGACCCAATCAAAAAAAATCAATAAGATTAGTTTGGCATGATCTCCCTGAAGTAAACCCATGTTGTCTCTGATCTTGAAATCCATGTGTTTTTAGATGTTCAACAATCCTATCCTTTATCATGGTTTCCATCACTTTCCCCACTACTGAAGCAAGGCTTACTGACCTATAGTTGCCAGACTCCTTCCTATTACCTTTCTTGTGAATGGGCACAACATTCGCTAACTTCCAATCTTCTGGGACTATTCCTGTTAACAATGATTGGTTAAATAAATCTGTTAATGGTTTTGCTAGTACACCACTAAGCTCTTTTAATAGCTTTGGGTGTATTCCATCAGGTCCCATTGACTTATTTGTCTTTACTTTTGAGAGTTGAAATAAAACCTCTTCCTCTGTAAACTCACGTGTAATAAATTACTCATTTATCCTTTTTCTTAACTGAGGTCCCTATCCTTCAGTTTCATCTGTAAATACCGAACAAAAATATTAATTGAGGCAGTCAGCTAGACCTTTATCCTCTTCTACATACCTTCCTTATTTTGTTTTTAATCTAACTAATCCTTGTTTTACTTTTCTTTTCTCATTTATGTATCTAAAAAAAGTCACACATAAGTGGCCTGGAAGTCTGGTTTAAATATAAACTAACTCTCTACTTTGCCATATGCCTAGGTTCCATATCAGATAGGGGGTCCTCTGATTTGTTAATGACCATTAGCCTTGTGTTCCAGTACCATATCCAAAAGAAACATTAATACCCACAGATGAATAATTAAGCCTGATTTTTATTACATTTAGAATGGGACAAGCACAATCTTCTAATCAAGCCCAAACATGATTTGCATAACTTAACCATAGGGGAAGGGATTGTGATGTCCGCTATATTGGGTCACAAGTAAGGAGTGTACATATCTATGGAATGTAAAACAAATGTAACACATTCATAGATGCAATTATTATTTTTGTGGCAAGTACATAAGAGGAGATAGAACCAAATGTTCCCATTTGGATTGATGTTGGCCTGGAACACAAGGGTGTGGTCACTTATAGTTACTATAGGTATGCCTTATCTTCACCTCTGGGCGAGGCTTGGTGATCCACAGGGTATATATCTAATGATACGGAACTGTGTATTGTACTTGCTTGGGGTCAAAATCTAATTTTTAGGGGTGTGCATGGGCAAAAAATTTGTTTCGGTTTGGAAATTCGGGTAAGTAAAAAAATTTGTCTGCATCGGCAATTCGGACCAATGGCATTCGGTTCCGTTCAGCACTTCTGAAATCCGTGACTTCACCAATTCCGCACTTCGGCAATTCGGAACTTTGGTTTATCGGTTAATTGGTTAATCGGACCCCAACCCTACCCCTAACCCTAACCCCTAATCTCTAACCCCTAAATTCTAACCCCTAACCCTAACCCACTTTGGCAATTCGGAACTTCGGCAATTCAGAACTTCGTGAAATTCATCCGAATGTAGATTCGGAACTAAACTAATTGCACATGTCTGCTAATTTTGACCCCCTGGGCAGAAGTTTGACTTTGAAAATCTGAGTAAGTGATTAGGACTTCCTTTTATATTGATCAGTTGTTGTCATCTTTTTTTGCATGCACTGTGACTATTTTTTGCTCATAATAAATATTCCTTTATTAAGTTCTGCCCTTGTCTGGTAAAGAATCACGTTACCTGAAGAGAATAATAATAAGTATTTTGCAATTGCATAGGTATTATGCTAAGTTTTATTTGGTGGGTTTTTATTATTAAGTTACCTGGGGCACCAAGGCACCCCATTTATAAATTGTATTGGTGGTGGCAGCGTTAAAATAGTAATATTTATATCATTATATTTAAGTTTGGGTGGTGTTAAGGGGGATTTTTATGATTATTTGCAGTCTAGTGCAGACAAACAGTGAACTTTAACCCTTTCACCACCACAAATACGTCACACACACTCTTGGAGTAGGGTTCCAAAATCTTATGCTATGTCTAGAAGCTGTCGTGATACTGAGCTATCCTATGTGTTGAGTGTCTATAAGATTCTGTGGATGAAAATCCCACAAAGTCAAACAGTGCATGTGTCTTATACACTGTCAGAAAGAAACTCTACTTTATATCCTCTGAGAGCAACAATATATTCATAAACTTGCTTAGCTATGGGGAACCCTTAACTAAGCAGTGCTCTGAGTTAACAGACTATCAGACAGTCAACAAAAAAACAAAGTAAAATAATCAATATTTACATAGCAATAGAATGGAAAAATCATGCTGCTAACACAAGAATCTATGCTGTGCCTTTGAGGGTACCTGTGCTTGTATACAGTGTATGTCACTAGTTACCAGTCCATAAAATATGTTTATACCTTGACCAGTAAATCACGAGAGAAGGAGAGAAGGTCCTTCCTTCTACAGATGGCATTTAATGTTACATATAAGTATAAATAGCCAAAATAAAGATCAGTCTGGTCACAGGTTTTGATGAACCCCAATGCATGTTTTGCCGCTTAGGCAGCTCTTCAGGGGTAAAAGTAATTATATTACATGATGTTGTATGGATCATGTAATTGTGTATGGGAGGTATTCCTGTTGTGGGTGGCCCCTGACTTTGGAGGTGTATTTGGTTTACTTATTTTGTTTCAGGAATAAAAAAAAAAGGGTCACCAGTCCTTTTAACCCCTTAAGGACCAATCTTCTGTCTGTCATGTGTCCTTAAGGGGTTAATAATATACACAAAAATATCACTATAAAACTATAATGCAGTATCCAGGAGCTAAAAGTCTCACAAAGAAATATGTATATGTATATGTATATATATATATATATATATATATATATATATATATATATATATATATAAAAAGAAACAGTAATCTCAATATCAATAACAGCAATTTAAGAGTCCCAAAAAAGTCCACAATATGTAGCATGAGAGTCACTCCCACTCTCAGCACACACTTGTCTTTTACTTTTTATTCTCCTTTGATAAAGGTTTCCAGCTGAAATGTTGGGGGTCTCTGATAACATTTCATTCTCACTTTTTTTTTTTAATTCTTTATTTTTCGTGATGCTTTGTTTCAACATCATTCCATTAAGTAATCAGCATAGAAAAACAAGTCAGTACAGTTACATAAATAACAGTGAGCATAACATTACTCTGAGAACTTGTGGTTTAAACATTTTAGACAGCATACATTTTCTATGTTACGTGCTTCCACTTTTTGGGGGCTGCAAGAGGAAGGTCGCTCGTTAATGAGCTTCTGCTTGTGTTTGGTTCTGATTGCGGTCCCTATGTGTGGTGCCTATGACCTATGTCCTGTGATGGTGCGTGCTTATGCTTGAGGTTGCTGGGTACAGGTGTCTTGTCATATGTCAAGTGTGAGGTGACATGCTGGTTTCAGGTTGTAGATGTGGTAGTGGATCGTGAGGAACTTATGCCTGTGCACCCCAAATAATGTGGGGGTGAAGTAAAGGGATGTGCTACCATGCTGTATGCCCCTTACCTTGGGGGCGGCGGGGGGTGTGTGTGCGGGGGGGGCGGGGGGGTGTTACGCCATTTGGTATTGTGCTTGTCAGCCTACTCTGTCCTTGCTTGTGCTGTATTCATGCCTGTGTGGGCATTGTGTGGTGTTGCCATATGTGAGCAAAAGGTTATAATACAATCTACAGAATTAACTCAACTATCATCACAAACTGGGTTAGAATTGGTTTGAAAGGGAGGTCCTCGGGGGTTTGCACTCTGCAGTCACATTGTTTCTGGACGTGGGTTCATCTCTCTCGGGGTGAATGGTTGTCAGGATCGGGACAGGGATCCAACACGCAGAGTACAAACAGGTGGTAGGTACGTATACCGGACCTTAGAATGGCCGGACTTAACGTAAGGAGAAAGTAGAGAATGGTCTAGGAACAAGCCGAGGTCGAGGGAACGAGAGGACAGGTAAGCGAGAGACAAGCCGAGTCAAAGGGTAACAGAGATAAACAGGGTAGTACAAACAAGCCGGGTCAGAACCAAAGAGACAACTAGAATACAAGAGCACTGAGTGACTAGACAGGCTAGAACCACGACAGGGCAATGAGCAGATGCCGAAAGCCTTACTTTATACCTTGATTCTAGAGGGTAATCACGCCCCCGACGAGTCCTGATTAGTGCTCGGGACTTGACTGACAGGTCGACCCGGGTTGGCGTTATGACGTCGACTACTGAGCGTCGCGTCATATAAGGAAGTGGATCCCTCGCGGTCGGCTTGTAAATGGCCGAGAGAACCGCGAGGAACGGAAGAAACAACCCCTCTGGGAGGATAAACGTCACCTCCTCTGAGGTAGAGACTACAGGTACCCTGACAGTACCCCCCCCTCTCAGAAACGCCCACCGGGGGAAGGAACCGGGACGGGATGGAAAACGGGAGTGAAAAGCCCTGCGGAGGCGAGGAGCATGTACATCCTCCTGAGGTACCCAAGTCCTCTCCTCAGGACCATATCCCTTCCAGTCAATAAGATATTGTAACTTCCCCCGGGAGATTCGAGAATCGATGATGGAGTTGATTTCATACTCCTCCTGACCCTCAACCTGAACAGAGCGAGGAGAGGATATAGTGGAGGAAAATCTGTTACAGACTAGCGGTTTCAGTAAAGAAACATGAAAGGAGTTAGGAATGCGTAAGGCAGCTGGAAGAGCTAGGCGATACGCAACTGGGTTAATTCGAGTCAGAACCCTGTAGGGGCCAATGTAACGAGGAGCGAATTTCATAGAAGGAACCTTCAAACGAATGTTTCTTGTACTCAACCATACCCTATCACCTGGAACAAAAAACGGAGCTGCCCTTCTGTGCTTATCAGCGTGTTTCTTGAACAACATAGAATTATGTAGGAGAATTTGTCGAGTCTGATCCCACAACTTCCTCAAATTGGCAACATGAACATCCACCGACGGTACCCCTTGGGAAGGAGAAACCGAGGGAAGAATGGAAGGATGAAAGCCATAATTCATGAAGAAGGGGCTGGATCGAGTAGAATCACAAACGAGATTATTGTGTGCAAACTCCGCCCAAGGAATCAAACCGACCCAATCGTCCTGGTGTTCAGAAACAAAACAACGCAAATATTGTTCAATCTTTTGATTGGTACGTTCAGCAGCTCCGTTAGACTGAGGGTGATAGGCAGAAGAAAAATTCAATTTGATGCCTAGTTGAGAACAGAAGGATCTCCAAAAACGTGAAACAAATTGGGAACCTCTATCGGAAACAATTTCGGAAGGTATCCCATGTAAGCAAAAAATCTCTCTCGCGAATATCTCCGCCAATTCAGGAGAAGTCGGGAGTTTAGTTAAGGGCACGAAATGAGCCATCTTAGTAAACCTATCAACCACCGTGAGGATCACAGTCTGTTTTTTAGAAACAGGCAAATCTACAATGAAGTCCATAGCCAAACAGGACCATGGTCTCTATGTAATGTTCAAGGGATGTAACAACCCACATGGAAGCGTATGAGGTTGCTTAGTCTTCATACAGACCTCACATGCTCCGATGAAATCCCTAATATCCTTCCGTAAAGAAGGCCACCAGAAATCTTTAGAGATCAAGGAACATGTCATGCGAATACCCGGATGCCCAGCCGCCTTACTGTTGTGAAAACACTGTAAGAGTTCCAGTTGGAGTTCAGGAGGAACGAAATGCCTTGCCCCAGGAGTCTGTCTAGGCGCCAGATGCTGCAACTTCATGATCTGACCAAGCAACGGAGAGTGAATCTTAAGACTCGTGTTGGCGATAATATTGCACCTGGGTACTATAGAAGACAAAACCGGCTCAGATATCGCAGAAGGTTCATATTGTCGAGACAAAGCATCGGCTTTAGAATTCTTAGAACCAGGTCTATACATGAGCACGTAATTGAAATGCGTGAGGAATAAAGACCAACGAGCTTGCCTGGAGGACAAGCGCTTGGCCTCCCCAATATAGGACAGGTTCTTGTGGTCTGTCAAAATAGTAACAGGATGTAAGGTGCCCTCCAATAAATGTCTCCACTCCTTTAAAGCCATGATAACTGCTAGTAGTTCCCTGTCACCAATGTCATATCTGCTCTCAGGACCTGATAGTTTCTTGGAAAAAAAAACACATGGATGTAAGGGCTTATCCACACCTAACCTTTGGGACAGGATAGCACCTATACCTGTCTCTGAGGCGTCTACCTCGAGTAGGAAAGGCAGAGTCGTATCAGGGTGAACTAAAATTGGTGCAGAAGCAAACAGTTCCTTGAGTGTTTTGAAGGCAAGAAGGGCTTCAGTAGACCAGTTCTTAGTGTCAGCCCCCTGTCTGGTCATATTGGTAATAGGAGCTATAATTGAAGAGTAACCCTTAATGAAGCGCCTATAATAGTTGGAGAATCCAATAAACCTCTGAATGGCCTTGAGGCCCCTGGGTAAAGGCCAATGCAAAATGGACTGGAGCTTATCCGGGTCCATCTTAAACCCTTCCCCAGAAATCACATAACCAAGAAAGTTTATCTGGGATTGGTCAAAGTTGCATTTCTCCAATTTGCAGTACAGGCCATGTTGAAGAAGCTTGCGCAATACCCTTCTGACTTGTCTGTGGTGAGTCTCAATCTCTCTAGAGTGTATAAGTATATCATCCAGATATACAATAACGCAGTCATGTTGAAATTCCCTAAGAACTTCATTGATCAGGTCCTGAAATACTGCCGGTGCATTACAGAGGCCAAAAGGCATTACTGTGTATTCATAGTGCCCATAACGGGTATTGAACGCCGTCATCCACTCGTGTCCCTGCTGAATTCTCACCAAGTTATACGCCCCTCTGAGATCTAACTTGGTGAAAATCTTGGAGCCTTTTAGACGATCAAAGAGCTCGGTAATCAAAGGAATTGGGTAGGCATTTCTAATGGTTATTTTGTTCAAACCTCGATAATCAATGCAAGGTCTTAGTGTACCATCCTTCTTTTTAACAAAAAAAAAACCCAGCCCCGGCAGGAGAGGAGGATCTCCTAATGAATCCTTTTTCAAGGTTCTCACGAATATACTCCTCTAAGACTAAGTTCTCTTTAGTGGACAAAGGATATACATTACCCCTGGGGGGCATAGTACCAGGTAGTAGATTAATTTTACAATCAAAAGACCTGTGTGGAGGTAAAGTATCAGCATTATTTTTGTCAAATACTGCCTTTAAATCCAGGTACAGAGGCGGTATTTGTACCTCTGTAGAGTAGGTAGAATTAATCGGTGTGTTAACTACGCAAAGTGGTGACACTGTCCGTAAGCACCTGTCCTGACAACCCTGACCCCATGAGATTATCTCCCCTAATTCCCAATCAATAATAGGGTTATGTTTTTTTAACCAAGGGTACCCCAGGACTATGGGAACAGAAGGAGAAGAAATAAGCAATAAAGATATGTCTTCCTCGTGTAAGATACCAACAGTTAATTTAACGGGTATGGTTTCACGGGAAATAACAGGCTCAACTAAAGGTCTACCATCTATGGCCTCAACGGCCAAGGGTGTCTCCCTTAACTGGGATGGGATAGCGTGTTTGGTAACAAAAACTTGGTCGATAAAGCTCTCAGCAGCTCCGGAATCTATCAATGCCATAGTTTCTAGTACTCCCTTCTCCCAAGTTAAAGAAATGGGTAGCAGAAGCCTGTGATCTTTATAATTAAGATTAGAGGACAAAATAGAAACACCCAAGGCCTGTCCTCTAGAGAAACTTAGGTGCGAGCGTTTCCCGAGCGATTAGGACAATTTAGGCGTAAATGACCTCTGACTCCACAGTACATACACAACCCCTCCCTTCTCCTGTACTGTCTCTCCTCTTCTGAGAGGCGAGTATTGCCTATCTGCATAGGTTCTGGAAAAAGTGAGGTTGTGGATTCAGAACTTTGAAATGAAGGAGCTAGTTTAAAGGAAGGTCTACGGTTTCTGTCTCGAGTGTTCTGCCTCTCTCTTAAACGTTCGTCAATGCGAGAAATAAAAGAAATTAAATCCTCCAAATTTTCAGGAAGCTCTCTAGTAGCAACCTCGTCAAGGATTATGTCTGATAACCCGTTTAAAAATACATCTATATAAGCCTGTTCATTCCACTTAACCTCTGCCGCCAAGGACCTGAACTCTAGTGCATAATCCACAAGTGTTCGGTTTTCTTGTCTAAGGCGCAACAGTAATCTAGCTGCATTGACCTTTCTACCTGGAGGGTCAAAAGTTCTTCTGAAAGCAGCTACAAAGGCATAATAATTATATACTAACGGATTATCATTTTCCCACAATGGATTGGCCCATCTCAAAGCTTTCTCAACAAGTAATGTGATAATAAATCCAACCTTCGCCCTATCTGTAGGATAGGAGCGGGGTTGTAATTCGAAATGGATACCTATTTGGTTTAAGAAACCACGACACTTCTCTGGAGAACCACCTTAACGTACAGGTGGAGTGATATGGGAAGAAGCACCTACAGTGGCTACCTCTAGACCTGAACTCACAGGAGAGATAGAAGTATTACGCATCTCCTCTGGTTGATTACTAGAACGAGATAGTAACGCCTGTAGTGCTAGAGCCATCTGGTCCATTCTGTGATCCATGGCGTCGAACCTAGAGTCAGAAGGACCAACCTGAGTGTTTGTACCTGCAGGATCCATTGGCCCTGTCGTAATGTCAGGATCGGGACAGGGATCCAACACACAGAGTACAAACAGGTGGTAGGTACGTATACCGGACCTTAGAATGGCCGGACTTAACGTAAGGAGAAAGTAGAGAATGGTCTAGGAACAAGCCGAGGTCGAGGGAACGAGAGGACAGGTAAGCGAGAGACAAGCCGAGTCAAAGGGTAACAGAGATAAACAGGGTAGTACAAACAAGCCGGGTCAGAACCAAAGAGACAACTAGAATACAAGAGCACTGAGTAACTAGACAGGCTAGAACCACGACAGGGCAATGAGCAGATGCCGAAAGCCTTACTTTATACCTTGATTCTAGAGGGTAATCACGCCCCCGACGAGTCCTGATTAGTGCTCGGGACTTGACTGACAGGTCGACCCGGGTTGGCGTTATGACGTCGACTACTGAGCGTCGCGTCATATAAGGAAGTGGATCCCTCGCGGTCGGCTTGTAAATGGCAGAGAGAACCGCGAGGAACGGAAGAAACAACCCCTCTGGGAGGATAAACGTCTAAGTCTCTCACCTCCTCTGAGGTAGAGACTACAGGTACCCTGACAATGGTGTGATATTGTCGGGATCCCGTGTGGTTGCCGGCTGCATGGCGGTTGAAGGTGTGGCTTGGTGTATCAAGCCTAGTGTGCCCAGGAAAGTCTGTGCTTCTCCCATATTCAGTAGCCTATGTGCAGTCCCGTTTTGAGTCACTATTAAGGAGCCATTCGCTCCCCAGCGGTATGCCAGTCCTGCGTTTCTCAGCTGGTTTGTAACCGGCCCATAGCTTTTACGAATATGGAGGGTAGCTCTTGTAAGATCCTGGTAAAATGTGAGGCTTGAGTTCGTGAATGTGAGCGGTGCCTTGTCTTTGATTGCCGCCATAATTTGGAGCTTATCAGGTAGCGTGCGGCATCTAAGAATGCCAAGGTTGTCATGCGTTGAGGGTGGCTTGGAAGGCGTTATACACTGTCTATAGTCATGCGTTTGGCCACAGTGTGTGACATGATGGTTGCCAATAGTCTTCTAACGTAGTGTGGCAGTTCTTCCGCATTGATCGTTGAGGGGATGCCCCTGATCTTGATATGCGTGTGCCTCTGGCGGTCTTCTAGAGTTGCGAGTCAGAGTGAGAGTGTCTGATTTTGGGCTTGGAGTGCTTGCACAGAGGTATTGACATTGGTTAGGTGGGTTTGTACTGTTAGTATTTCCTCCTCTGAGGCTCGCACTCTCCCAGTGACTGCCTGTACCTCCGTCTTTAATTGCGCGGAGTCCGCCGCCAGTAGCTTATGGATTTCTACTAGAAGGAGTTTTAGATCCCTCTTTGTGGTGGGTGCTGAGTCATCTGGCTGTTCTTGCAGTTCAGCTTGAGGGATTTGTGAGGGTTGTGAGTTTTCAGGCCTGTCACTGCCTGCTGCTGTGCCCATGTCCCTGATTGGCATACTTTCCTCGGGAGTGGGTCTGTGTAGGGAAGGCCTTTGTAACATGGCCCCTATGTCCTGATTGTCTGCCTGGTTTTGGGGCTTTTGGGAGCGCCTACCTTTGCCTGGCATTGGTTGTGCTGAGGCTGATGGTGTCTGGGATTGCTGTCTGTCTGCTCCGCTCTCGGCAAAGCCTCCCAGATGTTCCTCTAGGCTGTGGAGCGCTAGGTAGGCCTCAGGCCTGTGCTTCCTCCTTGCTGTTTTTGGTGCCTGGAAAAAAGGCATTGGTCGGTTCCTCTTGCCCTGCTGGATCCGGTTCGGTGAGTGCCATGGTGAGATTGCGCTTGGTGTTGTTGATTTTGGCAGGATTAGATTTGTAGGCAGAGGAGCTTTCAGAAATGGCGTCTGATTGTGTCCGTGCTTAAGCCCCGCCCCCCCAATTCTCACTTTTATAATTTATGTGTCCATATATTATTCTTGGTATGTCTTTTGTTTTTTGTTTTTTATTTATGTGAGGTGTCACTTTTGCATACTTTCACTTTAAGTATGTAATTTGTTACCTTATTTTTCATTTTCTTTGCTTGTTCTGCTTTACTTGTGTAAGTCATTGTGGTGGAACTGACCTATGTTACTTTATGATTCCCTATTTTATTTGTTAAAACCGCGTTCACCTAATTTCTACCCTTGTTTTGTTTGACAACTGAACAAAACCACGAAAGATCCAGACCACCCGTATACTTGTTAACCTCCATCACCCATGTTAACACTTCCATATTGATTCACACCTCAGTGTTCTAAACGGTCAGCTGCGTGGCCGACCATTTCCCGCGAATGCATGCAGTGATGTTTGGTCGTCGAGTGCATGGAACTAAAATCGGACACTCGACCTTGCAAACACCGCTGAACTTCCATCTTCGCCTGCACTCGTTCTTATATATCTGAGAAGAACACTGTTCGGTGGAACCATTCCCACGAATCAGAGGCACACGACCAGCATACGGGTGAAAGCATCCATTTGGATTTTTTTCTTTTTTTTATGCCCCCGAAAGAGACCGTCCACTACCCCAGATTCTATGGAGCTATTTTGGTCTGGAGCCTAGTGTGCGGTCGGTCAATACTTTACCCCGGTGTGTTCATGGGAACTAAGTGCTTTTTAGATATGCTGTGAACTAAGATCTAGGCTATCCAGGGATATAAGACTGGATGGTTGTTTTATGTGTGTTTTGGGGTGTCATAAAATTTTTTGATTTTTCTGTACCTGAGAGATAATTTAAATATATGTTTTCTCCCAGGTAATTATCTCTCAGGCACAGAGGATCATGGGAGGGATTACCCTGTATGTTTGTATGGGAAACCCCATGTAGGGGCTTTTGCATAAAAGTCCATGTGTGGCCCTGAATAAACCAGTTGACTCCCAGAACTGTATATCATCCGGTTACTGGGGGATTGGGATATATCTGCTAACCAGTGCTTCTTTTCCAGGTTCTGAGAACACCAGTGGAGATTTTGGATTTTATTATTGCAGCTCCGCTACAGCCATGAATACATTGTTATTGATATGGATATCCAGAAAGATATTATGCTCAGATCTATATTAATGAGTATTGTAGTTTTCTTTGCATTTATTTAATAAAGATTATTTGGTTTTTATAGGTTGAGCTACTCATTCATTTTCTATTAGATACATTTTCAGACTCTGTAGGGAGTAGGGTTATTGCTAAGTGATCATCCTGTTTCTACTTCTCTGGTCATACTTATGCTTGTTTAGTTGTTGGTTTCACACTGTGCCCTGCATGACAATTGTCTTTAATAATAAAATATCCAATTTAATTTAGCATTAGATATTAAACCAGGAATATAAAAAGATTTATCTGCTGGATTTTTTTTTTGCTCCCATAGGTCTACTCCAAAGGGACTAGAGAGAAATATATACCCATGTTTGAGAGTTGAGTACCCAGTTATTTGCACACTTGTATTAAATTATATTATATTTTAAGAAATCAAACAGCCACAAGTTTACCATATTGCTTAAAACACAAATCATTAAGTTATTTTGATTGCAGGGGATACATTACGATTTATTTTTCTTTTGTTGCAGGGTTAGAACGTTATTGGTATATTACAGAGTTAGGTCCGTTTACACTGATTTCTTTACCCAATTTATGAAGCTATGGGGGTAGCTACTGAAAAATGTGCAATGTATGGAACCATCAGGAAGATGTACATTTGAAAAAGTTAAATTGCAATTGATTGTTTCCTGGAATCAATAAAATACAATTATAATTATTGAAAAGAAAAGGATTCAATTTTAACTAAATTGATGAATTTCAGAGTTTTACTACAGAAATAGTCAGAATCAACCGACACTAAACTGTGTTGAAGTATTTTCAAAATCATCTGTCTTGACCTGAATTCCACAACGTGGATTTCAGTTCACAGAATTTGATGTTTAATTAAAAAAAAGAAAAACAAACAAAAAAAAAACATTTACACCTGCTAGTCTCAGGATCAAAACATTTAATTACACGTAAAGCAAATGTCTCAAGAGATAATTCTGATGAATTCTGTTCCCAACTGGAATTACATATATAAGACAAATAATATAATTAGCAGTGGCATATTATGTTGTCTCAGTGTGGATCCACAAGTTTCTGTGTAATCATTTGTGAATGAAACATACAGTATTGTATAATTACATCCGTGTTCTGCCAATTGATGGCCTACATATATGCCATTATTTACAGTATCTCCCTTACAATAATCATAATTTTTTTCTTATTTCGCCATTTATCTAGATGTCATGACATGTAGTTATGTGACAGGCTTAATGACTATATCTGCATTTGACTAAAACTAATTGTTTAAAAAGTAATGACTGTAATCAATTAGCACTAAAGTGATCCATAAATGTATTCCATTTAAGTGTTGATAGAGTGCTTTGGCTAACACTAATTAAGAAAGTAATTAAAATTGATAAAGGGGCATTTTCTTTTTAGACATTTTTTCTAATGTGAACTAATCTAAGGTGCTATGTAGATAACCGGGGTGTACAGTGCAAAGCTCCACCCCCTCTCTCCAGGCTCTGCCCCATCGCTATCGACACCTTGCGCTAGAGCTGAAAGGAAAAGATTACAAGCTTACAAGATGTTTGAGGACAACTTGACATGCCAATCCTGAGAGTGCAGGGCCTAATGAGAGTGGTGGACAGCCTATCTTTTTTTTTTCTTTCTTTCTTTTTATTAGAAGTATTCAATGTCATACAATGTTATACGTCACAGTTCAACAAGCAATAAGAACACTGTGCACGTTTGTCACACATTTCCAAAACGTACATTGAAATATACACATTACATGAGGAACACCGTGCACGTTTGTCACACATTTCCAAGATGTACATTGAAATATACACATTACATGAGGAACAATCCAATATGTGGCTATGAAGCTCAGGAACGTGCCTTGTAGAGGTCCTTGATACACACTGTAATAGCCCATAGCAAATCTATTAGCAGGTGAACCATGAAGTAGGTACAACACCTTTTGGACCAACATAAAAGATCAAACAGCAAAAACATATACAAACAAAAGTCATAAACAAAAATCGTGAACAAACGCATGTGTGCATGACTTGAGCCATGGCATCTGCATTTTGGAGTGAAGGTAACCGACTTGTTTGAGTAAATTAGGTGTGTTTCTGGGACTGGATTGATGGTTTTGCATTATTCTTTTGACCATCTGGACAAACTATGGTCAAAGTGGTCTGAGAATTCTGAAAATTTTTGGGAATTTTTTTCAAACTCTTTTGTGCGGGTAACTTTGTTAACTATCCTCAATATATCTGGGGGATGTTTATTTTTCCACATACTAGCAATACTCGCTTTAGCTGCTATCAGAATATCAGAATAGCTCTGTTTCAAAAACTGAAGAATAAAGGACAAAAATTGAGTCTACAACTTTTATGGAATTGGAACTGTCACCTTCCACATTTTTTTGCCAATCTTTCTTTTATTGAGGCATAATATTGCATGGGTACAGAATAGCAGCGGGGAAGACAGTGAAAAGTCGTACAGAATGGGGTCATCACAGTTCACTATACATCATCTCCGAGAATCGTCAGCCTCTTTTTATATGTATAAAACATTTTAACGGCATGCATATAACGGTTATGTTAAGTTACATGGGCCTGGGGTGCATACAACTTACTGAGTAAGCCTAGCATAGTTCTTTTCTTGTGGACTGCCTATGAGTATATACTTGTTTTGTCTTAGTTTGGCTAAGTATGATATGAGGATTTGTCCCTTAGAGCCCGGGCACCCGCTACTTGTCCTGAGACTGAATAGCAATTTGGTACGGGGTTACCTGCAGATACACTGTGTAGGTAGT
This sequence comes from Pelobates fuscus, assembly GCF_036172605.1. NCBI lineage: Eukaryota > Metazoa > Chordata > Amphibia > Anura > Pelobatidae > Pelobates > Pelobates fuscus. The sequence goes on along the minus strand of NC_086317.1, from coordinate 56,666,906 downwards.
AAATTTCTGAATTCAAGATATAGGTAGCTAGCAAAATATGCATAAACGTAGCTGTACAGACTAAACATATCAACAGCCTAGGAACTTTCACCGGGGGAAGCGTAAACTGTGTTTGTCATAGTAAATACATAAAAGTTAAGTCAAGTTTAGCGTTGAACCCTCTGGGTTGATGAGACCTACAGCGTAAACAGGGTGAAGGCTATGTGCTTGTTATCCCGCTAAGGCCACATTACTTCCAGCTAAATATAAACTGGATATGTTGAATGAGCCAAACATAAGGCACATGTTTGAGGTGTGAGTGAGTCATTTTGTACTTAGGTTTAAGTGTCAGGCTAATTATACGTCAGGTACATCATGCATAAGGTACTTAGGGGGTGCTTGTCTGCTAGGCGGGAGTCCATCAGAGAGCGACAATGTAAGCGGGTCAGAGAGGAACCCTTATGGTTCACAGCTGGAAAGTTTTGGTTTTTGTGAGGTGGGAATACTGTGATCAGCCGATACCTCTGTGAGAAAGATGATGCCATCGGTTTGGAAATTCTTGCTGGGCATTGTAGTGGTGGACATCCGTGGACTTTGGAGTATGGAGAAGGGTTTTGTGTGGCAGGGGGCTTCTCCCCAGCTCTGGGTTTTGCGTGGGGTCGACACCATGGGGCCATAGACTAGGGTACTCAAGGCTCTTTCCCATTGTGGGTGCTGTGGAAGGTCCTGGTGGTCATCCGCCGCCGGCAGTAGGTGACCTTCCTGTGGTGTGGTCGGTGTTCTGGAGGGAGTCTCCTGGTGACCCCCGGCCTAGACCCCACGTCTTCTGTCGGCTCCACCACCCTGTAGTGAGTGGGGGTGTGTTGGGCCTTCCATCTTTCCAGCTTCTCCCAGAAACGCCGGAGCAGGGCATCTAGGTGCTCGTGTAGGGGCTGAGAGGGTGCAGGCTCGACAGCGTGGTCCGCGGTCGCCATTTTGCCAGTAGCGGTTTGCTGGTTTGGAGCACATCCTAGGCTGTTGCCAGCGTTTGCAGTTCGAGTTGGTATTTGGTTCACGATGATTGGCCCCGGGATAACCCCTGCCGGTCCTAAGGGGGACGGGGGGAAGCCCAATACTTTGGGTGCTGCATGATTTTGTGAGCCGGGAGACCGTCCGTCTCTCCCCTGCTCTGCATGGTGTAGGCTCCAAGCCTCTGGTCCAGTAACCCCGCAGGCATTTGGGCGTGTGAGGTATTCCCCAGTTCCCCAGCCTCCGTGTTGCAAGGTGAGGTAAGTTGGGGTTCAGGATTGGGTGGTTTACCCACGGCTTTTAGGTCCAGGCTCGGGAGCTCACAGAAAGCGTGTCTGTTGAGCTCCCCAGTCAGGCTCTGCCCCCACCTTCCATGATTTTTATATATAATGTTTCATTATTCTTATGTTTGAAAAATATGTACTTGTGAGCTGTGAAAAATGAAATTAAGTGTAGAAATTTACACATCTGTAATGAAGTAAATGGATACTCCATATTAGCTCCCTTTAATTTATTTTTACAAACTATGTCCTGTAATTGGCTGTGTGCATAGACAAAATAAACAAAGAAAAGGAAAAACAAAACAATGCTTCTTTTTTTTCCTCCTGATTTGCAATGTTTGCTCTGGCTTTGCGTTGTCTGAAATGGATTATGATATAATTTACTGAATCTTAACATAAATTTAAAAAGGTTAAAGGAGCACCACAACTGCTACAGCTCAATGTAGTGGTTATGGTGCCATGAGTGCCCTGGTGCTTCCCCCAATTGTAAAATAATCAAACTATTTAGTCAAATTAAATGAGCAAACGTTTTACCGGGAGTCCAGAAAGCACCGCTCCCTGCATTCCCTACTTGTGTTCATTACTGAGACTGAATAGCAATTTGGTACGGGGTTACCTGCAGATACACTGTGTAGGTAGTAAATTTCTGAATTCAAGATATAGGTAGCTAGCAAAATATGCATAAACGTAGCTGTACAGACTAAACATATCAACAGCCTAGGAACTTTCACCGGGGGAAGCGTAAACTGTGTTTGTCATAGTAAATACATAAAAGTTAAGTCAAGTTTAGCGTTGAACCCTCTGGGTTGATGAGACCTACAGCGTAAACAGGGTGAAGGCTATGTGCTTGCTATCCCGCTAAGGCCACATTACTTCCAGCTAAATATAAACTGGACATGTTGAATGAGCCAAACATAAGGCACATGTTTGAGGTGTGAGTGAGTCATTTTGTACTTAGGTTTAAGTGTCAGGCTAATTATACGTCAGGTACATCATGCATAAGGTACTTAGGGGGTACTTGTCTGCTAGGCGGGAGTCCATCAGAGAGCGACAATGTAAGCGGGTCAGAGAGGGACCCTTATGGTTCACAGCTGGAAAGTTTTGGTTTTTGTGAAGTGGGAATACTGTGATCAGCCGATACCTCTGTGAGAAAGATGGTGCCATCGGTTTGGAAATTCTTGCTGGGCATTGTAGTGGTGGACATCTGTGGACTTTGGAGTATGGAGAAGGGTTTTGTGTGGCAGGGGGCTTCTCCCCAGCTCTGGGTTTTGCGCGGGGTCGACACCATGGGGCCATAGACTAGGGTACTCAAGGCTCTTTCCCATTGTGGGTGCTGTGGAAGGTCCTGGTGGTCATCCGCCGCCGGCAGTAGGTGACCTTCCTGTGGTGTGGTCGGTGTTCTGGAGGGAGTCTCCTGGTGACCCCCGGCCTAGACCCCACGTCTTCTGTCGGCTCCGCCACCCTGTAGTGAGTGGGGGTGTGTTGGGCCTTCCATCTTTCCAGCTTCTCCCAGAAACGCCGGAGCAGGGCATCTAGGTGCTCGTGTAGGGGCTGAGAGGGTGCAGGCTCGACAGCGTGGTCCGCGGTCGCCATTTTGCCAGTAGCGGTTTGCTGGTTTGGAGCACATCCTAGGCTGTTGCCAGCGTTTGCAGTTCGAGTTGGTATTTGGTTCACGATGATTGGCCCCGGGATAACCCCTGCCGGTCCTAAGGGGGGCAGGGGAAGCCCAATACTTTGGGTGCTGCATGATTTTGTGAGCCGGGAGACCGTCCGTCTCTCCCCTGCTCTGCATGGTGTAGGCCCCAAGCCTCTAGTCCAGTAACCCCGCAGGCATTTGGGCGTGTGAGGTATCCCCCAGTTCCCCAGCCTCCGTGTTGCAAGGTGAGGTAAGTTGGGGTTCAGGATTGGGTGGTTTACCCACGGTTTTTAGGTCCAGGCTCGGGAGCTCACAGAAAGCGTGTCTGTTGAGCTCCCCAGTCAGGCTCTGCCCCCACCTTCCATAATTTTTATATATAATGTTTCATTATTCTTATGTTTGAAAAATATGTACTTGTGAGCTGTGAAAAATGAAATTAAGTGTAGAAATTTACACATCTGTAATGAAGTAAATGGATACTCCATATTAGCTCCCTTTAATTTATTTTTACAAACTATGTCCTGTAATTGGCTGTGTGCATAGACAAAATAAACAAAGAAAAGGAAAAACAAAACAATGCTTCTTTTTTTTCCTCCTGATTTGCAATGTTTGCTCTGGCTTTGCGTTGTCTGAAATGGATTATGATATAATTTGCTGAATCTTAACATAAATTTAAAAAGGTTAAAGGAGCACCACAACTGCTACAGCTCAATGTAGTGGTTATGGTGCCATGAGTGCCCTGGTGCTTCCCCCAATTGTAAAATAATCAAACTATTTAGTCAAATTAAATGAGCAAACGTTTTACCGGCAGTCCAGAAAGCACCGCTCCCTGCATTCCATACTTGTGTTCATTACTAATGCTGTAGAACTGGAAGTTCCTAAGCTGTTTAGCAGCTGATCATTTTCAGTCAATGAGCCAAGTTCTGCTCAGGAACTGTTCTGCATTAGCAGACCCCATGGAAGTACTTAAAGCGTTTAAAATGGTTTGACTCCTTACAATGGGGGAGTGGGTGCAAGGGAACTCCTGACATCATAACCACTTTTAGTGAGTTGCAGTTGTTATTGCACTTTGGAGCGTTTCTTTAGGGAAAGCTATAGGTGGTTTCCTATGTTTTATTCAATGGTTTAAATTTAAGTTACAGTTCTAAAAGTGTAAAAGTGACAGTTACCCTTAAACAAAATGTTCCCTTTTCCTTAATCTTGGATCTTTTCAAAGCTAGTATTTTACACAACTGTATTAAAATATGGAAGATTAATTTTATGAATCATGTATAAATAATTAAAAAGTAAAAAAAATTGATAAGCTTTAAAAGAGCACTCTAAGCACTTCTGTTTAATTATTAATTGTGGGCAGATAATGTCCCTGCTGGCTCAATGCACAATCCTTTTTGGTTAAGGTATTAAATCACTTTGTTTAATGTTGCCATAGCCACTATCCCCCTGGCTGTAACTTACACAGCCTTCCTAGACACTTCCTGAAAAAGTGTGTAAATATTTTACCTTACTTATTGTACAAGATTTAATTTAGAATTTATTATCTTCTGTAACTAGCCTGCTGGAGCCTGCAAAAACATCCTGAGTTTGATTAAAGGAACACTATAGTGTTAGGAATAAAAACATTTATTTCTAACAATATCATCCTGGAGTGGCTGTTTACGTCCCCAGTCACCCTCTCTGTGGAGTAAAAAGGGGATTTTACTCACTTTTTCTGCACTGCTACACCGGCCTAGCTGTGGCTGGCCCAGCGTCCATTGGCTGAGATCATCAATCTTGATGATCTCAGCCAATCCAATGCTCTCCCATAGAAAAGCATTGGGAGTCTATCTTGCATGCACGGCAAAATGCTGCACTGTATCAATCAGCATCTCCTCACAGAGATGCATTTAATCACTGCATCTCTATGTGGAGTGTTCAGTATATCCAGGCAGAGCATGAAGATGCAGAACGCCAGTGCTGCACACAGTGCAGCATTGTTCTAAATATCATCTCTAGCTAAAGTTGTTTGAAATTAAATGAGTTAATTTTGTTTATAAAGTATCATAACTCAGAGTCTAATATAAATCCAATAAGTCTACATTATAAAAGTGGTGTGTTTTTATTTATTAGTTATGTCATTATTATTACTTTTGGTTATCAGTGATGGTCCAGAAGTGTTAAGACTTTATACCACCTCAGTCACATAACCAAACTCAATCACATTCACCCAGTCAGCCACTTTGTCATATACCTCCAATCTGTCACATACCATCATCCAGACACTTACCCTCACTCAATTACACAAACAAATGACACAGTTATACACACATCTGTTGGAAACTTGGACTTTAGGTTGGTGTTGCATGTTGAAAGGTTAGGTCAAAAATCATCTGCGGTTCTATTATTTATCATTATTAATATTGACTCCATCTTTTCAGATTAAACTGTATTTCTCATGACACTCAGAAAACCTTCATACCAAATGGTGTAAAGTACATAAAAAGAGTGTATATATTCCAGGAAGTAGATAAGGAAGGGGCATTCAAGCCACCTCCACACTGTTTCCAAAAAAAATAATTCACTGACCCTTGGCTCTCCTCTGAAGTTGCATGTGGTGTGAAATGGTCCTGCCGTCTGCTGCCTGTTGTATATGTAATGATCGATGAATTATACCTGTTAGGAAGGGGAAATTTCTATTTTAAGTAGAGAGCCTCTCCCTCTCCTCTACTCCATATCAACAACCACACAAGAGAGACTCTGGTTTGTGGGTAATAGCTGCTTTTTACATTTGGACATTGTAAGCGCTAGAAACCTCTTTTATTTTTTGGACTATTTCAATTTTAACACTAAAAGGTTAACAGTATCTGAAAGTAGCAGGCATCTAAAACTCAGATTTGTGCATCTGTGAGTGTGTTTGTATTAAACTGTGTAAATGAGAAATTGCCCATAAGCTCTTTAGGGAGCACCCATGCACAAGAGCAAATTTTAATCTAATGTAAGTGAAAGGCCAGATATATTCCCTTTATGGTAAGGGTTACTGTCTCCAAGCTATGAAGGAGCCACAGTAGATCACTTGAACTTTATTCAGTGATGTTGAAAAGTGTTCAGAAAGCTCTCTCTCTCTTATATTTCAACTGGTCTGAGATCAGAGTATTGGCAGAAAATCCTTGTTTTATTACTAAAGAGTTGAAGCTATCTATCAAACAAACTAGTTTTCCTGGCACTATAGCTTCACCCTCCGTCAAGGCCTCCCCCCCATGTCAATAACCCCTTCTAGTGCCGATGTCCCTGTTAAGGGACCTGGGGCAATGTACCCAGACCACTTCAATGAGCTGAAGTGGTCTGGGTGCCTGCAGTGTCCCTTTAATACGCCAATTCACTGTTTAATAAGGAATAAGGAGAAAACACCCTACAATATCCAGATTACCACATCGGCATTACAAGCATCCATTTGGTTTCAGATGAATTTCAATTTGTCCAAATTTAGGCTGATTGGTGGTTTAGCCAAATTCCAAAACTCCAAAGTGCCATTCAGATATATAACTGATATATAACTGAGCAACCAACTCAGCATGTCGTTTGCTTCTGGTTTTGGCCATCATTGCTCACACCGTGGATTCCTACAAGAGACTCAAATGAAACTATTAGTGTAAAACTGTAAATTTATTCAGCCAAAACAGTACAATTAAAATCTGTGCATCTTCTAAGACTCACTAACATTTCCCAATGCAGCAGAAATCTTCTACCGCTTGTCTCCAATCATTCCCCCTCTACTAAGAATGCTGTCCACCAGGAAGCATCCAGAGATGAGAATTCCTAACATGAAGTAACACAACCTTTAACTCTATTTTTTATCTCTATCCTTTTTTATTTTTTATTTCTCTTAACTTGTATGTATTATAACCCCTGCTAAGTATTAACCCTTTAATTAAGTGCTATCAGTTTTATAATATTCCATTTTAGCATTCATATGGAGGTTCTCTTTTATGGCATCAGCAGCCTAAACTTTCCTTTTTTTTTATATTGTGTATTTCTTGTGCTTTTATTATGTTGTGCTTTGTATTTTAAATGTAATATATATATATATATATATATATATATATATATATATATATATATATATATATATATATATATATATATATATGTAGATTGGATTAGCTGTATTAGTCCAGTAGACAAGATGCCAAAATACCAGAGTAGTATGCAATGGTGCCTTTTTTAGTGGACTAACATAATAGGTAAAAGACATAATACGTAAAATAAGCTTTTAAGAGTTTTCCTCTCGTCCTCAGGTCATAAGCAATACAATTTTGGCAGCACAATGGGGACATACATGATATTAAGCAGGTGGTTTTAATCTTGTGGCTAAACTATATATAACTATATCTTGCTTCCCAAAAGCAAGTCTTATGGCTTGACTGGTGTGCAGATTTTTTTTTAACATTGTATTAAAGGGAAACTCCAGTGCCAGAAAAACGATCCGTTTTTCTGGCACTGGAGGGTCCCTCTCCCTCCCACCCACCAATCCCCGGTTACTGAAGGGGTGAAAACCCCTTCAGTCACTTACCTGGGACAGCGGCGATGTCCCTCGCCGCTGTCTCCGCCTCCGCGACGCTCCTCCTAGTGATTACGTCGGCCGGTGGGCGAGACTAATCTCGCTCACCGGCCGAGGAGACCTAATGCGCATGCGCGGAAATTCCGCGCATGCGCATTACGTCTCCCCATAGGAAAGCATTGAAAAATCATTTCAATGCTTTCCTATGGGGTTTTGAGCGACGCTGGAGGTCCTCACACAGCGTGAGGACGTCCAGCGACGCTCTAGCACAGGAAACCTGTGCTAGAACCCAGGAAGTGACCTCTAGTGGCAGTCTAATAGACAGCCACTAGAGGTGGAGTTAACCCTGCAATGTAAATATTGCAGTTTATGAAAAACTGCAATATTTACACTTGCAGGGTTAAGGGTAGTGGGAGTTGGCACCCAGACCACTCCAATGAGCAGAAGTGGTCTGGGTGCCTGGAGTGTCCCTTTAATTATCCACAGACTTCAGGTGGAAGGGTTTTCAATCACAATTTTTCCCCACCATAACCTATTTGGATTTTGCTTCCCAAGCACCACCAAGCCTCAATAAGCAAACCAGTAACCAACCTCATGCTGACGAGTTGCATTAACAACGAAACAGCTGTTCATGAGTGGTTTCACAGGTATGGCATCTTTTCCTAAATTGTGTTCCAAGCAGTTGTATACTGCAAACACAGATTAAAAGGAATCCATGTTTAACATGGAATGAGGCAAAAATGTGATTCTTTGTTAAACTAATTTGCATATGCCCACCCGTATTCCCTGGCGGTTGTAACATCACTGCAGATTTGGTATATCTGTGGGAAAAGCAAGTCTTATGGCTTTACTGGTATGCAGATTTTTGTTTAACATTGTATTAATTATCCACAGACTTCAGATGGAAGGGGTTTTCAATCACAATTTTTCCCCACCATAACCTATTTGGATTTCGATATATATATATATATATATATATATATATATAAAAAAAAAAATATATATATATATATATATACATACATACATACACTTCACAAGATGACTTGGCACTCCCTCTTCCACTGGAAACAATGTTGTAACTTACCTGGGTGCAGTTCATCAACGTTAAATATTTAGAAAACAAAGAAACAACGATGCACTCACAGGTCTTAGAAGGTGGAAAAATTGTATTTTAAATCTTAAAAAGCCGTGTACATCAAAATCAACGTTTTGGCCCCATTCGGATCTTTCTCAAGATCACAGTGCAAGTGTAAACGTTATGAATTTATAAAAGACTTACCCCATTCAACTAGCCCAACGTGTGAAAAGACAGCCCATCGACTGATTGTACCCGGAAGTGATGACCGTGACATGACTCTCGTGCGTGTGCGTGGTTACTCAGGGTAACAGAGATACAAAGCATGTGGCCGTTTAGAGTTGCCATAGAAACTGCATGTAGCTACGGCAATTGGAACCCATCACCCGAGAGTTCATGGAGGAATAGGAACACTAAGCGCAAGTTAATGTGTTCATATCAAATATCTACGGACAAACCAGTGGCTAAACACTATTTAGCAGCACAACATCAATTACCAACACTACGTTTTGTCGCAATTGACCATGTTCCCCCTCCTCCTCGTGGTGGTGACAGATCGTAATTATTGTTACAGCGAGAGACATATTGGATACATCGATTGGATACAGTATCACTGAAGGGACTGAATGAAAACATTGTATTCTCTATGTTTCTTTAAAAGCATGCCTAATTTCATTCAGTTTCCTTAATAATATATTTAATTTACAATTTGTTCAGGACTATCTCTAAGAGTACTTAAAAAAAAAAAAAAAAATTAAAATCTAGATTATTACAAAGTATCTTGAAGTACCCTTATGTATGTTTCCAATAAAAACTGAAAACACATTATCCCCTAGATTTAATGTACTGAATCCCTGTACAAAAAAAATAACCTAAGGGTATATAGAACCCAGTAACATATCGATCCAATCCGTGGATTCATTACTCTCACAAAATATGTTTTTGAGCTGACCTCTTCTAAACCTCCTGACATTGTTAATAAATAGGATGATAATAGAAGAGATATGTACTTTTTCCATATAATAATATTTTGATGCATAAAGACCCCTTTGATATAAAATATAAGGGCATATAGAAAAGGCTTTTGTCCTTTTTTTGACTTCTACGGTATTTATTTTCTAAAGAATAAGTAACAATTTTGTTAGTTATATATATATATATATATATATATATATATATAAAACTTCTGTAAAAAAAGCTATCAATGAAATGTATATATAAGCTAAATAATTATGTCTTCTCTATGGGGAATAGTCTTACTTGAATCCTACGTAAGGATTTACTTTCACAATTTCTTTTTTATATTCTGCATGTAATGGATTGCTCACTTTTTGTTTGATATATTCAGGTTATCTCACTCACTTGAATTTCACTTTAGTTACCTTCTTTACCCACTAGTCTATTTTCTTACTTTGGACGGTTCCCCCCTAGATATTTGATATGAACATATTAACTTGCGCTTAGTGTTCCTGTTCCTCCATGAACTCTTGGGTGATGGGTACCAATTGCCGTAGCTACATGCAGTTTCTATGGCAACTCTAAACGGCCACGTACTTTGTATCTCTGTTACCCTTAGTAACCACGCACAAGCATGAGAGGCATGTCACGGTCATCACTTCCGGGTACAATCAGTCGATGGGATGTCTTTTCACATGTTGGACTAGTTGAATGGGGTAAGTCTTTTATAAATTCATAACATTTACACTTGCACTGTGATTTTGAGAAAGACCCAAATGGGGTTGAAACGTTGATTTTGATGTACACAGCTTTTTGAGATTTAAAATAATTTTTTTTTCGACTTTTAAGACCTGTGAATGCATTGTTGTTGCTATATATATAAATATATATAACTATATATAATAAGGAAGACCATGAGTGCAGCTGACTTTACCTGTTTTCTGGATATTAAGCCACAGCGAGCACCAGGCATTACATTGCAAGTCTGGCAAGAGTGCAAGGATTTCCACAAATAAATATATATATATAATAAATATAACAAATAAATATATATATATATATATATATATATATATATATATATATATATATTTGCATTGCCATAATACAGACTGGGGCTGTGGGGGCTGTCAGAGAGTTTACTTACTTACCTCTCCTGCAGCTCCTGTCAGCTTCCTCCTCCTCTGCGCCGGTCCGGTCAGCTCCTCTATCAGCTCACACTGTAAGTCTCGCGAGAGCCGCGGCTCTCGCGAGACTTACAGTGGGAGCTGACCGAGGTGCTGAACGGACGGCGCGGACGAGGAGGAAGCTGACAGGAGCTGCAGGAGAGGTAAGTAAGTAAACTCTCTGACAGCCCCCACAGCCCCAGTCTGTATTATGGCAATGCAAATTGCCATAATACAGACTATTGACTAGAGTATAAGCCGAGTTGGGGTTTTTCAGCACAAAAAATGTGCTGAAAAACTCGGCTTATACTCGAGTATATACGGTAGATATACGGTAGATGTTTTTAGATATTTTTAAGTTTGGGTTATCATTATGACTTTACCTGTTTTATATAAACACACATATATATTCCCTATTGCAACCATGAGCAATTATTTTTTTCCTTTCTCTGATTACCATTTACATGCCAACCTTACATGTACCACACACATACACAACAGGTAGTGGTGTTGTAGTTCTAGAATACTGACATCTAATTCTGGGGGCCCATTGTGGCCCCTGTTGTTAACAGATACGACAACTAGCAATAGATATACAACTCTCTGCCCACTCTACTGCATTTATGAGAAAAAACGTAATTATTCTACAGAAATATTTTATAGGGACATTTCATTATTATGGCCACTTAAGTTTGTGAGCTAAATCCCAAAGATGCAAGTCTTTTTTCAACCTTTGTACCTATATGATTATGTCAACATTAATCACATAACCTGTGGTCAGTTTCCAATCATCTATTTATAAAAAATTGGAATTTTTGATCATGTACTCCTTGTTAGTGTATAGGGTCCTGTAGAAGATATCAAAAAAATATGTTTGTGAGCTACAAACTGCTAACTGTGATCCATTTACTCCTAAAATATTGTGATTAAATCAAGTCATCAGTAGTGATGTCGCGAACACAAAATTTTCGGTTCGCGAACGGCGAACGCGAACTTCCGCAAACGTCCGCGAACCGGCGAACCGGGCGAACCACCATAGACTTCAATGGGCAGGCGAATTTTAAAACCCACAGGGACTCTTTCTGGCCACACTAGTGATGGAAAAGTTGTTTCAAGGGGACTAACACCTGGACTGTGGCATGCCGGAGGAGGATCCATGGCAAAACTCCCATGGAAAATTACACAGTTGATGTACACAGTCTGTTTTTAATCCATAAAGGGCATAAATCACCCAACATTCCTAAATCACAATGGATATGGATTGACACCTGACATATGACATATTGACACCTTGACATATGGATTGACACCTGTCCTCAGAGACCCTGATACACACTGACACAGAGCAGAATAGGGACTGTTCCCCCTACATAGGGTCACTTGGCAGATATGGATTGACACCTATCCTAAGGATCCCTGATACACACTGACACAGAGCAGAATAGGGACTGTTCCCCCTACATGGGGTCACTTGGCAGGTATGGATTGACACCTATCCTAAGGATCCCTGATACACACTGACACAGAGCAGAATAGGGACTGTTCCCCCTACATAGGGTCACTTGGCAGATATGGATTGACACCTGTCCTCAGAGACCCTGATACACACTGACACAGAGCAGAATAGGGACTGTTCCCTCTACATAGGGTCACTTGGCACATATTGATTGACACCTGTCCTCAGGGACCCTGATACACACTGACACAGAGCAGAATAGGGACTGCTCCCCCTACATAGGGTCACTTGGCAGATATGGATTGACACCTATCCTAAGGATCCCTGATACACACTGACACAGAGCAGAATAGGGACTGTTCCCCCTACATAGGGTCACTTGGCAGATATGGATTGACACCTGTCCTAAGGATCCCTGATACACACTGACACAGAGCAGAATAGGGACTGTTCCCCCTACATAGGGTCACTTGGCAGATATGGATTGACACCTGTCCTCAGAGACCCTGATACACACTGACACAGAGCAGAATAGGGACTGTTCCCTCTACATAGGGTCACTTGGCACATATGGATTGACACCTGTCCTCAGGGACCCTGATACACACTGACACAGAGCAGAATAGGGATTGTTCCCCCTACATAGGGTCACTTGGCATATATGGATTGACACCTGTCCTCAGGGACCCTGATACACACTGACACAGAGTAGAATAGAGACTGTTCCCCCTACATAGGGTCACTTGGCAGATATGGATTGACACCTATCCTAAGAATCCCTGATACACACTGACACAGAGCAGAATAGGGACTGTTCCCCCTACATAGGGTCACTTGGCAGATATGGATTGATACCTGTCCTCAGAGACCCTGATACACACTGACACAGAGCAGAATAGGGACTGTTCCCTCTACATAGGGTCACTTGGCACATATGGATTGACACCTGTCCTCAGGGACCCTGATACACACTGACACAGAGCAGAATAGGGACTGTTCCCCCTACATAGGGTCACTTGGCAGATATGGATTGACACCTGTCCTCAGGGACCCTGATACACACTGAAACAGAGCAGAATAGGGACTGTTCCCCCTACATAGGGTCACTTGGCAGATATGGATTGACACCTGTCCTCAGAGACCCTGATACACACTGACACAGAGCAGAATAGGGAATATTCACTAAATGCCAAACATTGTTATACAGGGGAATATTCAGTAAATAAGGATAAGGGGGGGACCTACTGTCCTCCCCCCGGCCCCCACCTCTGCGTGGTGGGTGGGGGCCATAAATCACAATGGGGGGGGACCTACTGTCCTCCCGCCCGCCTCGACCCGTGAGCGGTGGGTGGGGGCCATAAAAATAATGACGGGGGGACCTACTGTATGATGTTGTATCGATCAGGTAGTGTAAGGGTTACGCCCGTTTCACAGTGACAGACCAAACTCCCCATTTAACGCACTGCAAACAACCGCAAACAGTCTATTTGCACAACCGCAAACTCCCCATTTGCACAAGGTTGGATACCATGCTAGCCATGTCTGTTCCTTGTCCTCCCTGATGTAATTGAAGGTCTCTTCCTCCACCCAGCCACGTACAACACCAAGGGTCCCTGAAAGTATGCTAATAAACTGAAAAAAGAAAAAATCTCCCAAGAAGGAGATCTAAAACTGGCATAGGAAAAGGTTAGACAACTATAATAAAGTGATACCTACAAATCCTAGTGAGCATAGGTGTATAATAGAGGGAGAAAGGGAAAGCAGAGTAATGCTTCCTAATACCGTGGTTAGTACCCTTTTGTTAAAGTAAATTGAGTAATGGACAAAAGTCTTTATTGTATCATTTATAAATAACAAAGGGATACTATACTTATTCCCCTATAGTGGCTAATTGTGTAATAATGGTAATACTATTACCTATTATATAATATTGGCAGGGGCAAGGAAATTCTCTCTAAATAGATGGGTATAGGCAGAGAGTATGGAGACCGGAGTGATAAAGTGTCAATAAGGTGATATAAAGTTAAATGTATCACAGACACACAGCCAGCTTTCTCTTAGCTAGTTTCCAGAAATGCTGGATAGGTAGAAGGGCTATAAAGACTCAGAGAGGTCTAAGAAGAATCCTCTAAACTAGCCCTAATCTCCTTAAACACCTTCAAGGGTGTTCTAAGCTAAAGCTCAATCTAAACGTTTAGATGACTGCCTGATTTCCCATCACAGATGCTGGCTAGGAATAACACTGTGCAAGACAAAGAGTGGGTCTAAGTGCCCATAGTGCAGTAAAGTGTCCCTAGTGAAGTGAAAAAGAGAATAACGAGCTGGCGCCCTATCAGGGGACGGGTATATGGCATCGATTTTAGGAACCGGGAGATGGAAAAAGATGCTTGGTCGGTCCTCCTACTTCAAATTTGGGGCACTGCGCGTGCAATCTAATGTGCACCAGATAGGAGTGGTGTGTTAAGTAGTACTATCCCTATCAGTTTAATCCCTGTTATGTGCCTTTTTTTTTGGTTTGGTTTTTGAAGCCACAGTGCAGCACCAGAGGCCCGAAAAATTAGGCATGTACACATGCCTGAAAAATTAGGTATTGTTGCAGCCGCTGCCGTAGCAGTGGCCAGAAAAAATGATGTTTGTTTCCCAGGCAGAAAGTGCCCTAAAACATTGCGACTTGAACCCTAGTTGGTGGCGGATAAGTCACGCAAGTCAACCGGGATTTAGAGCTAAAATACAGCAGCGTGTGGATCATTTTTAGCACAAGGTAGCTCATCTCATCAGGCCTTTTTTAGGTGAATGTATCGCCCAGTGTCATTCCCTTCAGGATCCATCCCTCATTCATCTTAATAAAGGTGAGGTAATCTAGACTTTTTTGACCTAGGCGACTTCTCTTCTCAGTGACAATACCTCCTGCTGCACTGAAGGTCCTTTCTGACAGGACACTTGAAGCGGGGCAGGCCAGAAGTTCTATCGCAAATTGGGATAGCTCAGGCCACAGGTCAAGCCTGCACACCCAGTAGTCAAGGGGTTCATCGCTCCTCAGAGTGTCGATATCTGCAGTTAAGGCGAAGTAGTCTGCTACCTGTCGGTCGAGTCATTCTCTGAGGGTGGATCCCGAAGGGCTGTGGCGATGCGTAGGACTTAAAAAGCTCCGCATGTCCTCCATCAACAACACGTCTTTAAAGCATCCTGTCCTTGCCGGCGTGGTCTTGGGAGGAGGAGGATGACTTTCATCTCTTCCCTTGTTAGATTCCCGTTGTGCTGTGACATCACCTTTATACGCTGTGTAAAGCATACTTTTTAATTTATTTTGCAAATGCTGCATCCTTTCCGACTTGTTATAATTTGGTAACATTTCAGCCACTTTCTGCTTATACCGGGGGTCTAGTAGCATGGACACCCAGTATAGGTCGTTCTCCTTCAGCCTTTTTATATGAGGGTCCCTCAACAGCCACGACAGCATGAAAGACCCCATTTGCACAAGGTTGGATGCCGAGCTACTCATTTCCCGTTCCTCCTCCGCAGTGATCTCAATGATGGTATGTTCTTCCCCCCAGCCACGTACAACACCACGGGTACCAGATAGGTGACAACGAGCACCCGGGGATGCCTGTTGTGGTTGGTCTTCCTCCTCCTCCTCAAAGCCACATTCCTCCTCTGACTCCTCTTCCTTACAATCCTCTTCCAGCGTTGCTGCAGGTCCAGCAAGCGATGCTGATAAGGCTGTTTCTGGTGGTGATGGTGACCACAACTCTTCCTCTTCCTCTTCACGCTCATTTACAGCCTGATCCAGCACTCTTCGCAGGGCACGCTCCAGGAAGAAAACAAATGGTATGATGTCGCTGATGGTGCCTTCAATGCGACTGACTAGGTTTGTCACCTCCTCAAAAGGACGCATGAGCCTACACGCATTGCGCATAAGCATCCAGTAACGTGGCAAAAAAATTCCAAGCTCCCCAGAGGCTGTCCTAGCACCCCGGTCATACAAATATTCATTAACAGCTTTTTCTTGTTGGAGCAGGCGGTCGAACATTAGGAGTGTTGAATTCCAACGTGTCGAGCTGTCGCAAATCAAGCGCCTCACTGGCATGTTGTTTCGCCGCTGGATATCTGCAAAGTGCGCCATGGCCGTGTAGGAACACCTGAAATGGCCACACACCTTCCTGGCCTGCTTCAGGACGTCCTGTAAGCCTGTGTTCTTATGCACAAAGCGTTGTACGATCAGATTACACACATGTGCCATGCACGGCACATGTGTCAACTTGCCCAACTTCAATGCCGCCAACAAATTTGTTCCGTTGTCACAAACCACTTTACCGATATCCAGTTGCTGCGGAGTCAGCCACTTTTCCACCTGTGCGTTCAGGGTGGACAGGAGTGCTTGTCCGGTGTGACTCTCTGCTTTCAAGCAAGTCAAACCCAAGACAGCGTGACACTGCCGTATCCGGGATGTGGAATAGTACCTGGGGAGCTGTGGGGGTGCCGTTGATGTGGAGCAAGATGCAGCAGCAGAAGAGGACTCCGCCGAGGAGGTTATGGGAGAGGATGGAGTAGGAGGCGTAGAGGAGATGGCAGCAGGCCTGCCTGCAAGTCGTGGCGGTGTCACCAACTCCTCTGCAGAGCCACGCATTCCATGCTTGGCAGCCGTCAGCAGGTTTACCCAATGCGCAGTGTAGGTGATATACCTGCCCTGACCATGCTTTGCAGACCAGGTATCAGTAGTCAGATGGACCCTTGCCCCAACACTGTGTGCCAGACATGCCATTACTTCCTTTTGCACAATCGAGTACAGGTTGGGGATTGCCTTTTGTGCAAAGAAATTTCGGCCCGGTACCTTCCGCTGCGGTATCCCAATAGCCACAAATTTCTTGAACGCCTCAGACTCCACTAGCTTGTATGGTAAAAGCTGGCGGGCTAATAGTTCAGACAAGCCAGCTGTCAGACACTGGGCAAGGGGGTGACTTTCTGACATTGGCTTCTTACGCTCAAACATGTCCTTGACAGACACCTGACTGTGGGCAGATGAGCGGGAACTGCTCAAGGCAAGAGACGGAGTGGCGGATGGTTGAGAGGGGGAAAGGAGGACAGCAGTGGTTGACATGGCTGAAGATGCTGGACCAGGAGGAGGATGGCGGCTTTGAGTTTGTGTGCTGCTTGTACTCATGTGTTGATCCCATAGGCGTTTGTGATGTGCGATCATGTGCCTATGCAAAGCAGTTGTACCTAGGTGGGTGTTGGACTTCCCACGACTCAGTTTCTTTTGGCACAGGTTGCAAATGGCATCGCTGTTGTCAGAGGCAGACACACACAAAAAATGCCACACTGCTGAGCTCTGCAATGACGGCATTCTGGTGGTGGACACAGCATGCGTTGATTGGCGTGCTGTCGGGCTGACCCCGGGTGCTGATGCATGCTGTCTGACTGTGCCACTAGCTCCTTGCGACGACCTCCCCCTGCTTCAAACTCGTCTCCTCCTCCTCCTCTCTGTCTCCCCATCTGAACTTTCGCCCTGTTCTTCTTCTTGCCGAGCGGGCACCCACGTGACGTCCATGGACGCATCGTCATCATCAACCGCTTCACTTGTATCTGACAACTCAGCAAAGGATGCAGCAGCAGGTACAACATCATCATCATCATCACACCGTACGTCCATGTGTGTAATGCTGCCTGACTGAGACATATCCCTGTTATCTACATCCTCTGGCAATAATGATTGCGCATCACTAATTTCTTCAAACGGATGTGTAAATAACTCCTCTGACAGAGAAAGTGAAGCGGCTGTTTTGCTAGTGTTGGTGGTGGCGGCAGGCGGGTGAGTGGTATCTTGAGAGGTGCCCGAAGCTAAGCTGGAGGAGGATGGTGTGTCAAGGTTCCGAGCAAAAGCTGTAGAAGATTGGGTGTCCTGTGTTAGCCAGTCAACTATGTCCTCAGAACTTTTCAAGTTCAGGGTACGTGGCCTCGGAAAATTGGGCATTATTCTAGGGCAAAAGGGAATCACAGCACCACGACCCCGACGGCCCCTGCAGGGTGGCCTGCCTCTGTCTGTAATTTTTTGGGGGGATTAGTGGTACTATGCGTGCAAGCTACTGTGAGACCAGATATGAGTGGCAATGTGCACTGGCAGAGGTTTGCAGAGTACACGCTGTAGGCCTGACACCCGCTTGAAGACAAGTAACTGCTATTCAATCTATAACAGTGAAAAAAGTTTTTTGGTTTTAAATGCACGCTATTGTGACACCAGATATGAGTGGCAAAGTACACTGGCAGAGGTTGGCAGAGTACACGCTGAAGGCCTGACACCCGCTTTAAGGACACTGACTGCTATTAGCTTACAGTGAAAAACTGTTTTTCTTTTTATAGGCACGCTATTGTGACACCAGATATGAGTGGCAAAGTACACTGGCAGAGGTTGGCAGAGTACACGCTGAAGGCCTGACACCCGCTTTAAGGACACTGACTGCTATTAGCTTACAGTGAAAAACTGTTTTTCTTTTTATAGGCACGCTATTGTGACACCAGATATGAGTGGCAATGTGCACTTGCAGAGGTTGGCAGAGTACACGCTGTAGGCCTGACACACCCACTTGAAGACAACTAACTGCTATTCAATCTATAACAGTGAAAAAAGTTTTTTGGGTTTTAAATGCACGCTATTGTGACACTAGATATGAGTGGCAATGTGCACTTGCAGAGGTTGGCAGAGTACACTCTGAAGGCCTGACACCCGCTTGAAGGACATTGACTGCTATTAGCTTACAGTGAAAAACAGTTTTTTCTTTTTAAAGGCACGCTATTGTGACACCAGATATGAGTGGCAAAGTGGACTGGCAGAAGTTGGCAGAGTACATGCTGAAGGCCTGACACCCAGACGCTTGCAGACAACTAACTGCTATTCAATCTATTACAGTGAAAAAAAAATTTGTTTTTAAATGTTAGCTATTGTGTCACCAGATATGAGTGGTGGCACTGGGCAAGTGGGCACAGTATCCACTTTGAGCCTGACACAGAAGCTGGCAGGCAGGCAACTGCAATTACATTACACTGGAAAAAAAAAAAGCAGACTGATGTTCTAGCCCTAGGGCTTTTTGGGGTGCTGTCCTTACAGCAGAGATCAGATGATCAGATGAGTCCTTCAGGATTGTACGGAATACCCTAGCCTAGCTATCCATTTCCCTATCAAATGAGCAGCAGCTACACAAATGAACAGCAGCTCCTCTATCTAAGAATGCAGCTTCAGAATGAATCTAAAATGGATGCTGTACAGGAGGTGGGAGGGTCTGGAAGGGAGGGTCTGCTGCTAATTTGCTGGAATGTGTCTGCTGACCGTGAGGCACAGGGTCAAAGTTTACTCAATGATGACAAATAGGGGGCGGATCGAACCACGCTATGTTCGCCAGGAACTATTCGCCAGCGAACAGTTCGGTACATCACTAGTCATCAGTAAGAAATCAGATCAATATTTTTTTAATAATAAAAACAAAAATAAAAAGGTACACTAAATTTCATTTTAAATCTTATAGACACAGTGTTTTGTTTAACAACCACATATTTGCTTAAATATTTTGACTTATTGCACATACAAATAGCATATTAACTTGTATAGCTTAAAGGGAAACTCCAGTGCCAGGAAAACGATCCGTTTTCCTGGCACTGGAGGGTCCCTCTCCCTCCCACCCACCAATTCCCGGTTACTGAAGGGGTGAAAACCCCTTCAGTCACTTACCTGAGGCAGCGGCGATGTCCCTCGCCGCTGTCTCCTCCTCCGCGACGCTCCTCCTTGTGATTGCGTCGGCCGGTGGGCGAGACTGATCTCGCCCACCGGCCGAGGAGACCTAATGCACATGCGCGGAAATGCCGCGCATGCGCATTACGTCTCCCCATAGGAAAGCATTGAAAAATCATTTCAATGCTTTCCTATGGGGTTTTGAGCAACGCTGGAGGTCCTCACACAGCGTGAGGACGTCCAGCGATGCTCTAGCACAGGTTTCCTGTGCTAGAAACTAGGAAGTGACCTCTAGTGGCTGTCTACTAGACAGCCACTAGAGGTGGAGTTAACCCTGCAATGTAATTATTGCAGTTTATGAAAAACTGCAATAATTACACTTGCAGGGTTAAGGGTAGTGGGATTTGGCACCCAGACCACTCCAATGAGCAGAAGTGGTCTGGGTGCCTGGAGTGTCCCTTTAACTGAAGTGGGTCTTATCATCTACAATTCCTTGATGACCGAGCTACTTGAAATATATAAAATCTCACAGCTACTTAAAGCTGATATACATTATAGTTGTGATACTAGAAGATACCGATGAAGCACATAAACAAATATGTAAAAATCACGTTATGGATGCTGATCGTAAATTTTTTATTAAAAAAAACAAAACAATAATCATAAAACATTAATTTAAAAAAAATAGCTTAAGATGCTTATGGTTTGACAGTAAGCATATAACTAATCTAGGTTTAGGTAAGTGTGAAATACTTTTCTGTGTTTTCTCATAAATAAGGTCAAAATATCAATTCAGAGCTATGAAATTGCCAGTGTTTATAGAACACAATTGTTTTTAAAAAAGGATAAGATATCAGTAAATTGTCTTGGTCACAAATGGGAACACAATGAAAAGTAATAAACAAAACAAAATTTGAAAGAAAGTCAAGGTTTATTTCTGATGATGCTGACACAGAGGTGAACGTAAAAAAATAATGGAGAGGCAATTTGTAGACGGATGGATCAACTTTTCCCTTGAAGTAATCAACAACTGATGAGCTGTGAACAGTAAGAAAATAAATTGTTGTTTACAAAGGGTTTGAATTCTGTTAGATAAAAGAATTATAATGGAGAAATTGTGGATATAGGACTTTCACAAGAATTATTATCAGATGTTTTTTACAATATCTCATATATAATAAATTCCCAACTAAGAATGTAGCTTCTTCCTGTTTATATTTGTGTATGCAAGAATAGATATCTACATAATTTGCTTTCTGTTGTTTTTATTATTTTTTTCTTTTGATTTAAATGTTTTGCTTTTATTTTTTTTACAATTTAGAAAATTTTTGAACAACAAAATTTTGAACTATTAATTAATTTTTAAATATTTTGTTACAAAATGCTAGATATGATTAATAGTAGGATTTTTGAAGTATGCTTGGATAAAGTGTAGATATTTTAAAAGAAGACTTTAATTAACCCCTAAATAATGTTAGAATGTTGCATGCTATCCTCCCCTTAGTGGATTTTTACGTGGTTAGTATGTCATGGAACGTTTTGGTGTTAAATCCCTGCTCACACCAGCAAGATCCAGGTATCTATATAGGGCTCCCCTCTGGAAGATGCAGGAGACAGACCCCAAACTGACAGATAAATTGGGTGCAGCACCAAAAGTAAGCATAGCGTACATTGCATTTTAAAATTATTTAAATGCCCAATGATGAGCCATCATGCTCAGCCACAGTGATTCAGAGCATGTCTCCCTGAAAGGTTCACCATGCATGCCCCCTGCTGATTGTGATTAATGCAGGGCATTGCCAGCTGTCCAGTATTGATCACAGTGTGATTGGCACTGACAGCATCCTGCATTTGCTGAATGTGAAGGATAGCTCCCTCCCATGATGCAATCACCCAGTAGATGGTGCTCACAGAGTTCTCTATACTGTTTTAGCTGGGAAATAGTTCTAATGATGTCAAGAGAGGGAATACCTCTGAATTAAGGTTAAGGTTATAATTATAGTTTATACACATACATTACCTGTCACTAACTACTTTAATTGCAATTATCAGGATAGGATTAAAGTGACACTGTCATGCTGAACTTACCTTTCCCTAATCACTTCCTCTTCTCTCCCTCTCTCAGAATCAGTTCTTAATTTCTTCCTATCTGCTCTAGTTTTCTTTAAAACATAAGACAAGTAGGGACTACTTTGTCTTATGTATTTTTCCTATGCTTGACCAGCTTTGACCCACTTCCTGTGGGTCAAAGACATTTTCCCACAATACTCACACTTTCCTCCGTGATCTCACGATGCTTCCTGTCACTATTCTCGAATGTCCTGTCATATAGACAGAATGCCGGCGAAACTACCGAATTTCATCCTAACAGAATGAGAACAGTTTGACCAGTCATGTTAGGATGACATTCAGTACTTTTAGGTCGGTTCGAAATTTTATTTGAATGAATGAAAATCCAATCGATCAGTTCTGTGGCTGCCTCTTAGTAGATAGCTCCCTAATTCCCACTGTATTTGGGAGCTATCTACTTAAAGGTGGAAATACCAAAATTGGTAACAATTACTTAGTATTAGTAAATAAGGGTTATTGCCCCTACTTGCTATGTTGCAAGTAGCGGCATGTTTACTATACAGCCTGTGGCTGCTCACTGTTGTAAAAAATAAAAATTTAATAAAGCCCTCGCCCCAATAAATGGCCCCGTAGCGGGGCATCCATTAACTAGTGAGGGAGACATAGAGTCTCCACCTGTGTTCAACTAAACCCATATTTAACTAAACGGGGGACATAGGGTCCCCCTTGACCCCCACACATGAGCGGCGGGTGGGGGCTCTAAATGACAATGGCGGGACCTATTGTCTCCCCCCTGGCCCTACCCATGAGCCGCTGGTGGGGGTTCTAAAAGAGAATGGAGGTGACCTATTGTCCCCCCCCGGACACCACCTATGGGCGATGGGTGGGTGCCCTAAATGACAATGGGGGGACCTATTGTCCCCCCTCCCAGCCCCCACCCATGAGCGTCAGATGGCGGCCCTAAATGAGAATGGGGAAACTATTGCCCTTCCCCCAGCCCCCACCCATGGGTGACAGGTGGGGCCTAAATATAAAAATACCCCCTCCCTCCAGGTGACTAGGGATCCGCAAGCCCCTAGTCATCTCCCGACCCCCCAAAAAATTAAATAAAGCCCTACCTATCCCCCTCACCCTAAAAATAGTGAAGGGGAGGCAATAAAACTAAATACCTGTATATAAATTTTTAAAAAAATACTTACCATTTGATATCTTTTTTTTTCTAAAAACCTTTTTTCAGCCTCAAAAAGGGCAAATAAAAATCCATAATACCTTTCAAACTTATAAAATAAAATAAAAATCAGAGTGCAAAAAAAAAATGCAGAAAAAAAATATCACAACGCTGATAAAATAATCCATCTTCACCCAGCGAGGGCACTGCGCAGACTGAGCTCCCCAGGGCGTGGAAAGGCTTATAAAGCCTTCCCATGCCCTGTAATTTGAGTCAGAGCACTCTGATGGGTTGGTTTAAGCCAACCAATAAGAGTGCTCTGATAGGCAAATAGTGAGCCTTACCTGATTTGTTACCTGTAAGGCTCACTATTTATCTATCAGAGCCCCCCATTGTCTTTTACAATAGGTCCCCCCCCATTTAATTTAGGGCCTCCACCTGCAGCTCATGGGTGGGGGCCAAGGGAGACCCTATGTCCCCCATTTAGTTGCATAGCCTCCACTCGCGGGGCAAGGCTGGAGGCACAGGGGGGACACTATATCCCCCCTTCTAGTTAATAAATGTCCATTTGATTGTTGCCATTTGTTAGAGGGGTGGGGGGTTTAACAACAGTGAGCAGTAACAGGCTACTCACCGTTTAGCAGACATGCCCCTATTCGCAGCATAGTGAGTAGGGGCATTCGGGGAATTTGAATCTCCCTTATGTTAATATGGGGGTCATATTTTCCTCCATAGAGTGAGGGAGGACATGGGGGGCTTAGGAAGTGTCGGGGAGCACAGCTCCCTGCCGCTTCTATTTTTACATATTACAAGGAAGGAGCTGCAAGCCGGTATTCGGTGTTTGATGTTTGTCTGAAATTTCTATTCATTTCTTCGTGTTTCTGACTAATAGATGAATAGACAAAATTCCCGTACGAATTTCGGACAATAGAAAATGCCCAAATGGGAATTTCACAGCGCTATCTAGTGTGGGAAGATGACGTGTACCACAGGGACTTCATCTGCCCACACAAAGATGGCGACGCCTAGGACCTAGGTCTGGGTACGAAATATAGATAGAAACATTTGGTAATATGGGGGGCTTAGGGGAATTTGGGGGCGACTAGTGGGACAATTAGATGCACTGGAGTTGGGAGGGGGTAAAAAAAAAACTGGATGCGGCCATGGCAGTGCTGCTTTAAGTGTTTTTATACACATAAGATTCACACATGTATAATTAATCACACACTGAAAAGGCTTTGAGACACTATAAAGTCTTGTGAGTGCAACCAGAATTTCTATAGTGATTTGCAGCGTTGCAATATTATACTATTGTCAATTTTTATATTTTTCTTTAGGAACTGTTTAACCCCTTAAGGACCAAACTTCTGGAATAAAAGGGAATCATGACATGTCACACATGTCATGTGTCCTTAAGGGGTTAAACCATATGTGTTGTTTTTTGTATGCTGGATGTCTCTGGATGTTTTCTAGCAAATTAGTATATTTGTTAGCAAATGAAGTATATTTTTATACATGTTCTAGATTACTTTAGGCTACATCTTACTGTATATATAACAAACATGAGTGATATGTGAATCAATTTTAAGTTCTTTTTCTGTAGTTGCAATTGATAATTAACTTATTTAAGCAAAAATATGGGGAAAAACTCCCTCCCCCCCCCCCCCCCCCGCCATTTTAACATTTTATTTATACTGTTATAATGTTGTGTTAAGTATAGATATTAAAAGAAATCCATTCTGTCCTTTGAATAACAATATATATATAGTATGCATCAGTGCTTTTAAAGAGAAACTCTTACATGTCTGTGGAACAAATCCAGTGTAACCCAGAAATCATTATGGTGCAAAATTCTGATTTATTTTTTTTATAAAAAATGGACTTGTCATAATCATTAATAAAACCTTGTATTGAATGTTACCCTGTATTAAAACCCATCTCTCCTCTTGAGTCAGTATTCCTCAATAAATAGTCCAACTATTAGTTCCCTAAATTTCCTTACTAGCTATGCTGACACATGTGTTACACAAACTAACTAGTGAAAACTAAACTTCATTAATGTTTTGGAAGAAAATAATTATTTGGTACATTTCTCTTTAATACTTTACCTTGACTCAATATAAATCCTCAGAGCCCTGATGTAGTTTCTTGAGGGATTTGACAGCTATTTCTGTCTTTTAGTGGCAGTGATGTTTAAGCTGAGTTGTTGTAGTTGACATTTACCTTTGGAAGGTTATTTTTTAGGTTTACTGAATTGATTGTTGTTGAGTAATTAGATAAGTGTTAGTTCCCATCTTTCTGATATATGTTACATGTACTGTAAATTGTCTACATGGTTTATCTCAATCAATCAGTCAATCACTCCAAAACATTATGTGCTATCATGATATTTCTCTTTGAGGTCAATTCCTATATACTTCTATCAACTAGAAGTATTATACAAAAATAATAATAATTATAACTCAGTTTGATTTTTATCTTGGTTCTTTTAGTGTATAATTTGCAATAGCCTTGTCAGTCCCTACAATTGTGAGTGAAAAAAAAAAAATATGTTTGATTTGGT
Organism: Pelobates fuscus; assembly: GCF_036172605.1. NCBI lineage: Eukaryota > Metazoa > Chordata > Amphibia > Anura > Pelobatidae > Pelobates > Pelobates fuscus. The sequence continues at coordinate 56,641,290 of NC_086317.1, read as the reverse complement.
TTGAGTTTTTATGCTGCACTGCATGTTGTACAAAATAAATTGGAATTAACAGATAATGAGTCAATTTTAAATATATATGTATAAATAATAATAAAAAAGGCAAATTCATGTGGTGTTGATAAATCCAGAGAGGTTAGTCCAGAAAGAGCAAAGAACAAAGAACTAGTTTAGACAGATTGAGTGTATCTGTATACTCCACCCCCGCAAGAGAAAAACAGGGGGAACAAACACACTACAGCGTCTAACGTACCGTAAGGAGACTCCAGGGGTCTCAATGGGGCTTAACCCCGGATGTGAATACTATGAAAAGAGAGCAGAAATACAGACAGTCTTTGGATTGAAGTCAATCCTAGACTATCTGTATAGACTGGAAATAATGTATAGTACAGTAGCATAAGACATAAACTTGTTATCATATATTAGGCTCGAGCCTAAGAGATTTCTGTAAAGTGTAATATGCTCAAAACTGATATTCCTTATGCCAGCTGCAAGGTAGGTATATATAAATAGGAAATCCAATGTATGGCATTATATAGTCTGATCACCATCCTCTATAACAGTTTTATTCAAAAATTATATAGGCTAAATAGGAAAGGGTCCAGTATGCTATATTCCAAATATTACCGTCCTCAATGCAGTGTCACACAGAAATCTTGTATCCAATAATTAAAAAGCCAGGTAGTGGTGGTGTCTGCTGTAAATTATATAGGTACACAGCATAATGAATTATTACAATCAGGGCCGGACTGGGAAAAAAATTCAGCCCGGGCATTTTTTGTTCACAGCGGCCCACTGAAAAGGGGGCGGGGCCAGATAGGGTGTGTTTTGTCATCCCCAATGACAAGCACGCCCAATCTCAAAGTGAGCATGTTGATTCAATGCTCTTCCAGGGCATGAGAAAAAGGCCCTGTATTTGTTCTGCACAGTGCAACAAATTTAATAACATGCTTGCATTCTTTGCTTGAAACTTGTCTCAGGGGTTTCCATAATTGGGATACTCACTGTATCCCATTTATGGAGACGCTATGTGTTTGCTTACATGGAATCTAGTGTGTGCATAGGGGATCCAGAGTGTGTATGTCAGAAATGTAGTGTGTGTGTAGTGATACCGGAGAAACTGACGGAAGCGAAGCACAGAGAGATGGACACAGGTTTCTTCAGGAAGGAAGAGATTCTTTATTGGATCACCGATCGGGACTCAGAGGGACTAATGTCACCAAAATACAGCAAGTTCTGAGCCCCGGACAATAGTGCAGGCTCCTTATATAGGCACATAACTCCTCCCATATTAAGCTCCACCCGCACATTCTCTTAACCAATCAATACAAATAAGAATTAACTTCCTGTTTGACCGCATGGCTTGTCCAGCACAATGGAGGAGGGGGAATACTACATCCTGTATTCTTGCACATGCTCCGTACACTACTGATCGTATCTTGCCTCGTGCAACCAACTGATCGATACGTCAGCATATGCACGTACACATGCCACGTGGTAATCTCGGCCTACTAAATTTATTTTTACCGAGATTCCACCACATTCCCCCCTTTGATGCCTCTTGATATTTCACAATTACTTGAGGCATCACTTAACCTTGGTTTGCATACACCGCAAGTTACCATGAACCAGACCAGACTTATCTTATGATGTGAATCTTCAACACTCATCTTCCTGCATTGGTTCTCCCTGATCTAGAGCCTTATACTTATAAATCGCCATTATCTGTGCAGCAGCCTTCCTCTCTGCTATATTTTCTATCAGGCTTTGCACAGACCTAACTACTAAGGGTATAAGACACGGCAGGAGTAGACACAACATTAAAATCAGTAGGACTCCACCTACCACTGCCTTAAGCCCTCTAAACCACTCATACCAGCTACCAAACCAACTACTTGGATTATACCCTTTCCATACCTGAGTAGGCACATACGCTAGTTTAACCATATGGCTAGTAAGCTCAGCTATTGCTTGCCCTTCGTCATCTATTTGAAGACAGCAATTGCTCAGGTTAAACTTCCCACATACACCTCCCTCTACTGCCAAAAGGTAATCCAAGGCTAATCTATTTTGGTAGACTGCTGTCCTCATCCTGGTGTTATGCTTCGCTAGAAGATTGAGCGCTTGTGATGTCTCGTTGGTGATAATCTCAACCACCGCTTGTAATCTTATAATACGGTTGAGCATATAAATAGGGGTTCTGTAACCAAAGGTACCATCCTCAGCCCACGTGGCTGGCCCATAATAATCTATGATACGCTGGGGAGGCCATTCATCATCTTCCCAGGCGCCTATCTCTATGGGTCCCCTTTTCTTCCTATGATTCACATCATACACTTTAACACCTAAAGTCTCACCTGTTTCAATCGGTAACAAGAAGAAGGATGGTTTGAGCATACCCAACACACATGCCCCTTCCCAGTCCTGTGGCAACTCCGAATAGGCTTTCTTACTACAGATCCAGTACAAATTTGCTGGGGCTCTCCAGGTAGATGTGATGGATAAATCAAACCACACATCCTTTAAATTGGCGTATCTAGCAAACGGGTTAGATGGTTCTGAGACATTTGAAGCCGACCACCAAGTTGTATTCTTTGTATCATCATCATAAGCTTTTTGCCCTAGACAAGTTAATTCTCCTACAGAAGTGTTATACATTATTCCTTTCCTTGCTATGCAAACATAACCTATGATGGAGGTCTTTAATCTCCACTCAGATTTACCTCTAACACTCATATGATAATCGGCTTGTGTAGATATTAGTTGGTCAACTGCCTCAGAACCGGACATTACCTCCTTTGCTTCCCAAGGCCATTGGTCTCCCATGTTAGTACCTCCACACGCATAGCAGTTGGTAACATTAAGACTACCGGCAATACTTTCAGCTAAGTCAATGAACAGGTTTTTAGCATTATGGGGGATCTTATTATCTATACTCATCTCTTCATAAAAGGAATGGTATACTTGATGAGTTTGGGAGGATACCGTATCAGTCTCTATCCCTATGAACAATACTGTCCCAGGGTCTAAACCCGTCCCGTATATCTGAAACCCAAATAAATTGCCATATTTGTCTAAGAACTTATCGGGGTTATTTATAAGTATATGGATGGGATTACATTCCATAGACTTACAATATGGGCTAGTCGGCAACTTAGTCACTATCATGTCTTTGTCTACTGTCTGTCCCCAAGTCGCCCACCCCACACAAGACCAATATGGGCAAAAGTTATAGTCTTTATTTGGGCATCTAGGACTCACATATTTATTTTTACTACTGGGACAAATATATTTATCATTAGACCCATACGTCCTCTCCCATCGAAGATCCCCACATACATTCCACGGCTTTCTACCACTCGATATCGCTTTACACGCATCAAATAGCAGAACACCCGAAGAATGTACGGATTCTAACACCGTCTTATTAATTAGGGTCCCCTGAGGATCTCCATTCCTGAGAGTCAACCAAATTGTACGAGGTTGATACTCCGGACTGAAGCACTTAGGTTCTCCTACTCCTAAATGGCACACACTATAGTCTATATTTAAGTATCTACATCTCGATACATCTCCTTTACACTCGTATTGTGAATGCCAAATTAGGGTTTGGGAAATATGGTTACCTGTTCTCGTAGTCTTAATGCATACCTCACAGCTAGGAGTGTCGGTACCTCTACCTTCCTGAATATAAAAACACACATAAATAAACACTATCAAAAACACATCTTTCGCCGTCATCCTCAGTCTTCGTCCGTGCGAAGGCACCTCAGCTTCCAGGATGTAAGGGCTGCAGGGAATGGAGTTCTGCTCGTCTTCACAGGAGTCCCTTCGAGACTTTCCCTGGCTTATAAACTATACGTCGGTGGGCGGACAGGCTTTATTATGGCCTTCTCACTCACGCACCAAATCCCAAAAATAATAAAATTTGTAATCCACAATAATTCCTCGTTACTCCGACTGAGTAGTGCGTTTTAACCGGATCTTGCAGGGATTCTCTGGATCTGCTGTAACTTGCCAAGAATCGACTGCTGCTGGTTTAACCCTGGAGTGATGTATCCACGGAGTCACTTCGGCTACTTTTATCGCTGTAGGGGTAGACAAAAGAACAACATAAGGACCTCTCCACTTGGGCCCTAACGGTACTTTATTCCACTCTTTAATCCACACTTGATCTCCTGGATGATAACTATGAACAGGGGGATAAATATTCACAGGTAATCTATCTTGTACCCATTTCTGTACCTCCTCCATAGTCTTACCCAACTCTACAACCTGCTGCCGGGTAATTCCTTCTCCCAACTGACTCAAATCCCCCCTTAAGTTACCAAGTACGGGAGGTGGTCGCCCATACATGATTTCAAAAGGAGAGAGGCCCATCCTTCTGGTAGGGGTACTGCGGATTCGCAATAGAGCTATGGGTAAGAGAACGTTCCACTTAAGTTGGGTTTCCTGACACATTTTAGCCAACTGGTTCTTAATAGTTCTATTCATTCTCTCTACCTTACCAGAGCTCTGGGGTCTATATGCAGTATGAAGCCTCCACTTTATACCAAGCATATGAGTCAGTTGTTGTAGGCACTGATGAACAAAAGCTGGACCATTGTCTGATCCTATAGAACAGGGTAGTCCATATCGGGGTATTATTTCTCGTAGCAGGAATCTCACAACTTCTCCTGCTTTCTCTGTACGAGTAGGACATGCTTCCACCCAGCCTGAATAGGTGCACACAATTACCAGCAGGTAACGATGTCCACCCGATTTAGGCATCACTGTAAAGTCTATTTGTAGATCGGACATGGGGAGTCCCCCCATAAACTGGACTCCTGGTGGCTTTACTGGTCCTTGTCTTGCATTATTTTTAGCACACGTTACACATCTTCGTACAATGGCCTGAGTCAAGTTGGACAATCTTGGTATGTAGAAATGTTTTCTGAGAGATTCTTCAGTACTGTCTCTCCCAGAATGTGTCCCGTTATGATAATTTTGGACAATTTCTACCGCTAGTGATGCTGGTATGACTATTCTTCCATCTTCTAGCTGATACCACTTGTTCTCCAAATACTTTCCTGGTTCAGTCTTTAACCACTCCTCTTCTTGAGCTGTATAAACTGGAGTCCATTGGGACAGTGGAGTTGGTATAAGAGCAGCTATATGCCCCACATACTCCTGTCTTCCTGATTCAGCAGCACGCATAGCTGCACTATCTGCCATCCGATTTCCCTTAGTTACATCACCATCTCCTCTCAGATGCGCTCGACAATGTATGATACCGACTTCTTTCGGCTCCCACACTGCTTCCAATAGTTGTAGGATTTCAGCTGCGTATTTGATTTCTTTTCCTTCTGAATTCAGTAGTCCTCTTTCTTTATACAAAGCTCCGTGGGCATGAGTGGTTAAAAACGCATATTTGGAGTCCGTGTAGATGTTTACTCTTAAACCTTCAGCCAATTGTAACGCTCGTGTCAGTGCTATCAATTCTGCCTTTTGTGCTGATGTTCCTTTCGCCAGTGGCCGAGCTTCTATCACCTTGTCTATTGTTGTCACTGCATATCCTGCATAGCGGATCCCTTCTTTCACATAACTACTGCCGTCGGTATAATATTGAACATCGGGGTTCTGGATGGGAAAATCACGAAGATCTGGTCTACTTGAGAATACTTCATCCATTACTTCCAAACAATCATGTTGACTTTCAGTAGGTTGTGGCAAAAGGGTAGCTGGATTTAAGGTGTTTACAGTCTCTAAATGCACTCTGGGATTTTCACACAACATTGCTTGATACTTGGTCATAAGGCTGTTACTAAACCAATGATTTCCTTTGTAATCCAACAACGTCTGTACTGCATGTGGGACTCGTACATAAAGTTCTTGACCCAGAGTGAGTTTATCGGCTTCAGCTACTAGCAGGGCGGCTGCAGCTACGGCTCTTAGACAAGGTGGAAGTCCGCTGGCCACTGCATCCAATTGCTTAGACATGTAGGCAACAGGTCTTTGCCATGATCCCAAGTACTGTGTCAATACTCCCACAGCCATTCTTCTTTGCTCGTGTACATATAAGTAGAATGGTCGTGTGTGATCAGGTAGACCTAATGCTGGGGCACTCATCAAAGCCTTCTTCACATCTTCAAATGCCGTTTGCTGTTCTTGGGTCCATAAGAAGGGGTCGTGCTCTGTACCTTTGATAGCTGCGTACAGAGGTTTTGCCAGTATCGCATAGCTGGGAATCCATATCCTACAGAAGCCTGCTGCCCCCAAGAATTCTCGCACTTGTCTTCTATTCTTGGGTATTGGTATTTGGCAGACAGCTTCTTTTCTCTCTGGCCCCATAATTCTTTGACCTTCAGAGATATGGAATCCCAGATATTTGACAGTTGGCAAACACAACTGAGCCTTCTTTCTAGACACCTTATATCCTGCCTTCCAGAGAATGTGTAGTAGATCGTGCGTTGCTTGCTGACAGATTTCTTTTGTAACTGCTGCTATCAACAAGTCATCTACATATTGTAACAATACACACTCTCCTGGGATGGACTCGAAATCCAATAGATCTTGACTTAGGGCTGAACCAAATAGGGTAGGTGAATTTTTAAACCCTTGGGGCAGTCTTGTCCAAGTCATTTGGCGTTTTGAGCCCGTTACAGCGTTCTCCCATTGGAAAGCGAAAATACATTGACTTTCTTCGGCAATTCGGAGGCAAAAGAAGGCATCTTTGAGGTCTAAGACTGTAAAGTAGGTAGCCCCGCCCGGAATTAAAGCAAGCAGGTTATATGGATTGGGTACAACTGGATGTATACTAACAACCGCATCATTGACTGCTCTCAAGTCCTGCACAGGTCGATACTCATCTGTACCGGGCTTTTGAACAGGCAGCAATGGGGTGTTCCAGGGGGAAGTACAGAATTTTAGGATACCATACCGTATGAACTTATCCAGATAGGATTGGATGTTCTTCTTAGCCTTCTGCGGGATGTGGTATTGTCTTAGGCTCACTGGATAAACCCCAAGTTTTAGTTCAATTTTTATAGGTGGAATATTGCGGGCCAGTCCTGGTGGGTTGTTCTCTGCCCAAACTCCTGGTATGTTAAATAATGTCTCATCACTCCTAGGGTTTTGGCTAGTCAACGCTGTATAAAGTCGCCACTCTTCTTCCTTTGGTACGGATAATGTCATGATACCTGAAGGTCCATTAAACTTTAAAGATGTTGTTCCATTTGGTAGGAACGTAATCTGCGCTTGTAACTTAGATAGCATATCACGTCCCAGCAATTGGACTGGACATTCAGGCATATAAAGGAATTGATGTCTTACTACGTGGCCTCCCAATGTACAGAGTCGACTTTTAAGAACCGGTTTTTCAGCACTTCTTCCAGTTGCTCCTATCACAGTAATAGTCCTTCCAGATGGAGGAGCAACTAGATTAGTCACCACTGAATGTTCAGCACCAGTGTCGATCATGAACGCACTCCTTTTTCCCCCTATTGATACCTCGACCATAGGCTCCGCTCGACCAAGGGGGATGGAGCCCGGTCGGTATCAATAGTCCTCCATGACCGTGTCAGCCAATCCTACAAAGTCCCTACCTTCTCTATCGCGGGACCTTTGCGCTGCTGGAATATACCTGTCTTCCCTAACACTTCCTCTGTTCCCATTACTCCCTCTATTACCATTACTCCCTCCGGGGCCTCCTCTACCTCTCGCTCTGCCTCTAAAGTTTCCGTAACCTGTCCTAGGTCTGTCTTTCTCACACTGTTCTCTTCGAGGACACTCATTTCTCCAATGCCCTTCTTCCCTACAGTATGCGCACTGATTTCTACTTAGAGGTTCCTCATTCCATCTACTATCGCCTCTATCTGGGCCCCGTCTATCTACGCCTGCGATCGCTACCGCTAGCATGTCTGCCTTTCTACGCATCTTGCGCTCTTCCTCTTTCTTACTTTCTGTTTCCCTATTCATATAAACCTTATTCGCTACCTCCATTAGTTGGGTGATTGACATACCTGCAAACCCTTCTAACTTTTGTAGCTTGCGCTTAATATCTCCGTAAGCTTGGCTGACAAAGGCGGAGTTCACCATTCGGGAATTATCTGCGTCTTCCGGATTAAAGGGGGTATACAAGCGGTATGCCTCCAATAATTGGTCATAAAAGACACTGGGCGCTTCATCACTTTTCTGAATCACCTCAACTGTCTTCGACATGTTAATAGCTTTCTTTCCTCCGGCTTTCATGCCAGCAATTATAGCGTCTCTATAGGCTCTGAGTTGAACCATATCAGCACCATTTACATTCCAATCGGGATCGGTGTTGGGATAATGTGTTGCGGCCCATGCTGATGGATTGGCTTGGTTTAAAGTACGGGCTTTATCCTCTAGTGCTTTAATGGCCGCTTGATTAATTCTTGTCCTTTCCTCATTGTTGAATAAAGTCATTAATAACTGCTGGCAATCAGCCCATGTCGGGTTATGTGTCTGTATTATTGAGGTGAACAGATCAGTCATAGCTTGTGGTTTCTCAGTATACGAGGAATTGTGGGTCTTCCAATTTAAGAGATCGGTTGTCGTGAATGGGACATATACAAAGACTGGGTCAGCATGTGCCATTTGGCCTGCGGCATCGATATAGGCTGACCCAGGATTCAGACGAAGAGGCATCTGATAGTGTTTTAATTGTTGGGCACCGGTCAACTGTCGGGTCTGTATGGGGCTACGTGGAGGGGCGTCAGTCATAGGTTCCAGTCGGGGAGAAATAGGGTATGGGGATGTGGGAGCTTGGTTTTGGGAAAAGGTTGTAAATAAAACACTTCGAGCCGAGCTAGATGAAGCTTGACCGGAAGTCTGAAGTGGCGCCAAATCAGGATATTCGTTTTTAATGGGGGTTGGTTCTGATTCCGGAAGGGGAGATTTAGTACGAGGGGGGGTGGATCCTGTACTGGAGGAGGAAGCGGAAGTGGATGGGGGTAATGAGGGGAGGGCTGCAGGACTTCCTGCATTTGCGTCACTTCCTCTTAACGGAAAGTAAGGGGGCGGCAAAGGGATCTCGGACTCAGGGGGCGTGTCCAAAATGGGCCTAACACCAGTCCTAGTGGACGAACAAGTCCTAGCTACCATGAGGCGACACTGCTCCTCGTGGCATGTCTGGAGCCATTTTGGCGAGTCATTTACGGCCTGTCTCCAACAATCAATATAAGGAAACTGGCCGTAAAGTTCAGGCCTACCTGATACAGCCACGTGTAAGCGCTGTACCAGAGTTGGATCCAAACTGCCACGTGGCGGCCATGCCGCAACCAAAGTAGGCCACTCCCTAGTACACAAAGTGACCAAACGTACAGGAGACATTTTAACCCCAAAATCACATGTCTTGAATCCCTTTTTAAAATTCTTCACCATACAACCTAAGGGATCCGGAATCGTTGACTGCGACGCACCCATACTTAACAATGGAACGTCGTCGACAACGAATACTATACACGCGTACTATTCAACAGTCACACCCGTTTCCTCTGGCAACAGCACCACGTGGTACGGTTACCAAGTGAAACGTACACAATAACACAATAAACACTCAGGGAATTCCCGTACACACACAGCTGTTACACCAGTCACTAGATAATCAATATTATGCCCTTTGGCGTAACTATACAGTCACCCACGCTATAATTCTCTATATACGAATTACCCGTCTATAACACACCCCAGTAACATCGTCTTTTACAAATAGCGGTTACAGTATGGTTAGCATAGGTCAAAGCACAAGTTAAGGTCACAATACAATTATTAGTGGTTATGGTGTTAAACAAGCAATGGACGACAATGATTAGTACTTATATACAGTGTCAGTAAATATACAGGGTTATGGTACCGTGCACTATAATACAGCAACACACTATTAACACTCTCGCTAGACGGCTGAGCTCGCGCTATCTAACAAGATATACACTTTACTAAACAATCTTTATCACATTTACAATTCCCAACTAAACTATTGGCCAGTACCTTGAATGGACTACCTAAAAACAATCTACATACGTTTTGGTTAGCCACACTGCCCAAGCACCACATATATAGCGAGCTAGAGGACCGAATTTACACAGACGCCTCTTAGTCGCACTATCAAAAGTCTAGTGGGTTCCAAATTTACACGCCTTCCCACTTAGCCCAGATAGGATGAGAGCTAGCGAACCGAATTTACACAGACGCCGCTTAGTCTCCCGGTCCCTCCGACCTAGCGAACAAAATATACACCCTAGAACGCTAGTCTAGACAAGACACCGGTGTCCGGCTAGGGCTATTTACACCAGAGCCCCGCCTGACTAACAGAATCAAACGGTCTGACTAAAGAGCGTTCGATCGAGCGGTGCGCCTTCGCTCCTTCCCTCCGACAGAGGGGGCAGATACACAGATTCAAACCCCTTTGGGCCTACCGCACAATCGGTATACCCCTAGTGGGTCCTGCCGTCTAAAACAGCAGTTGTCTTACCTCCTCGTTCCTGAACCTGAGTTCACACTCATCGACGGGGACACCCCAGCACTTCTCACGTAGAGGCCGATGATCTCCTGGACAACAGACCAGTGGCGCCGAGACGAAGGGAGGTCCACGCAGAAGTTCAGGGGTGCAGCCGTAGAGAACGTGGGCAAAGATAGACCGTCTCACGCCTCTGCCTCTCAGCTACCGTTGAACGATGAGCTTCCCGGCCAATGCACCAAATGATACCGGAGAAACTGACGGAAGCGAAGCACAGAGAGATGGACACAGGTTTCTTCAGGAAGGAAGAGATTCTTTATTGGATCACCGATCGGGACTCAGAGGGACTAATGTCACCAAAATACAGCAAGTTCTGAGCCCCGGACAATAGTGCAGGCTCCTTATATAGGCACATAACTCCTCCCATATTAAGCTCCACCCGCACATTCTCTTAACCAATCAATACAAATAAGAATTAACTTCCTGTTTGACCGCATGGCTTGTCCAGCACAATGGAGGAGGGGGAATACTACATCCTGTATTCTTGCACATGCTCCGTACACTACTGATCGTATCTTGCCTCGTGCAACCAACTGATCGATACGTCAGCATATGCACGTACACATGCCACGTGGTAATCTCGGCCTACTAAATTTATTTTTACCGAGATTCCACCACAGTAGGTGGTGCAGCGTCTGTGTGTAGGGGATCTAGTGTGTGTTTGAAGGACTCAGGAGTGTGTATAGGAGATCTAGTGAGTGTGTGTGTGCGTGTATAGAGGATTCAGAGTGTATATAGAGATTTAGTGTGTGTATATCTGTAGATATCCAGAGTGGGGTAGGAATCTATTGTTTGTCTGGAATTTAATGTGTTTAGGGGTGCAGTATGTGTGTGAGGGGTTCTGTAGTATATATACATATGTTTGGTGTGTAGTATTGTGTGTGTGTGTGTATGTGAGTGGTGCAGCGTTTTTGGGGGCTGCTGTGTGTGTGAGGTGTGCAGTGTGTGTGTGTGCTGTGTGTGTTAGGATGCTGTGTGAGGGTGATGTGTGTGTGTGTTAGTGTGCTGTGCGAGGGTGATGTGTGTGTGTGTGTGTGTTTTAGGGTGCTGTGTGAAGGTTCTGTGTGTGTGAGTGAGGGTGCTGTGTGTTGGAGCGCTGTGTTAGGGCGCTGTGTGTGTTAGGGTGGTGTGTGTGTTAGGGCGCTGAGTGTGTTAGGGCGCTGAGTGTGTTAGGGCGCTGAGTGTGTTAGGGCGCTGAGTGTGTTAGGGCGCTGTGTGTGTTAGCGCGCTGTGTGTGTTAGCGTGCTGTGTGAGGGCGCTGTGTGTGTTAGGGTGCTGTATGAGGGTGATGTGTGTTAGGGTGCTGTATGAGGGTGATGTGTGTTAGGGTGCTGTATGAGGGTGATGTGTGTTAGGGTGATGTGTGAGGGTGATGTGTGTTAGGATGCTGTATGATGGTGATGTGTGTTAGGGTGATGTATGAGGGTGATGTGTGTTAGGGTGATGTATGAGGGTGATGTGTGTTAGGGTGATGTATGAGGGTGATGTGTGTTAGGGTGATGTATGAGGGTGATGTGTGTTAGGGTGATGTATGAGGGTGGTGTGAGTTAGGATGCTGTATGAGGGTGGTGTGAGTTAGGATGCTGTATGAGGGTGGTGTACCCTAAATAATACCCTAACACACATCACCCTCATACAATGATAATAATAAACATATTTTAACCCCTCCAGTAGTCAAATCATTAGTATTACTAATGTGTTGGGGGAGGCAGGTAAATGCCAATATTGATGTGTTTTTTTTTTTTTATAATTATTTTTTTTTAGAAAATTAGACATTATACCCCCCCCCCCCATCCATCCCTGGTGGTCCTCGTGGTAAGTGAACTCTAGCCCTTTGGGGCTAGAGTTCACTCTCGCGAGACCGGGCTGGTTGCCATGGCAACGGCCCGGATCTCGCGAGAGAAACCCGGCGGAGCTGCAAGTTAGAGCTCCGCCTGGCTCCCTCCCTCTCTCCCCCGCCGGCGGCCGCATTTGATTGCATGTGGGCCGGTGAGGGAGATCTTTGATCTCCACACCGGCCCTTCATGCAACACAGCGGGGCCGGCGCTCGGATAGCGCCGGCCCTGCATAGACCGGCTGGATCTCCCCGGCCCGTGGCCATCGCGGCCCACCGGGCATTTGCCCGGTTTGCCCGATGGCCAGTCCGGGCCTGATTACAATACATGGTAAATACCTTACAAACAGCAAAACACATTTTATATGGGAAATGATTCCAAAAAGCATATTTCTCCTAAAGAAATGGAGCTTCAGGGAGAAAGAGAGTAGAAGATATCAGACAGACAGTTTAAAATAGGCTGACTATAAAATTACAAAGCCTCTCTCCCTGGTAAACTGACTAGACAGGCATAGGAATACAAAGAGAAAATGATAATAAGGAAAATTAGAATTAGGTGAAATTATTATTATTATTATTATTATATTTATAGAGCGCCGTCAAATTCCGCAGCGCTTTACAATGGGTGGACGAACAAACATGTAGTTGTAACCAGACAAGTTGGACACACAGCAACAGGGCCCTGATCAATGAGCTTACATGCTAGAGGGAGTGGGGTAAAATTACACAAAAGGTAAGGATAGTATTAGACTAGTGACAGTTGCAGAAGAGGAATCAGTTGGGAGCTATTAAGAGTTTAATTGATACGCTTTTATGAAGAAGTGGGTTTTTAATGATTTTTTGAAGGAGTGGAGACTGGGTGAGCATCTAACGGAGGAGGGAAGCGAGTTCCACAGGAATGGTGCAGCCCTCGAGAAGTCTTGAAGGCGAGCATCAGAGGTGGGAGTACGGACAGAAGATAAACGTAAGTCTTCAGCAGATCGTAAGGGCCTAGACGGGACATACTTGTGTATAAGGGAGGATAGATAAGTGGGAGCAGCATTATGTAGACATTTGAAAGCAAGAACCAGAATTTTAAATTGAGCTCTATATTTTATAGGAAGCCAATGTAGGGACTGACAGAAGGGTGAGGCATGGGAGGTGCGGGCGGACAGGAAGATGAGCCTCGCCGCCGCATTCATTATGGACTGTAACGGCGCAAGTTGGGAACACGTAAGACCACTGAGAAGCGGATTACAGTAGTCAAGGCGAGAAAGTACAGTGGAATGGACCAACACCTTAGTCGCATCTGGCGTTAAGTAGGGGCGGATGCGCGCAATGTTTTTGAGATGGAAATGACAGGATTTGGCGATAGAGTGAACATGAGGCTTGAAGGAGAGGTCGGAGTCAAAGAGAACACCTAGGCAGCGAGCCTACATGGTGGAGCTGATGGTAGCACCATTGACTTGGAGGGAGACAGACACAGGAGTAACAACACTTGAGGGAGGAAAGTTTTGGTCAAGTTTAGCTTAAGGAAGTGGGCAGCCATCCAGTTAGAAACAGCAGAGAGGCAGTCAGAGACATTAGTCAAGAGGGACGGGGAGAGATCAGGAGAGGACAGGTAGATTTGCATATATTTTAGATTTACACTATAGGGTCAGGAACACATGTATTCCTGACCATATACTGTTTAAAATATCATCTAGCCCCCCTGCCCAACCCCCCTAAAATAGCAAAATCTTACCTTTATTCCAGTCTTCTGGTGCTGGCTATGCCCCTCATCTGCCTCCTTGGCTGACATCATCAGAAGTGATGATCTCAGCCAATCCAATGTTTTTCCATAGCATTGGCTAAGATTGTCAATTCTAATGACCAATGCATCTCCATGAAGAAAGTTCAGTGTTTCCATGTACAGCACCTCTAGTAGCCAACCGAGGAGAGGTCACTGGAGGTGTCCCTAGACTGTAATGTAAACACTGACTTTCTTTGAAAAAAACAGTGTTTACTGCAAAAAAGCCTGCAGGAACATGCTATAGTCACCAGAACAACTACATTAAGCTTTAGTTGTTCTGGTGACTATAGTGTCCCATTCATTTTTGACCTTGAAATCCCAGTTTACTGAATTAACCTGACAATGTTACAAATGCAAGCATTATTAAAAGAATAAAATGTATGAGGATAAATAGAAAAATGTGAAGTAATATATTGTGGAATAAAAGCAGTGGGTCAGATAAATACGAAAATAACCACATATTTATTTTTTTATAATATAAAGCAAGTTATGTCATTCAAATGCATATATACTTTCTAATTTTCCATTTCATGCTTGGATGTCCGGGCAAAACACACACACAAGACTTCTCGAGGGCTGCACCATTCCTGTGGAACTCACTTCCCTCCTCCGTTATATGCTCACCCAGTCTCCACTCCTTCAAAAAATCATTAAAGACCCACTTCTTCATAAAAGCGTATCAATTAAACTGTTAATATCTCCCGACTGATTCCTCTCTTGCAACTGTCATTAGTCTAATACTAACCTTACCTTTTGTGTGACTTTACCCCACTCCCTCTAGCATGTAAGCTCATTGAGCAGGGTCCTCAACCCCTCTGTTCCTGTGGGTCCAACTTGTCTGGTTACAACCACATGCTTGTCCATCCACCCACTGTAAAGCACTGTGGAATTTGTTGGCGCTATATTAATAATAACATAATAATAATAATAATAATAATAATCATAATAATAATAACATAGAGTTTCAGAAAAAAATAATTTATCCCTTAGAGGAGCACTACATTAAGAAAATCAATTCAGTAGATAGTCCCCTCTAAAAAAATTCATATGACTTGTTTTGCATGGTTTCTTTGGGGGTATATGAAATCTTGGCTTGCAATAGCTGCATATTTAGTATCTGCAGCTACTACAAACCATACCCTTATTCCCTTATCTTTCTGAACATATGTTCAATGGCTGCCCAAACATAGATGTCGCAATGAGCTTTTATAGCTTATTGAGAAGAAGTGTTTGCAATGCAGTTGCTTTGGGCTATTGATGCCTCTTGATTTCAGATGCACTGAGATAAACTTCCAGGAAGTAACACATCCCAGATTTTAGATTGACTGCCAGGAAGGTGTAACGAGGTTTAGCTATAAAAGTGAACATTTTTGTTTAAACCAGCACCTTTCTAAAATGAAAAAAAGAGGACACGTTCTTCTCGCATAAAACAGTTGAGCAAATTGAAGTGCTTCATGTATTTGTGTGTTCCTTTAAAGTACTAAATGTATAGACTCATTGAAAGAATGCCTACGAATACCTGAGTGCCCCTGGAACATCATATGGCGAAGTTGCCCTGAACACAAAAATGTGCAGAAGTAAGTGCATTTTATACTTACCTCTTCTGTACTATTAGCCTTAGTAAAATATTCCATAGCATTAACTGGAGTTATGGACAGTGGAATGGTCACTTTGAGAGAACTGAAAATTACATCTGAATTTATTAAAATTCTAAAATAGATTGTTTTATAAAACTGAGTTTTAAAAATACATGGGGCTGATAGTTTTTTTTTTTTACTAAAATAGCAATTAACAAGTACATAATTTGAATGAAATACAGAATGTCACAGTTTTTTGCATTTATCTATGATTAAAGGGAAAATCTAGGTTAAAATGCATTTTCTGTGCACTTGAACAAGTTAAAAAAATAATTCAAATACATTTCTTTTAATTTTTTTTCTAAATTATTTTCTGAAATCCCTAAACATCTTCAGATCTTCTATAGATTCTGTGACAATGATAATCTGTGCCCTAATTAAAATTAAAATTAAAATAATATTGAATAACATCTTCTAAATTAAACATGCTCTGCAATATAAGTTCCAAATATTTTTTAATTTGTAATATAAGTTCCAAATATTTTTTTTCCCAGGAATTGTGAAGGGATGCTGTGTGCATCACAACCAGGGGAGATGTGGCTAGAGCGATATAAAATATGATTTAAAGCCTAAACAGTAGTGGTATGATCTCTACACCAAAATGACTTCATTAAGTCGAAGTGGGTTTGATTCTTAAAGTGATCATTTAACTGACTCACCAGCTCTTATAGTGTGTGTTGTTTCTCTTATCAAATCCCTATTGTTTGAGTAAAGTGCCATTTCCTTTGAACTATGCTAAAGTTATTCTAGCAAGCAAAACAAGCATGTTATGGTCCTAAACATACTGAAATAAACATGAACATAAAACAAAGCAAGTAGCATTTTTACAAAGAAAAACAAATTTTGAACTGCTTCCTGAAGTAAAGCGAAGAGAGATGGTAATCAGGACAGATATAACAGTGACATTGAATACACTGAATAATGGTAACTATTAGCTGCAAGAATTTAATTTGGAAATGTTTATCTTAAAATTGGACTTGTGGAATGTGCTACCCAGCAGAATGAAGTAGGACAACAAGGCAAGGCTAAGCAGTCAGAGGTTTCCTTAGTTAGAGATGATCCACTACAGAAATGACCACACAGCAAATATGTTACATTTTCAGAGACGCAAATGTTCAATTTTAAATAATAAACTGTGCTTCTGTGGTAAACTAAATAAAATGGGAACTGTAAGAAAAGTAATCCTGGAAATGTATTCAGTTTTGGTGATTTAGCTAAAAACTATGGGAAAACAGTTGTTTTAAAGGTTTAAAGGACAATCTACACTAGCAAGGAAATATGTCTGTTAAAAGGAAAGAGACAGAGACAACTTTCATAGCTCATTAGACCATAAAGCAAGAAAAAAAGGCTGTGATTGAACTGCAGAAAGACAGGATGTACAAAGAAGAACTGTTCTATCTGGACAGCTAAGGCAAACCTTTGGATTATCAAAATAAATAGTAAAGTAAGCCCCCATCCAAAAAAACAAACAAAAAAAAAAACAGTATCTTCTCAATTCCATCCCTCTTTTTTCAGTTACCAGGAATGGCAGTCAGAATTAAGAACTGAACTGAATATCTTCTGGTTCACTTGAGCTAGTTCCCCTGAGAATCTGGCATGTGGCTTGAAAATCGGAATTTCGTCTGGTCTCCTGCATTGCAGTTTGTTCCAACATTTACCCATACATTAATTCGAATACTGCTAAGGTATTTAAATTATTATATATACAGATATATATTTTTTCAAAATGTTATAAAATATTGCAAACTGACATATTGCAGAATCATTTGACAGCTCCTGAAATCTTCAGAATCTCCTCTAAGAGAAGGATTGGTCTCCTCCTTTGTGATATCCAAAGAATGCAAGTTCCACTCCATGTCTTACCTGTGCACACATGATCAACAGGGCAAATGGTGAAAAAATAAACTTTCTTCATCAAGTTTCACATTAACTGTCATACCTCTTCTTTAATTTACTTATTAAACCATACATGTGGCCTACAGTGTATAGAACAGACTTATTGTAAACTTAAGGAGAGATTTAGGGAACATTGCCACGCAATAGTTCACCCTAAATCTAATACTTCCATAGCTAAACATTTTAGGCTTTACCATTATTCTAATCCATCACATCTTACTGTAATTGGTATATAGAGTGTCCTGTTACACTTATCCATGGCGAATAGGCGCCTAGCCCTGTTAAAGGCAGGAACTAAACTCGTCACTCTTTATCCAAAAGGTCTCAATGAAGAATAAGATTGAAAAGCCATGTAGAGACTTTGTATAACATGTTTATGTGTTACATTGTAGCTACATTTTACATTTTACATTTTACATTAAGAGCCACTATTTTTACATTCCTCAGACGCTTGGCTTGAACGTTTATTATTTTTTTATTAGTATTTTTGGCTCAGCTAATTTACAATATACTTTTCCACTTTTACCTAGATAGGGAGAAGTATACTTAATGTTGGTCATATGTCTGTCTCTGCACTATATTTGTATTAAGTATTATTTTTAATAAAAAAAATTAGTTTTATCTTATATTTCATATTTTTGAACTCCCTGATAAATATATAATTTTGGTTTTAATTTCAGTTATTTCAGCCCTATTTATTAGTGGCGACTGCAACATTTTTAAATCTACATAACACATCTAATTGTTATACTAATACAGGTGGGTATATTGGTATCATTATTTATTGTATACGTTCCCAGTAAAGTTTAAGGTCCATTGGACCTGGGTGGAATCTTAGACCCCTTTAGAACAGTGGATAGGTGCAAATAAAAAATTCACAGTGTTGAAATGAAACTCAATGCATACTGCCCAAATAATGAACACAGGACTTTCACAGAAAGATATATAGAAGTCCCTTCCCAATCTCTATACTTATGTCCATGTGATATCATAAAATTGCACTTGATCTTTGGTGTTTTAGAACAGTTTGACTTCTTACCTTAGTCTGAAACTACAGTCTTCAGATTGCTAGATAGGTAGCTTGCAGGGCCTAGCACAGGAGAGAGAACCAAAGCTCCTAAGCGGGGGCTTCCAGCTCACTGTTATGAATCCAGAACGTAGCACCAATCAAACCCCAGATAAGACTTGAAACAGTTCTAAAATGACTACTTACAATGGAGATGCTATGCACTCCTAGCACCATAAGCACTACAGCATGCTGTAGTCATTATGGTGCTTGGAGTGTTCCTGTGTGACATGTCATGATTCCCTTTTATTCCAGAAGTTTGGTCCTTAAGGGGTTAAGTGCCATGCACAATATGATATACATTATTTTTATTATTATTATGCCAATATATTAGCAAGTGCTTATTTGTATCCAGCTATTTGTTTATTGTGTTGCAGAAACCACCTGTACCATTTATGTTTAAGTTTTTTCTTCTTTTGGATGCTTCTGTAATATA
Organism: Pelobates fuscus; assembly: GCF_036172605.1. Taxonomy (NCBI): domain Eukaryota; kingdom Metazoa; phylum Chordata; class Amphibia; order Anura; family Pelobatidae; genus Pelobates; species Pelobates fuscus. Next base: position 56,622,131 of record NC_086317.1, on the reverse strand, counting down.
TTAGTTTGCTATATTTAATATGATTGTGATTGTGCAGTATATTTCTGCCTCAGTTTGTGTATTTATATATATTTTTTTTTAATTCTTTATTTTATTGCGCATAAAATATTACAAGACATGTAGGATAGACGCCACATCAGCGTATCAAACAATATTCCAAGATATACAGGTATTGAAGTCTGCGCATTTTTTTTTCCTTTTCACATTTGTAACACAAAGTAATGTAACAGATTAGAATTCTTGTGAATCCAGTTAATAAACATAATATTGTTTTGGTTGGAGGGTATAGATTCAACTCGTAGGGTCGTATAGTTGGTGTTGCATAACAGGGAAGAAGGGGTGGGGTAATGGTCATGCAGGTAGTGGTGGGGTCGTGTGGGGATGGCACTTGGGTAGCCCTAATGACCTAGGTAGGTCAACCGCGGCTGCCATGTCAGGGTGTATGTGGTAAATTTATTTGAGTATGAGGCATCTAATTCTTCCATGGTCCGTATGAATTCAACCTTCTGTATCCATTCGCGTACTGATGGGACCTCAGTGCTTTTCCATTTTAGTGGTATTAACATGTTTGCTGCTGTCAGCATATGGTTCCACCTTCTGTATCCATTTGCGTACTGATGGGACCTCAGTGCTTTTCCATTTTAGTGGTATTAACATGTTTGCTGCTGCCAGCATCTGGTTTACGAGCTTGCGTTGGTGACTGGGCATGTGGGTGGTGTGCATGAGGAATAGAAAGGTTTCGGGTGAGTGTGATACCCGGTGGCCAGTGATAGATGCTATTAAGCTTCTTATTCTCTGCCAGTAAGTTTGAATAGATGGGCATAGCCACCAGATGTGGGCTGTGGTTCCCTTAGGTTGTCCGCATCTCCAACATATGTCAGGTACTGTCGGGAAGAGTGCATGGATCTTAGTGGGTGAGTAATGCCATCTGGATATCCTTTTGTATGTGCTTTCCCTTACTGCCGTGTTGATAGATGAGGTGTGGGTGTGTGTGAATATCCTGAGGAATAGTGATACCTAGTTTACCTTCCCACGCCGACGTGGATGTGGGTAGTAGGGTGTGGCTTGTGGTGCTGAGGAGTTTGTAAAAGATAGACAAGTGTTTGGTCTGTAGGCTATGCGTGGTGCAGTAGGTCTCAAAAGTGGTGTGTGCCCTCGTTCCCCGGAGTAGGTATGAGTTCCCCTTCATAAAGTGAGCCAGTTGGGCGTATTGGAAATGTTGTTTGGCAGTGGGTTGGTCTGTGGAGGCTAATATAGATAGTAGAACTACTCCTGCCGGTGACACAACGGTACTAACCATCGGGTATCTTGTCTTTTGGGTAGGTGGGAATTGAGCAAAGAATTGCAAGCGCATGCCTGGTAAAAACTTTGGATTATGTGCCAAAGGATAGAAAGGCAAGGGGTGTGTCGAGATATCCTTTTGGGGTCTAATGCGAGACCATTGGCGTAATGTGGGCAATATCGTTGGGTGTTGTGAGTGTTGGGGTAAGAGGAGTTTGTGTCCCTTGTCATGCTACGGAATTGCGTATAGTGGGGATCGGAACATTGAGCTCTCTATGTGTACCCATTGCTTCAGTGGGGGTATTGCGGTCCACTCATATATTCTAGTCAATATGACCGCTTGATAGTAGCGTTCCATGTGGGGTAGGCCTAGACCCCCCCCCCCCGTCCCCTGTGTCTAGTCAAAACTGAGTAAGCTATTCTCGGGTGTTTGGTTGCCCATATAAAATTCGTAAACAATTGTTTGAGCTTGGAGAAAAAAGAGGGGGGATTGCAATGGGAAGTGTTTGTAGGAGGTATAACACTTTAGGCAATGTATTCATCTTCAATATATTGATCCTACAGAGCCAGCTAAAGACGGGTCTCTGCCAGCCTACGAGGTCTTTTGATATCTCGGAGAGTAGTGGTAGAAAGTTTAGATCGTATGCATGCTTCAGGTGTCTGGGTAGATGGACCCCTAAATAAGTGATGGACCTCTTTGCCCATGTGAAGGAGTACGCGGCTTTGAGCGTATTTTGTGTGTGTCTGTCTAGTTGGAGGGGTAAGATCTCACTCTTTGTGTAATTGACCTTAAAGTTGGATAGTCTGGCATATGTCGTCAGTTCGGCTATCAGCGGTGGTAGGGAGGTGAGCGGGTCGGTGATGGAAAATAGTAGGTAATTCCTCAAACGCAGAGACCTTGAACTCCTGTTGGTGAACTGTAAAGCCGTGAATGGTGCTGTGGTCTCGTATTTCCCGCAGGAAGGGTTCTAGAGAGAGGATAAAGAGTAGAGATGAGAGAGGGCACCCCTGTCTCGTGCCATTTCTAATCTGTACTGGACCTGACAATTGGCCGTTTATTCTTAATTTTGCCGTTGGATTGAAGTATATGGCTCCCATCCATTTCATCCAGTTTGGGCCGAAACCCATGGCCTGAAGGGTGGTGGTCAACATTGTCCAGTCTACTCTATCAAACGCTTTTTCAGCATCTATAGATAGCAGTAGGCTCTGCCTTTGTGTGGTTTGGGAGAGGTGGATGAGGTTTAGCATTTTTGTTGTGTTATGTTTGGCCTTGCGTTTAGGGACAAAACCAGATTGATCTGGGTGTATTAAGGTGTGCAGGATAGGTTGTAGATGCGTGGCTAAAATTTTTGTGCATATTTTCAAGTCTACATTGATGAGCGAGATTGGGCGGTAACTGCCACATTCAGTTGGATCTTTACCTGGTTTTGGTAGCAGTGTGATATGAGCTTCCAATGTGGATGCTGGGAGTGGGGCTGATTGGGTGAGAGCATTAAATGCCCGTAGATATGGTTCTGCCAGAAGTGTGGTGAATTGTTTGTAGAATTTGGTCATTAGGCCATCAGGGCCGGGACTTTTGCCTAGTGGCGTAGATTTTATCGCACATTTTAATTCGTCGATGGTAATGGGCATGTCTATGGAGCGGGCAATGGCTTCGGGGATTGTGTTTTTTAGCCTAGTTGAGAGAAACCTGGTTATGTCTGTTGTGTCGAGGGGTGAGTCCCTAAGATTGTAAAGTTTAGTATAGAAGTGTTGAAAGGCTTCCATGATGTCCGGGAGGGTGTGGGATAAGGTGCCAGTCTGTGTCTTGATTTTGGAGATGTATCTGTTTTGCCTGGATTGTCATAGAGCATTGGCAAGAAGTTTGCCACATTTGCCACCCTTTGAATAGTAGGAATGCCTGGTGTTTAAGAGCTTTTTCTTGGCCTGTCGTTGCAGTAATTGTGTCAGTTCTGTGCATTTGGCTATGAGGGCGTTATAGGTCGGTAGAGAGCCATCCCGGGTATGGGAGTGCTCAAGGGTTCTAATTTCACGTGTGACTGTGTCTATTCTCTGTGTTCTCCGTTTTTTGAGAGTAGCCGCGATTGCTAGAAATTCCCCCCTTATGACACATTTGTGCGCTTCCCAAGTGGTCATGGGGGAGATGTTTGGAAGCGTGATTCTCGGAAGTAGTTGGTGAGTGCGGTTTCCACTCGTGTTGTGACGGTGGAGTCATTAAGGAGAAAGTCATTGAGTTTCCAATGAAAGGACGTTAATGGAAGCGTAGGGATTTGTATGGCAAGAGACAGGGGTGCATGATCCGACCAGGTGATTGGGTCGTAGGCACAGAAGATGGCCAAATGCAAGTGATCTTGGGGAAGGAACATCACTTGCAATGTCCTGCTCTGAAGGCAAATTCAGCAGGATGTCTTTCAGGTTTCTGTCCATTGGAGGGCCGGAGTTGTCTGAATCTGCAGGGCTGGAGGGAGACATGCAGAGAGGTGAGGAGTCTGCCGCCATATTGGGGCCTATCGAGCCCGCATTGCTGTCCGCCCGGTCGCGGAAATATTTAGTAAAGGCGCTCGATTTCCCCGACGGGGTCTTGCCGGAGGCTTGCTGCGAGGATGCCGCTTGTTTTTGGTGACCCATTTTAAGTTTTGTGGCCCGATTAGGTCGGATGTGTGTCTGACGCAGTCGGAGCTGTTTTAGAATGCGGCCATTCAGCAGCTCGGTCGGCTCCGCCCCCCTCGTGTATTTATATATCTTTTGTCTTGAACTACATTTAGGGATTAATTTGTGACCGAAGAATCTGTAATGTTTTGTTTCACTCAAATACGCTTGTCTTGGAATTAGACTGGTTAAAATTTCTGTTTTGTATAGTTTAGGGCTTCTATTTCTATTTTTACTTTTGGGAACAAAAGCTGCTATTTGGACGAGCCAGAGATGTACAGGGTTATTCGCTAAAATGTGAATTGTTATGTTTTCCACGGGTAACTACTTACCACATTAGTGAAGAAATAAGTAGGTGGAGAATAGTCCTGGAGCCTATTATTTTTTTAAGAGTTTAACTGGACTACTCATTAAATGTAAATTGTGGTTTGACAAGCACCTTTATCTGTTTTAATGTTGGAGATGGAGAATTTATTTTTAAGATTTAGCTCCCCCACCCCTCATTTTTCATGAAACTCACATTTTATGTAGTTGCTAAGAAGTAAGCAAAAATAAAATTAATGGTAATAAGAAATCTTTCTCTGCAAGTAAAAAAAACCTCAGATTTATTCATTTATAGTATAAAAGAGAACAAAATTACAGTCTTAAAAAAATTATCAAATAACTACTTTGCTAGCATAGTGGTATTCAAAAAAAGTGGAAATATAATTGTGGTAAATTGCTGATTTAATGACAGATGCTAGAAAATGCATATGAACGGTAGAAAAAAAAATGCACATGAACAATAAAAAATTGATGACAGTAAATGTCAAACCTTAGCACAACTAAAAATAAAGAAAGCGTAGTATATTATTAACTTGGAAAAATTAAACACCAGATTTTACCAGTTGAATTGGGAGTATGTGGAGAATTGCATTTTTCCAAAACAATTAATCGATGTAAGTTATCCTCATCAGTGAAGATATGGTTGACTTTTTTTGTAGATATTTCTTTTGTAGATATTTTAGTTTTCCAATCACTTAATTTCAAATATCAGTATACTTAATAAATGTAAAAAAAAACATCTTGGATCTTATAAAAAAAACAAAAACAAAAAAACAACCTGAATATATGGGAAAAAAATCCTCAGATACACACACTTTGACACATAGCTACACATACATACACACATACATACACGCATACACACATACATGCACGCCTTTTTTTTTTATCAGTAATTGTCTTTAAATGATTTATCCATTAAACACTGGATTGTTGTAATTTGAAAACCAAACTGAAAAACGAAGGCTAAAATAGGAAAGTTGTTACCATAGCTCAGTTGTGATTTTTTTTTTAAAATAATCTATTTTGTCTAAAATTTTGTCTACATTTTTAAAGTGGTCTATTTGCATTGTCCCTGTCCCCTTAATCTTGCAATGTTAATTATTGTAGATTATGAGAAACTGCAATAATTACATTGCAGGGTTAAGACTGCCTCTAGAGACTATTCCTGCTTGCTAGGTGGTTTTTGGTTGCCTAACTGACGCTGGACATCCTCACGCACTGCAATAGGGCGTCCATCATCAGTAATATATCTATAGGAAAGCACTGCAGTAATGTGTTCCTATGGGGAGAGCCTATCGCGCTTGCAACACTCACCACGCATGTACCTTGCCATCCCAATCCCCCTGTCGGGTAACAGAGGAGGCAGAGCACCATCCCAGCACAGAGAGAGATTGCATCTGTAATCTATTAAGTACAGTAAGGTTTTTTTTAACGATTACAGTGCAGGGGAAGGGGGCAATGGCACAATGGAGGGGGCAGAGAGAGCTACAGTGCTAGGGATACAGATTTGCATTCCTAGCACTATAGTGTATTTTTAAACATTAGGATGTTGTAACTTCCACTTTGAAAAACACCTTTAAAAATAAAGTGGTAGTAACACCTATATTTACATAGTTATAGAAAATAATATTAGCCACTCTGGAATTTATATCAATAAATATGTGCATGCCAAAACTTGTCCAATTGTTAGATGTCCAATTCATCAAATTCAACAAATGAAGTCTGGTACGTTTGAATATTTTTTATCAGCTCAGCCTTTACGCAATTTACTTTGTAATGAATAAACTTGCTATGTCAACTTTAGAAGAAAGATTAAGGAAAAGACCGGGAGAACAAGTTAAGTGATTAGTCTTGAATATTTTTTCTCAAAATGTAACAGATCATTTTAATTTTCTTAAGTACTATTGGTTTGTTTTTTGAGTGAGGTTTATTCTGTATTTACTAAGCTATCTAGAATTTAACATTATTCAATATTTTACATTCTAAGGACATTGGATTTTACCAGTAGATAAAGTAAAAGTTCCAAAAGATGGAAAGATCAGTATTAACTCCTGCTGTTTCCACAATGCTTCTCCCAGTGTGAGGCCACAAAACAAAGTATTCTCTCATTGCTAGCAGTGGGTGTCCCGGCTAATAAAGATTGCCATTCTCCAAATTTGAATTTCAGCATTCACAGAAAAGCCAAAAAAGAAAAAAGAAAAAAATGGAGTTAACTTGAGGTATAATAAAATCTAATTTGATTCAGGAAAATTAATAAAATATTGAGAACAGCATACCAAAACTTACTGAATGATAAACTTAAAATGCAATTCAGTTTTCCAGGTTTACTTTTTTTTGTGTAAAACTAAAAGTTTTGTGAGGCCATCCATATTATTTGAATTGTTTCTAAATGTATTTGCAATGCTATTATATTTGTATTTATGTAGAATTCTTATAATGACAGAACCAATGTTTTAAGTGTTAGGGTTATTTACTAAAGTGAGAATTCAAGGTGAATTCAAAGTGAATTTTCAAGGTTAGGGCCAGAGAAGCTGAACTGAAAGCATAGCTGAATGACGGAATTTTTCCAGTTCGGCTATTGTGACCCTGAATTTGAAATTCACTTTAGTGAATAATCCTATGTGCATATTACATGTTACTGCACTTAAAGTATACTTAAAATATTGTCTCCTTTTAAATTACAGCATTTTCTAAATTAAATTCTAGCTCAAAATAGTTATATTGGAGATAAAATGCCCAATTCAATGATTTTTCTGCCAAGCTGACTTTGGTCTATTATTGTTCTATTATTTAGTTCATTTAGTTTAAAGAACACTATATGGTCAGGAACACAATCACGTATTCCTGACCCTGCAATGTTAAAACAACCATCTAGCCCCCCTGCCTCCCTCTTGCCTCTCTTGCTGACATCTTCTGAAGTGTTGTTCTGAGCCAATTACAATGCTTCCCCATAGGAGACTGTCATGGAGGCAGATCAGGGGCAGAGCCACCACAAGTCAAATACAGCCCTGGCCAATCAGCATCTCCTCATAGAGATGAATTGTATCAATACATTTCCATGAGGAAAGTTCAGTGTCTGCATGCAGATGGTGGAGACATTTAATTGCAGTGCTGCACACTAGGCAGGACTACCCGAGGAAGCACCTCTGGCAGCCATCTGAGGAGTGACCAGTGGCGTTATCACTAGGCTGTAATATAAACACTACATTTTCTCTGAAAAGACAGTGACAGCAAAAATCCTAAAGGGAATGATTCTACTCACCAGAACAAAAGCAATTAGCTGTAGTTGTTCTGGCGACTATACTGTTTAGTGGATAAACTCTAATGCCCAAAGGAACTTTGCTTCTGTAATTTTTTTATTTGCAGTTTGTAGAGCTGATGTGATGTCTTAATTTTTTTTTTATCATATCCACTAAGTCAGTCAATTGGTGCCAACTTTTCTACCATAAACAATCATGGATGTATGCAACCAACTTCAGGAGGACTTCACTCGGCTGCTTCAACACCTAACATCATACATGGTAATGGTAGGTAGCCAATCAGATAGATTAGCTTAAATATAATCTATCTGATACAGATAAACCAGTCTGTACTGAACTATCTGTCCACTTCAATTCTTTTTTATGTTTGGAATAGATTTTTGTTTTGTAAATTCTGATTTTAGTGAGCAGAGGATAAGGATATATTAGCATCAGTAATGGAGATAGATGCTTCTAGTGTTATATCCCTTAATATGTATAGGGTTTGGTTAAGAGATATCCCAGGCTGGATCTGTCTAATTCGTTATAATGCATTATATGGATTATAAAATAAAAATATAAATGCAAAATTTACTAAATAAAAAAGATACTAAAATGTTAAGTTTTTATAAAACCCAGGCTATACAGGTTATGAAGTGAGCTCTCACTGAACCAGCGAGTGAGCTATGCTTACTAATTTTCTATTGTCAGGACAAATTTGCATGTTAGATGCCTGCACTTACAGAATTCTAGGACACCTTCTGACTTACCAACATTATTTATAACTAGGCAAAAAATAATAATTATAAAATAGGCTTTTTCAAAGTGAAATCTCCATTGTGAGGATAGTATCCACTCAAGCCTTAAGGAATGATCAATACCACAACTGCTCAGGAAAATGTGAGCAGGATTCCTTTTTTATTCTATGTGGTTTTCATCCAGAGATAGAACAATGTTTGTATGTTGTCTTATATGATTCTGCTGACTACATCTAGCTGAACATTATCCTAGAGTGGGGATTGTACAATTTCATGCTGTTTTATACTATATATTAGATAACTACCTAGAGTTGTAGTACATACTATACTATGTACTGCTCCTGTGTCTTGCTCTATATTTTTTATACATAGTTCATTGAAGATCAATACCTTAGATATTGGACTTTCTCTGGTTTTGTCTTACATAACCACCAATTTAAAACACAACTACCAACTAACTACAAAAAAACTACTACTACTTCAGCCAAGAATAAAGCACTTTGGCATATTGTTGCTGCTACCCATTGGCAGCACTACTTCTGTGCTTGATCTCTCTTTTTGCATTATTTTGTCCAGGACATTCTGTGAATGGAGATTAAGATATTTAAAACGATAACGGCACATTTTGTAATCAGTATAAATAATTTGCCTTTCAAAATTTATGAAAAACATTTAGTTTTTTTTTTACCAAAAAAAAAAACTTTTTATTCAAAATATAAAAATACCTGCATGGAAAAAAAAAAAAGTCTTGCACAAAAAAAAAAAACATAATTCTTGTTAACTCTGTTAGAATTCAAGGAGCTTGGATCACTTATGCATATATTGGATTAGCTGTATTAATCCAGTAGACAAAATGGCAAAATACTAGATTATTGCAGTATGCAAAGATATGCAATGAAAGGCTTGAACGAGCCAAAACGTCGATTTATATGCACAGTTGATTTGGAATATTATCACTTAAAAATAAAACACCATTAACGATTTGGAAGAACTGAGAGTGCACCTTTTTTTTTACAGTGTTCTTTTTTTTTTTTGCAGAGTTCAAAAGTTATATATAAAATAATTATAAATGTATTTTTGCAGAGTTCAAAAGTTAGATATCTCTGTCTCTGAATAACTTAGGGGCTTGTGATATCTTGATTGAAAACTAATTATTTACTGCCTCTTGTTTGATTCCAGCAATTTCATTCTGGATGCTATGTATGGTTAGTTTGCTTATTACAGCAGAGATAGAAGCAAACCCTCATGACCATTCAACAGAGATAAGGCAGAAATTGCTTTATATATGAGAACAAAATGTTAGAAATCTCTATTTTTATCTTGAATCGATCAAAAGCAGGTAAATATTTTACAAAAAATATTAATCAGTGTCATTGATTTGATGAATTATATTATTTACCTTTTTATGAAAAAGAATATAAAAACCTAAATTACTTTTCCTTGCAATATTGTTGCTCTTTTATCTTTTTTAGCTGGTGTCATTTAGTATCTTATCTGCGTTATCACTAATAAAACAAAGTAAGCACAAGTAAGCACATTTGGTGTAATTGAAACAGTGTGCGAGAAAGAAACTAAATGTGTTAACATTTACCAAATAAATAATATAATCCAACATCGAATGTCTAAAAATGTACTTAATTTATTTTACAATGAATGCTAATGTTTAATGCATTAGTATTTTATATACTGTGATTTTGGACACAAAAAGTGTATTTAGGAAGGGAAATAAAAATGCCTCTTCATGTAAGTATTTTATATGGTAACTTTTGAGAAAGAAATATGGATTATTATGTTAGGGGCGCTCAATTTACGATTTATATACACTTAGGAGTTTCTTATTTAACCAGAATTGCAAATGTAGCATTAGCTGCAGATATAGTCAAACAAAAAGTATTACAAAATCCTATCAAGTTAAGAAGATGAAATCTCAGAAATTACCAATTGCCTCTAAATAAGTGTAGTTCATGCACTAAATGCCACGATTGGTTTATAGAGTTTATATACTGTCCAAAGTATCCAATGATCTACTCGCTGCAAAATCTCATGGTCACTACTCTATCCTAATTCTCCTTGACCTGTCTGCGGCTTTTGATACTGTTGATCGTCAACAGCTTCTTCTCATTCTCCGCAATATCGGTTTACAAGATATTGCTCACTCCTGGTGTTCCTACCTACCTCCTACCTACTTTCAGTCCTTGAACCCCTACTGTTCTCTATCTATACTGACTCCCTTAGTAAACTCATTAGCTCCTTTGGCTTCCAAAATCATTTCTATGCGGATGAAATGCAAATCTACCTGTTCTCTCCTGATCTCTCCCCATCCCTCTTGACTAGTGTCTCTGACTGCCTCTCTGCTATTTCTAACTGGATGGCCGCCCACTTCCTTAAACTCAACTTGACCAAAACTGAAATTCTAGTCTTTCCTCCTTCAAGTGTGTCTTTCTCCCTCCAAGTCAACGGTGCTACCATCTGCTCCACCACGCAGGCTCGCTGCCTAGGTGTTATCTTTCACTCTGACCTCTCCTTCGCGCCTCATGTTCAGTCTATCGCCAAATCCTGTCTTTTCCACCTCATAAACATTGCGTGCATCCGTACCCCTCACACACCTTAACCCTCCATACACACACACACTGTACCCCTCACACACACTGCCCCCATAAACACACACACACATACACTGCCCCCCATACACACACACGTTATCCCTCATACACACTGCCCCCTTTATGCACAGACTGTACCCCTAAGACACACTGCCCCCCCACACACACTACCCCATGCACACACTGTACCCCTCACGCATACACGGTACCACTCACGCACACACAGTACCCTTCATGCACACACTGAATTTATCATGCACACACTGCACCCTTCAAACACACAGACACAATGCACCCCTTACACACACACACTGCACCCCCCCACACACACACAGTGCACCCCTCATACACACACCACACACACTTAACCCCACACACATTGCACCCCTCACAAACACACACATACATTGTGCTCCTCACTCACACCACTGCCCCTATCCCCTTCTAAAGCCCCTATCCTGGCGGACCCCAGGTAAGTTGTCAAACTTTAAAGCATGCTGTAGTGGTTATTGTGCCTGCATTGTTTCTTTAAATAATCTACAAGTGCCCCTCCCAAGATTAAGTTCTGGATCCGCCCCTGACAGGGAAACATTTGACTTTGAGCACCTTGGAAAAATATTGAAACAGTAAGGGTGCCTTGAACTTGAAAAGTTTGGGAACCACTGGTATAAACTTTTAAAAACTGTTAAATTTGAGGTGACTTCTAGATCATTTCAAGAAGACTATATAATTGTCACTATTCCTTTCACATAATATGAGGTTATTAGGTTAAATTACCACTTTTAGACATTAGACATATGTCTAATTTAGGCAAGATTAAACTTGTAGAGGTATGGGGAAGACATCTAACAATATATATCTTAGATTCTAAGCTCATTTGAGCAGGGACTTCCTCTCCTCTAAATATCCCCATTCTAATTGTAAAGCACAGCAGAACACTTTGGTTCTATATAAATGCTAACAATAATTGTTTTGAATAGACCTCCACCAAAGTTTTTTTTATCAAGAACCCTTAAAAAACATAAAGAAGCTTCTCCATCATAGATTTGCTTTCTATCAAACAACTTTAAAAAGATATTTTTTTTAAACTACAATATCTGCATTATGTTTTTATTTTTACTTACCTCCAGGTACTTGTTCCCAGTGCAGTCCTCCAGGAAAAACAATAATCCACATTTTGTTGATATCCTTAAAAAAACAAGTGTGAAATGCTTAAATCCTGGAGTGATTGTGTATCTTAGGGTTGAGTCAAGAACCACTGCTTTCGGTTAGGAGCCAAACTCCTAATTGTGCACTATGGTTTTATACAGTGTGAAGCATGCAGTCAAATGCTGATTTGAATCATAGCAAATTTGTGCAACATATATAAAACATATATAAAATTGACTCAACAGTCAATGTCATTATTTACATTAACAGAACCCTTAGTTAGTAGTATTTTACCCTAATGTATGGTTCAATGTTGTCCTTTATTTTCTCTTGTAAGAAATTATGACCCTCTTTCAAAGATATTCTTTTAGGGAATGTGTGACAAATAAGACACAAACAAATGTGTATAATAACTTGTTTTGTAAATGTTAATTTAGGATACTGTTACAAATTTAAAAAGAGATATTCACAATACACATTATAACCACATTCAGTCCAAAAGATACATAGTAAGAGGGCAATACGTAAACATTTAAATTAAGATCTTCCCCTTGCCCCTTTATCTTGGGTAGTCTGGGACAGTCTCTCTCAGTTCACCATGGCACCACTGCTTGCTGCGCTGTCCTCCCCAAAAGACACAAAAAGAGAAAGAGAGGAAGAGGAGAGGGGCCCAACCTGTGTGGCTGTTGTTCTTTCAAAGACTGGTTCTTGCAGTCATTAACCTCAATTCCCAAAATCCCTTTCACCTCCCAAAAAGTGGTTTATGAAGCCCCCTTTTTCCAGAGAGTTCTGTATTTACTTAAGTCTTTCCCTTTGATCTATTCTCTCTAGCTATACTGTAACATTGTGTAAGATGTGACCAGTTAGGGTTGGTTTTTGGGAAGGTTGGGAGCAGGCCTGAACTTCTTGTAGACAAACATAGAATTACAGGAGCTCTACTGAAAAATGGGCAGTGAGTGTGTGGTTTATAAGGTACAGGGTGCTCTTAAAAGACAAGAATCTGTTCCCATACCAGATATACAAACCAAGGCACACCAAGCTTTTGCACATAAAAATAGTATTTATTCATGCATATACAATGCAACAGAATATCTTTTTAACAGAGATAAAGTGCATAGTATGCATAGACAATACAACTTCTTTTAGAGACATGATAGCTTGGGAAAACACACACTTCCATGGTTACACCTATATGTTCATTACTTTGATCTTCTGATAACATGCATGGAAAACGGGTTGTCAGGGGAACTGCTGGAGGGATGCAAGCTTTTGTTTTAGCTGGTTGTTGTAAAATGCATCTAAAAGCTCTGATCCTTATCACACTGTTATCAAGTAGATAACATTGCTAACACTGGCTAGTGAGAATAGGCATGGGGTGACTAATCTTTTCTGTGGAACTCCTTTGACTTCTCCGTTAGACTTTCACCCAGTCTCTATTCCTTCAAAAAATCATTGAAAACTCACTTCTTAAGGATAGCGTATCAATTTTTTCATCCCCACACCCTCTCCTGCAACTTTCAAAAATAACCTACTAAGCCTTCAGTGAATACATTTCTAGGAACCTACTTTGTTACTGCTACTTTTACCCTTTGTGCCACAATACCCCACTCCCTGTAAGCTCATTGAGCAGGGCCCTCAACCCCACTGTTCCTGTGTGTCCAACTTGTTTTGTAACAATTCCGTGTCTGCTAGTCCACCCATTGTACAGCACTATGGAATTTGCTAGTGCTATATAAATAAAAACATAACAATAAGAATAATAATGTCACTGTTCAAATGCTAGCATGCTGGCCAAGAAGCGTGTTGACGTCATACATGAGGTTTGCCCTGTTTAGAGAAGTGTACCCAAACCTGGAAAACTAAATAAGGGAGCGTGCATAATATGGGCAGACTGAAGGTGGGTGTTACATGCACAATAACATCCACAAAGATGACAAAATTAACACATAATGTATCTTTGTGATATATGATGTATTCAATTTATGTAGGGAAATTTAGCCTAACTTTTATAACCAAAGAAAAGTTCACTTTAAATAGATGAGTTTTCAATCTCATGAAAATTGTATTGTATACAGATATATGTATATTTATATAGAGAGACAGACAGTATATATATATATATATATATATATATATATATATATACTCTATTAACAGACTGAAGAAGACAAGTGCCTGGTAAAAGTAAGTTCTTTATAATAAGTATCTGTGGAAATATTCTCAGGAGAATGATTTTGACAGTTCTAAATGAATAAGTTCTAATTCAAAGGTAAAAAAAAAGAATGGACAGGCTTTAAGTATCAGCTCTACACCATGACAGCTTACTCTTCCAAAATCTTATTTAGTTTTTCTGACTCACGGAATCAATTTATTGAACTTTAAAAAGCAGTGGTTTATAAAGTCCTGGTGCAAAGTTCCTGTTATACAAAGTTTATTGAGTTAAGCACAAATATGTATTTATTACAATAAATATCAAACATCTAAAGGTATTATTATGACAGGTTTTTGATATTAGTGTGTTTTACAAAGAAATTAGGAATTTATTAGGCAAGCAACTTGTATGTGGCAAAGGAGCTTATTTGTCTGAAACTGCTTAACCCTTACGGTTTCTTTATAATCACCATACAAAAATGTGAAAATAGAAATCAGACAGAGCAGTATTAAAAAGATAAACAAGATAAAAAATGTAAAAATATATGTATAATTTCTATTTAATGCACAAAGTAATAATATATTTTGAATTCATCTCAAGCAATTAATATATCCAAAAGCTGTATCAAAATGTCAGCACAGAGCTGACATTATGATCTAAGTATATTATTATTTTTTTTTACACTGATTAACTTTCATTTTATTTTATTTCCAGTCAGCAGGGGGACTAACTGTTATTACACTTAGTCCCCCTGCTGGCAGTGCCTCAGCCTGCTAACCCAGCCATGTGATTGTGAGGTCCTCACAAGGACCTCACTCTCACATGACCAGGGGGGCCCCCAGGAGGATGGACGTGCAGCGGGGAGCTCCGTGGGAGTCCCCCCAACCGCGATCGCCGGCATGGGATCGCGGGGACCGGGTAAGTAAAAAAAAAACGGAGGATGTACTATTACGCCCGGCGGCGTTTAGAGCCGCTTAAAATAGGGCGTAATAGTACACCCTCCGGTCTTAAGGGGTTAAAAGAGCTTAGTGGTGTACTAGCAAAACCGTAAACAGATTTATTTATCCAATCACTGTTAATGGGAGTAGTCCCAGAAGATTGGAAATTAGCAAATGTTGTGCCCATTCACAAAAAAAAAGATAGTAGGGAGGAGTCGGGCAACTCTAGGCCAGTAAGCCTTACTTCAGTAGTGGGGAAAGTATTGGAAACAATGTTAAAGTATAGGATTGTTTAACATCTAAAATTACATAGATATCAAGATCAGTAAACCTGGGTTTACTTCATGCATACCATGCCAAACTATTGGGTAACTAAAATAATAGAAAAATAAAAAAAATCATTTATTTTTAATATTAATTGAATCCATTCAATGTATTAAGCCAACAGTATACAACATAAAATGCATAGAAATAAAGTGCAAAAATATAGCTGCT
This sequence comes from Pelobates fuscus, assembly GCF_036172605.1. Classification (NCBI taxonomy): domain Eukaryota; kingdom Metazoa; phylum Chordata; class Amphibia; order Anura; family Pelobatidae; genus Pelobates; species Pelobates fuscus. The sequence continues at coordinate 56,606,540 of NC_086317.1, read as the reverse complement.
ATGTACACCTTAAATATGCATGATAAAGTGCACCAAGGTTACCCATAAATGTGTAAACATATACTAAACTAGGGATGGAGACCAAAACTCCACGACTTTTCGGCTGCTGCCTTTGTCAAAGGAATCTCAAGGACCTTATGTGCCTAAATAGAAAAAAAGTGCCCACCCACTTTAAAACAATATATTGCTCTAATAGGGGCTAACTAAAATAATAGACCATGGTGGTGAGTAAACATTGCTTACCTAGATTTCAGAAAAGCTTTTGACACTGTTGCATATAGACAGATTATCAATAAACTGCAATCCTTGAGTTTAGATTCCAATATTGTTTTATGGGTTAGACAGTGGCTGAGTGACAAGCAGCAATGAGTTGTAGTCAATAGAGTATATTCAAAGCAAGGTCTTGATACCAGTGGGGTACCTCACGGATCTGTAAATGGACCCATTCTCTTCAATATGTTTATTCGTGATATTGCAGAATGTCTTTATGGTAAGGTATGTATTTTTGCTATTGATACATAGACTTGCAACAGGGTTGATGTTCCAGGTGGGATAAGCCAAATGGAAAATTATTTAGGCAAACTAGAAAAATCAGGTCAGAACTGTGGCAACTGAGATGTAATGTGGATAAATGTAAGATGATTAATATTGGACAAAAAAACCTAATGGCAGAGTACAGAATATGTTATAAAGTCCTAACCTCAACATCTTAGGAATGGGATTCAGGGGTAATTATTTTAGATGACTTAAAGGTAGGCAAACAGTATAATAGAGCAGCAGGAAATTAACATATATTTTGGCATCTGTGGATGTTGTTTCACTATATTCAAATATTCCTCATAACAAAGGAATGGCAGTTATGAAGGATATTTTGATCCAAAACAAGAATATGAACACTAACCAAATCGATTTTTTTGATTGAGTGTATCCATTTCATCCTAGGAAAGATTTATTTTGGTTTGATTCCAGATAATTTTTCAACTATGTGGTGTCACCATAGGGACAAGGTTCACCCCAAGCTTCACATCTCAAATGTAACTGCAAAGATCTGAGTGTTTTTAAGGACGATCAATCAAAGACTGTAGAAAAGAGATATGGTGATTGGTGATATAATATAGATGAAATAGAGAGAGAGAAGAAATCATTGAATCAGGTAGACTATTTTAATTTTCTTAAAAAATCAAAACAAAGGGGCGGAGTAATGGCCGCATGAGTCGAGAGCTCCGTACCGGATGGAGTAAAAAGAGACCCTAGCTCGACACAAATTGCCTAGAAAGCATTAGTATGTCTCACCATAAAAGCAGACAGAAAAGCGACAAATCTGCCTTCTTTGTCGAGAAAAACACATCAAATCGCTGAACTTGCAGGAAGGCCTAGAAGATGGTGACTGGGAGTCAGAGGATAGCCATGACTGGTGCTCAATACTCTCAAAACACACAAACCAAAGAGAGCCAACTGACAAAATCCTTGCTTTAAAAAATGTTAAACGCTAAATCTGCGCAACTGATATCCCAATAAATAAGGATAAGGGGGGGACCTACTGTCCTCCCCCCCGGCCCCCACCCCTGTGCGGTGGGTGGGGGCCATAAATCACAATGGGGTGGACCTACTGGCCTCCCGCCCGCCCCCACCCGTGAGCAGTGGGTGGGGGCCATAAAAATAATGAGGGGAGGGACCTACTGTATGATGTTGTATCGATCAGGTAGTGTAAGGGTTACGCCTGCTTCACAGTGACAGACCAAACTCCCTGTTTAACGCACCGCAAACAACCGCAAACAGTCCAGTTTCCTTGTCCTCACTGATGTCATTGAAGGTCTCTTCCTCCATCCAGCCACGTACAACACCAAGGGTCCCCGAAAGGTGACAACAAGCCCCCTGGGACGCCTGCTGTGTTTGGTCTTCCACCTCCTCAAAGCCACCTTCCTCCTCTGACTCCTCTTCTTCAGACTCCTCTCTCTGCGTTGCCTCTCTCTGCGTTATTATAAAGTGTGTTAAGTAGTACTATTCTTATCAGTTTAATCCCTGTTACGAGTAGAGGACTATTTCATTGTTTCGCCAAACCCCTTCAAAGATGGAAAAAGCGGTATGAGTGGAAGAAACGAGGAAATGTGGTCAGGTGGTGGTGCGAGCCCCACCGAGGGCTTGTACCCAGGTATGCTAATAAACTGAAAAAATAAAAAAATCTCCCAAGAAGGAGATCTAAAACTGGCATAGGAAAAGGTTAGACAACTATAATAAAGTGATACCTACAAATCCTAGTGAGCATAGGTGTATAATAGAGGGAGAAAGGGAAAGCAGAGTAATGCTTCCTAATACCGTGGTTAGTACCCTTTGTTAAAGTAAATTGAGTAATGGACAAAAGTCTTTATTGTATCATTTATAAATAACAAAGGGATACTATACCCATTCCCCTATAGTGGCTAATTGTGTAATAATGGTAATACTATTACCTATTATATAATATTGCCAGGGGCAAGGAAATTCCCTCTAAATAGATGGGTATAGGCAGAGAGTATGGAGACCAGAGTGATGCTGTCATAAAAAGTGTCAATAAGGTGATATAAAGTTAAATGTATCACAGACACACAGCCACCCTTTCTCTTAGCTAGTTTCCAGAAATGCTGGATAGGTAGAAGGGCTATAAAGACTCAGAGAGGTCTAAGAAGAATCCTCCAAACTAGCCCTAATCTCCTTAAACACCTTCAAGGGTGTTCTAAGCTAAAGCTCAATCTAAACGTTTAGATGACTGCCTGATTTCCCATCACAGATGCTGGCTAGGAATAACACTATACAAGACAAAGAGTGGGTCTAAAAGCCCATAGTGCAGTAAAGTGTCCCGAGTGATGTGAAAAAGAGAATAATGAGCTGGCACCCAATAGAATAACGAGCTGGCGCCCTATCAGGGGACGTGTATATGGCATCGATTTTAAGAACTGGGAGATGGAAAAAGATGCTTGGTCGGCCCTCCTACTTCAAATTTGGGGCACTGCGCATGCAATCTAATGTGTCACCAGATAGGAGTGCTGTGTTAAGTAGTACTATTCCTATCAGTTTAATCCCTGTTATGCCTTTTTTGGGTTTGGTTTTTGAAGCCACAGTGCAGCACCAGAGGCCTGAAAAATTAGGCATGTACACATGCCTGAAAAATTAGGTATTGTTGTTTGTTTCCCAGGCAGAAAGTGCCCTAAAACATTGTGGCTTAAACCCTAGTTGGTGGCGGATAAGTCACGCAAGTCAACCGGCATTCAGAGCTAAAATACAGCAGCGTGTGGACCATTTTTAGCCCAAGGCAGCTCATCTCATCAGGCCTTTTTTAGTCGAATGTATCGCCCACTGTCAGTCCCTTCGGGATCCATCCCTCATTCATCTTAATAAAGGTGAGGTAATCTAGACTTTTTTGACCTAGGCGACTTCTCTTCTCAGTGACAATACCTCCTGCTGCACTGAAGGTCCTTTCTGACAGGACACTTGAAGCGGGGCAGGCCATAAGTTATATTACAAATTGGGATAGCTCAGTCCACAGGTCAAGCCTGCACACTCAGTAGTCAAGGGGTTCATCGCTCCTCAGAGTGTCGATATCTGCAGTTAAGGCGAGGTAGTCTGCTACCTGTCGGCCGAGTCGTTCTCTGAGGGTGGATCCCGAAGGGCTGTGGCGATGCGTAGGACTTAAAAAGCTCCGCATGTCCTCCATCAACAACACGTCTGTAAAGCGTCCTGTCCTTGCCGGCATGGTCGTGGGAGGAGGAGGATTACTTTCACCTCTTCCCCTGTTAGATTCCCGTTGTGCTGTGACATCAACCTTATACGCTGTGTAAAGCATACTTTTTAATTTATTTAGCAAATGCTACATCCTTTCCGACTTGTTGTAATTTGGTAACATTTCAGCCACTTTCTGCTTATACCGGGGGTCTAGTAGCGTGGACACCCAGTACAGGTCGTTCTCCTTCAGCCTTTTTATACAAGGGTCCCTCAACAGGCACGACAGCATGAAAGACCCCATTTGCACAAGGATGGATGCCAAGCTACTCATTTCCCGTTTCTCCTCCTCAGTGATCTCAATGAAGGTATGTTCTTCCCCCCAGCCACGTATAGCACCACAGGTACCAGATAGGTGACAACGAGCACCCTGGGATGCCTGTTGTGGTTGGTCTTCCTCCTCCTCCTCAAAGCCACATTCCTCCTCTGACTGCTCTTCCTCACAATCCTCTTCCAGCATTGCCGCAGGTCCAGCAAGCAATGCTGATAAGGCTGTTTCTGGTGGTGATGGTGACTACAACTCTTCCTCTTCCTCTTCACGCTCATCTACGGCCTGATCCAGCAAAAGGACACATGAGCCTACAGGCATTGCGCATGAGCGTCCAGTAATGTGGCAAAAAAATTCCCAGCTCCCCAGAGGCTGTCTTAGCACCCCTGTCATACAAATATTCATTAATGACTTTTTCTTTTTGGAGCAGGCGGTCGAACATTAGGAGTGTTGAATTCCAACGTGTCGGGCTGTCGCAAATCAAGCGCCTCACTGGCATGTTGTTTCGCCGCTGGATATCTGCAAAGTGCGCCATGGCCGTGTAGGAACGCCTGAAATGGCCACACACCTTCCTGGCCTGCTTCAGGATGTCCTGTAAGCCTGTGTACTGCTGCACAAAGCGTTGTACAATCAGATTACACACATGTGCCATGCACATGTGTCAACTTGCCCAACTTCAATGCCGCCAACAAATTTGTTCCGTTGTCACAAACCACTTTGACGATCTCCAGTTGCTGCGGAGTCAGCCACTTTTCCACCTGTGCGTTCAGGGCGGACAGGAGTGCTTGTCCGATGTGATTCTCTGCTTTCAAGCAAGTCAAACCCAAGACGGTGTGACACTGCCGTATCCGGGATGTGGAATAGTACCTGGGGAGCTGGGGGGTGCCGTTTATGTGGAGCAAGACGCAGCAGCAGAAGAGGACTCAGCTGAGGAGGTTATGGAAGAGGATGGAGTAGGAGGAGTAGAGGAGGTGGCAGCAGGCCTGCCTGCAAGTCGTGGCGGTGTCACCAACTCCTCTGACTCCACCAGCTTGTATGGTAAAAGCTGGCAGGCTAATAGTTCAGACAAGCCAGCTGTCAGACGCCGGGCAAGGGGGTGACTTTCTGACATTGGCTTCTTACGCTCAAACATGTCCTTGACATACACCTGACTGTGGGCAGATGAGCGGGAACTGCTCAAGGCGAGAGACGGAGTGGCAGATTGTTGAAAGGGGCAAGGAGGACAGCAGTGGTTGATGTGGCTGAAGATGCTGGACCAAGAGGAGGATGGCGGCTTGGAGTTTGTGTGCTGCTTGTACTCATGTGTTGATCCCATAGGCGTTTGTGATGTGCGATCATGTGCCTTCTCAAAGCAGCTGTACCTAGGTGGGTGTTGGACTTCCCATGACTCAGTTTCTTTTGGCACAGGTTGCAAATGGCATCGCTGTTGTCAGAGGCAGACACACAAAACAATTCCACACTGCTGAGCTCTGCAATGACGGCATTCTGGTGGTGGACACAGCATGAGTTGATTGGTGTGCTGTCGGGCTGACCCCGGGTGCTGATGCATGCTGTCTGACTGTGCCACTAGCTCCTTGCGACGACCTCCCCCTGATTCCAACTCGTCTCCTCCTCCTCTCTGTCTCCCCATCTGAACTTTCACCCTGTTCTTCTTCTTGCCGAGCGGGCACCCACGTGACATCCATGGACGCATCGTCATCATCAACCGCTTCACTTGTATCTGACAACTCAGCAAAGGAAGCAGCAGCGGGTACAACATCATCATCATCACACCGTACATCCATGTGTGTAATGCTGCCTGACTGAGACATATCCCTGTTATCTACATCCTCTGGCAAAAATGGTTGTGCATCACTCATTTCTTCAAACGAATGTGTAAATAACTACTCTGACAGATAAAGTGAAGCGGCTGTGGTGCTAGTGTTGGTCATGGCGGCAGGCGGGTGAGTGGTATCTTGAGAGGTGCCCGAAGCTAAGCTGGAGAAGGATGGTGCTTCAAGGTTCCTATCGGAAGCTGTAGAAGATTGGGTGTCCTGTGTTAGCCAGTCAACTATATCCTCAGAACTTTTCAAGTTCAGGGTACGTGGCCTCTGAAAACTGGGCATTATTCCAGGGCAAAAGAGAATCACAGCACCACGACCACGACGGACCCTACGGGGTGGCCTGCCTTTGCCTGTCATTTTTTTTTGGATTAGTGGTACTATGTGTGCAAGCTACTGTGAGACCAGATATGAGTGGCACTGTGCAGTGGCAGAGGTTGGCAGAGTACACGCTGTAAACCTGACACACCCGCTTGAAGACAAGTAACTGCTATTCAATCTATAACAGTGAAAAACGTTTTTGGGTTTTTAAATGCACGCTATGGTGACACCAGATATGAGTGGCATTGTGCACTGGCAGAGGTTGGCAGAGTAGACGTTGTAGGCCTGACACACCCACTTGAAGACAACTGACTGCTATTCAATCTATAACAGTGTAAAAATTTTTTTTTTTTTTAAATGCACGCTTTTGTGACACCAGATATGACCTTCAATGTGCACTGGCAGAGGTTGGCAGAGTAGACTCTGCAGGCCTGACACACCTGCTTGAAGACAACTAACTGCTATTCAATCTATAACAGTGAAAAAAATGTTTTGCTTTTAAATGTACGCTATTGTGACACCAGATATGAGTGGCACTGTGCACTGGCAGAGGTTGGCAGAGTACACGCTGTAGGCATGACACCCGCTTGAAGGACACTGACTGCTATTAGATTACAGTCAAAAAGTTTTTTTGTTTTTAAATGCACGCTATTATGACACCAGATATGAGTGGCATTGTGCACTGGCAGAGGTTGGCAGAGTACACGCTGTAGGCCTGACACACACTTATGAAGGACACTGACTGCTATTATATTACAGTCAAAAAGTTTTTTTTTGTTTTTAAATGCAAGCTATTGTGACACCAGATATGAGTGGCACTGTGCACTGGCAGAGGTTGGCAGAGTACACGCTGTAGGCCTGACACCCGCTTGAAGGACACTGACTGCTATTAGATCACAGTCAAAAAGTGTTTTTGTTTTTAAATGCTAGCTATTGTGACACCAGATATGAGTGGCACTGTGCACTAGCAGAGGTTGGCAGAGTACACGCTGTAGGCTTGACACACACTTATGAAGGACACGGACTGCTATTATATTACAGTCAAAAACTTTTTTTTTCAAATGCACGCTATTGTGACACCAGATATGAGTGGCACTGTGCACTGGCAGAGGTTGGCAGAGTACACGCTGTAGGCCTGACACACACTTATGAAGGACACTGACTGCTATTATATTACAGTCAAAAGTTTTTTTGTTTTTAAATGCAAGCTATTGTGACACCAGATATGAGTGGCACTGTGCACTGGCAGAGGTTGGCAGAGTACACGCTGTAGGCCTGACACCCGCTTGAAGGACACTGACTGCTATTAGATTACAGTCAAAACAATTTTTTGTTTTTAAATGCAAGTTATTGTGACACCAGATATGAGTGGCACTGTGCACTGGCAGAGGTTGGCAGAGTACACGCTGTAGGCCTGACACCCGCTTGAAGGACATTGACTGCTATTAGATTACAGTCAAAAAAGAAAATTTATTTTTAAATGCACGCTATTGTGACACCAGATATGAGTGGCACTGTTCACTGGCAGAGGTTCACAGAGTACACGCTGTTGGCCTGACACACAGACGCTTGCAGACAACTAACTGCTATTCAAACTATTACAGTGAAAAAACATTTTATCTTTTTAAATGCGCGCTATTGTGACACCAGATATGAGTGGCACTGTGCACTGGCAGAGGTTGGCAGGGTAGACGCTGTAGGCCTGACACACACACTTGCAGACAACTAACTGCTATTCAATCTATTACAATGAAAAAAAAATGTTTTTAAATGCAAGCTATTGTGATACCAGATATGAGTGGTGGCACTGGGCAAGTGGGCACAATATCCACTGTGAGCCTGACACAGAAGCTGGCAGGCAGGCAACTGCAATTAGATTACACAGGGAAAAAAAGCAGACTGATGTTCTAGCCCTAAAAAGGGCTTTTCGGGGTGCTGTCCTTACAGCAGAGATCAAATGAATCCTTCAGGACTGTAGTGGACACTGAATACACTAGCCTAGCTATCCATTTCCCTATCAAATGAGCAGCAGCTACACTTTCCCTCCTCTATCTAAGAATGCAGCTTCAGAATGAATCTAAAATGGATGCTGTACAGGAGGTGGGAGGGTCTGCTGCTGATTGGCTGGAAAGTGTCTGCTGACTGTGAGGCACAGGGTCAAAGTTTACTCAATGATGACGTATAGGGGGCGGATTGAACCGCGCATATGTTTGCCCGCCATGGCGAACGCGAACACGCTATGTTCGCCAGGAACTATTCGCCAGCGAACCGTTCGGTACATCACTACTGGCCTCACACGAGTCTAAACTGACTGACTTGGAAGATCGGTCCTGCCGGAACAACCTGAGGCTGCGGGGGATACAAGAGTAAGTACCGGTGGGTGAATTGCAGGTATATGCAACAGACTTCATCCAGAGCCTGTGCCTGGACATCTCCGGCAAAATGTTCCTGTTGGATTGGATTCACAGAGTGGCGAAGACAAGGGCCGCTCCGATAGTAACACCAAGGGACGTGCTACTGAGAGCTCAAGTTACAGATCCATTCGTACAATCACGGCGAAGAAAATGGAGACACCCACGTATGGTTCAGGAGAGTAATAACACCCTAGAAGGATACTATGGCATCGTTAAGGTGCAATGCTTTCCTCCCACCAAAGTGAGAGATCTTTTCCCAATTTCCACTCTGGAGCAGGTATAACCAGTACACAATGGGGAGGCTGCCCAGGGAGGTCGGGACACAAATCTGCTTAATCCAGCACATACAACATGACTAGTAATGGGAGCGAGATGAAAGTCAAAAGGAAAGCTTACTAGGCTGTTCGGGTTTAAAATTTTATTTCACACGTAAATGGCCGTATTGCAAAGTAAATGGCTGTACCCACTAACTGAGATATCATAGGAGATTGTCTTGACTTAGGCCACACATTCTCACTAATGGATAAAACCTGAGTAGCATAGTCCTAAGGAGGCGAGAGTCCAGTGGTAAAAGTCGAGGGAAACACAATGGGAAACAACTTTTGAGTTCATGTTTTATCTTCTATGTATGGCTATTTTGAGTTTAATATTGTGTCGAGCTAAAAAATTTAATGTTGTTATAACATATACAAAGATCCGCCGGTGCGGAGTGCAGCACGCTCGATAGCTATACCTGAAAAAAAAACAAGGGAACTGGGTGCCACACTTGGTACAACTGAGTCTATTACCAGTTCACCGGTGGGTGAAGTGGGCTGACTCACGTTGGAGCAGCCAAATGTTGTATTTATGTGAAAGTTCACACTATGCCTCTAAGTACCTACCTAAACCTTTCTTTTTTTTTTTCTTTCTTAGTAACTGCTACAGATAAAGATCAGGGAGAGAACGCTGCTGTTGAATACTTCCTTTCTCCAGAATCAACATTGTCTCAATAAATTCTGATCAAAAATATGAAATATAGAAAAATTATAACCACTGCAATCCATCTCCAGCATGGACCTTTTAGTATAACAGTGCTGGCTAAGACAGGGGCTCTCCCCCACTGAATAACACTGCTTTGGTCATTATAAATGTCATCACTAAGCCATCATCTCCACCAGAGCTTAGTCCAAATGAGATAAGGTCTGTTTACTTTGGATGAGAAAACTGGGCAGCTATGGACAACAAATAAACTAAGCTATAATATTACTTTGGAAGTGATTGAAGTCCCTCGATTGTTAGATCATCTGCCCAAAAGTATAGCACAATTAGAGATACACATCCAAAATGATAGTGAGGGTCCAAAATTTGAGAAACAGTTCTACTCTGTCCCGTATGAGTTCCCAGTCATCAAAGTAGAGGCAAAAGAATTAGGAGGGAACATATCTATAATCTACAATCTGGTGAATCAAGCAGGTGATGAATTTGATATTAACAACAATACAAGAGAGATTTTGTCTCATTGGGTGGAAAGACTGGACCATTTACCTTCAAGGTTCAAGTTGTAGATCAAGACAGTCTATCTGAGCAAAGTAACTGTGAAATCCAGCTCTACTTCTGATGATGTTAAAATTAATCAGACATTAAGCAACGTTAAGAGAAAACTTTCAAAAATTGTCAGGATTGTGGAGGACATACTCCATCAGAAAATAACCATACGAAATCCTGATCACAACAAAATAAAAACATCTATTGACTTTCAGGCAGTTGATAAGAACAACCAAGTGGTGGATTGTGTGGAAGTAGCTAAGACGCTTACTTACAACATAAAATATGTACGGAAGGAACTGGGCAACATTTTTGATCAGCCTGTGTACATTTCCAAGGCTGAATGACACAAACCATATCTGAGCAACGGAGTTGTAGCTGGTTCTGCAATTGGAGTACTCCTTCGTGTTATTTTAGGCACTGCAATATTCCTTTGAAAAGAAATAGATCTGACAATGGCGCCACTGGACAAAGGGATATATTTGATAGACCATTAGAATATGATCATAGAGAAAGTAATAATGGAGATTCTGGAGACCTGAATAAATGCAAAAATATATAGGTTCCGGCAATATCAGATGCCAGTACTAAACCAATAACTTATGAAGAGCCAGTAATACAAACAACACTAGAAATTACTGATCTCAATGTCAGCATGCCTACTGAAGTTCCTAGGAAGACAGAGGAACATGTATCTGGAGTTGTGAGATAAAAACAAAAGGATGGAATCATTTTTGAGGAAGAGAAAAGCATGCCTACTGACTTTCCAAGGAACACAGAGGAAGATGTTGTATCTGGAGTTGTGAGATAAAAAACCAAAGGATGGAATCATTTTTGGGACAGAGAAAATCAATGACCAATCACCTAGAATATATACTGACAAAACTGAAGAGGACCAATCAAAAGGTCAGTGGACACCAGAGACAAAAAGAGACATAGATCCAAGCTCCGCAGTGTCAAAGGAGTGCAATGTCCCAGAAACCATTTTTGGCCAAACAGAAGAACAACAAAAACAAGATGATGATGAAGTGGTGATAACAGATGATACAGTTGTGAACATCATCCAGCTACATATTATAGATCCTGAAATATGTGATCAGTGCCTTATTGATGAAACTTCGGAGATGGACAATGGAAAAAATGAGGAGTCTCCTAAATATATTAATGAGACGCAAGTTGATTATGTGGTGACAACCAAATCCTATGAGAGTGATGAATCTGCCTGATATGACATTTACAAAGGATAATATCAGTGAAACAGAATCTCCTGAAATTATATCTGCCGCAATTGTGCAGACAGAAGAGAATTCACAATTACTTGAAAAGTACCTACACATGTAACTATTCTGGATCACAAATAAAACTATCTTGTTAAAAATAAAAAAGTTTCCATCCTGTTCAGTAACCAATTATCCTTTTCACTGATCAAACAAGTGATAGATCCAAAAGGCAGATTTATTATAATAGTGGCCACAATCAAAAAACTAACCTACACGATAGCAAACTTATATGCCCATAATGGCAAAGAGACATAGTTCCTATCTAACTTCTTGACAAAAATAGATAAAATAAAACAAGGTATCCTCATTCTAGGGGCACCAATGAGGGTGAAAATAATGGCAAAATTGGCAAAACGCTTGCAATCCCTTTTTAGCTCATACAACTTGTACAATGTGTGGAGAACACACAACCCCTCTGGAACACAATACACATACTTCTCCACAGTGCACAGATGCTACAAGAGAATCGACTTTACATCACAGGCTCACATCTGGAACAAATAATAGACTGTGAGATAGGGAATGTGACATGGTCTGACCGAGAAAGCACTATCCACCCTCCTGTACGTTTTAGCCTAGAACCCCTAGCAGCCCAGATTCGAGCCAGTGAAGATGTTGTAGGGGTATGGATAGGAAAGACAGAACACAAACTCATCCTCTTCGTGGACGATGTCCTTCTGACCTTTACTAGCCCTGAAACATCTCTCCCAGCACTTACTGACATAATACGGGAATATAGCGTTCTCATAATATATACTAAACAAAGCATAACAACAAGTTATGCCTATCAACTTAGAACACACTACAGTGCAACAACGACACGGCTTTGACTGGAAAGTAGACCATATATCACACCTAGGGATACAATTAACCAAAAACGTGACCTCCTTAACCCCTTAAGGACCAAACTTCTGGAATAAAAGGGAATCATGACATGTCACACACGTCATGTGTCCTTAAGGGGTTAAAGGGAAACTCCAGTGCCAGTAAAACGATCCGTTTTCCTGGCACTGGAGGGTCCCTCTCCCTCCCACCCCCCAATCCCCGGTTACTGAAGGGGTGAAAACCCCTTCAGTCACTTACCTGAGGCAGCGGCGATGTCCCTCGTCGCTGTCTCCTCCTCCGCGACGCTCCTCCTGTCCATTGCGTCGGCCGGTGGGCGAGATTGATCCCGCCCACCGGCCGAGGAGACCTAATGCGCATGTGCGGCAATGCTGCGCATGCGCATTACGTCTCCCCATAGGAAAGCATTGAAAAATCATTTCAATGCTTTACTATGGGGTTTTGAGCGACGCTGGAGGTCCTCACACAGCGTGAGGACATCCAGAGACGCTCTAGCACAGAAAACCTGTGCTATGGACCAGGATGTGACCTCTAGTGGCTGTCTAGCAGACAGCCACTAGAGGTGGAGTTAACCCTGCAAGGAAATTATTGCAGTTTATAAAAACCTGCAATAATTACACTTGCAGGGTTAAGAGTAGTGGGAGTTGGCACCCAGACCACTCCAATGAGCAGAAGTGGTCTGGGTGCCTGGAGTGTCCCTTTAAAGCAACTACGTCAAAATTGCCACTGATATCCGTGGACAAGTAGAAGGACAAATTCATGTCCTGGATTGGCCGCACAGTGGCGGTTAAAATTATTATGCTCCAAAAACTCATTTTTTTTATCTCTACTGATCGACGTCCCCATCATACTTGTCCAATTTACAACACCATGTTGACCATTTTATTAATGGCCACCGTAAAGCCTGCATTCCCAAAAGCACAACCACTAGAAAACTCCTTTATAGAGGTATGGGCAAGCCCAGATCTTTAGACCTACTTTCGAGCCACTCTAATCAACCAAGCAACAAGTGCCCGTGATGGCACATTGAGACCCACTGGTCTTTAGAGGAAGGTCTCCATTATCTTTTATGGGTACACCAACCTTTGCTCCCAAAAACGCAGAATATGTTACCCATTATCTCAGTAATGATAAAAACCTGGGATGACCAAAAAAATAAATTTCTCACATGGACCCCCTTTTCGCTAGCCACACCACTCAGATGTTTTAGGTACCATGTTCTTACATTTGACAGTAGGGGCTGGGAAGGCCGTGGCTTGTCGTTCCTGCCCAAAATATGGAGAGGAGATAAATTAATACAATTTCCACAACTCTGCCCAGCTTCACCAAAGAATGGGAAAGAGAACTGGGCTATGGAATTACTTAGACCAAATGGTCCAAGGCCTTCAGAGCACATACGCACCACACACACACTGCGTTTCACACATTGAATTGATCAGAAAAATATTTACAAGATGGTATTTAGTGCCAACACGGTTAGCTCATACGTATGCATCCACATCTGACACTTCCTGGAGGTGCCACTCAGGGAGGGGCACAATGTCACACATCTGGTGGGAGTGCCCAGTACTCAAACCGTTCTGGGAGATGATAGCCACACTACTGTCGGAGGTAGTGAACAAACACATACAAGTGTCACTTGAATTCTTTTTATTATTTATGTTCCTGAGCGACCTGGCATTTCATGTACTAGCATCTGCAAACTTACTGATAACAAGGGGGTGGAAATCTCTCAAACTCCCAGTAAAGAGGGTGTAATCCAACAAGTCTCCATTAATGGACAATATCTTAATAAAAAAAATTAAATAAAAAAACCTTAGGGACACGGATTTCAGTGACATAGAAAATGTCCTCTCATAGACACAAGCAATGCATAACAACTATACCAATATTCATGGTCTGAGCACAGGACCTCCCCCAATCTCCGATGATCTGGTAACCACCAACAAATGTTTACAGGATGCTGAAACATCCATTTTCGCCAACCTAAGTCCCACTGGGACACTTTCCCTACTCATGACTCTCTTTTCTCTCCCCCCCCTTACCCCTCTCTACCTACGTGTATCATTACCAACACAGCCAAGCCACCAAAAAGGTATAGTGCCAGGTGTCTATACAACAACCGTTGTTAAAGGGCCCAATGACCAGAATTACAAATCGACTGCTTTACGGGCAAACCACACAACTGGTCATCTTAATGATTAGCCACATGTCATCAGAAGGGCACACTTTTACCCGCGTTAGATACAAAGCAGCACTGCCCATTATATACAATTTAACAAGGTACTGCAGCCCACAGTCAACCTTACATACACTTGCACAACAGTGTTTCTACACCGGTATCTGTGGGACTTAGATGGTGACTACGATGTAAATGTACTGTAATGTATTTAAAATGTAATCATCTGACCACACTGTCATTTGTATCCGCTTTGTTCAAACAATAAAAGAAATAAAGACAAAAAAAAATCTAAACAAAATAGTATGATGGACAAAACAAAATATGAATATAACTAAATATAATTCACAAGCGAAACATATAGAACAAATTTTAAATACACACTGATGTATTCTTCAAAAATATGAGATTTGCAGAAAAATCATTCCCAGTAAACCTACCGTGATATTTACAAAGGCAGACCATTTTAAAAATAAGATAGTGCCTAGCCTATTACATTCTCCAATAAACAACTGCAATGATTCTGTAGTTGTGACAAATGCACAACATGTATTCAACTAAAAAAGGAAAACAAAAACTTTTATTGGCACATATACCATTAAACAATATACTATAAAAAAATGTATCCAGTTCTCCACAACAAACGTGTTATATTTATCAAAGTGTGGTTGTGGAGAACTATATAAAGTACAAACTACATTTCAGATTACTTCACTGAACAATTATATTAGGAACAAAAAACTTAATTATAGTATGCCTAAGCATTGTGTTGCTTGTCTTAATTTTAAATTGGAAAATCTCTTAGCAATGGGAATTGACTGAGTGAAAAAATTGAAAAAATGAAAAGAAAAGTGAAAAAAATGGGAGTGGGGTAATCAAGGGTTATATTTAAATTTAAAAGACTTTCAAATTTCACAAAGCTGATTGATGTCTAGAGGTCCTGTGATTTTGAGTGGCTTTGAGTGGTTACATGTGGGACTGTTGCTGACCCTGAAAAGGGTAATCGGCCGATAGTCTATTGCTCATAAAGGGTTGCCCATTGGCTTATTATAATCCATACTCCCAGTATACTCTGCTGTGTTTCCATTGGCTATATATCTTACTCACCTATTGTTTTTAGTCTGTAATTATTATTTACTCTAACTCTTATATGTTCCTTATTTGTATGTTATAAAAAAAACTAAAAAAACTGTGTAGTATCTTTGTAGTCATGTATCCATAAGTGTATGCTTTTTCAATGCACAGCAAAAACAAAGATTTAAAATAAATAGATAAATAAATAAATAAAAATAAAAGTGGTTCAATTGATTTTTTTTTTTTTTTATTTGACAAATGTTATTGTACACATACCAGGTTAACATACACATCTGAGTTTCAATAAATGCAAAACCAGTTATCCAAACATTTCATCTCATAATCTTGGTTCCACGCAGGGAACGGTAAGTAGCCCAATGGATTAGTAATCTTAAAACTCTATTATTAGGTCTTAACCAGAATATAGATCTAGTAGGTTAATTGGATTACTTTTATTTCTGTTTGCTTACACCTTTTTTCACTGGGTTCATGGTATGGTTATTCTGGTTGTCATATAAGATGCATTTTTTATTTCTTTGTTTCAGATATTCTGCCTCAATATGGATTTCTTCTCAGTATTATTTTAACATTTTATTTTAATTTTTATTTAATTATAATAGGCTATAATGTACAGGTTTTAGCACCATGTCACTCAAACTGATATTTATATACTCTATTTATTTATTTTTAATTTTTTGTATTTATAGAAACATAGAATGTGACGGCAGATAAGAAACATTCAGCCCATCTAGTCTGCCCAATTTTCTAAAAACTTTCATTAGTCCCTGGCCTTATCTTATAGTTAGGATAGCCTTATGCCTATCCCATGCATGCTTAAACTCCTTTACTGTGTTAACCTCTACCACTTTAGCTGGAAGGCTATCCCATGCATCCACTACCCTCTCAGTAAAGTAATACTTCCTGATATTATTTTTAAACCTTTGTCCCTCTAATTTAAGACTATGTCATCTTGTTGAGGTAGTTTTTCTTCTTTTAAATATAGTCTCCTCCTTTACTGTGTTGATTCCCTTTATGTATTTAAATGTTTCTATCATATCCCCCCTGTCTCGTCTTTCCTCCAAGCTATACATGTTAAGATCCTTTAACCTTTCCTGGTAAGTTGTATCCTGCAATCCATGAACCAGTTTAGTAGCCCTTCTCTGAACTCTCTCTAAGGTATCAATATCCCTCTGAAGATACGGTCTCCAGTACTGTGTACAGTACTCCAAGTGAGGTCTCACCAGTGTTCTCTACAATGGCATGAGCACTTCCCTCTTTCTACTGCTAATACCTCTCCCTATACAACCAAGCATTCTGCTAGCATTTCCTGCTGCTCTATTACATTGTCTGCCTACCTTTAAGTCATCAGAAATAATCACCCCTAAATCCCTTTCCTCAGATGTTGAGGTTAGGACTCTATCAAATATTCTGCACTCTGCCCTTGGGTTTTAACGTCCAAGATGCATTATCTTGCACTTATTCACATTAAATGTCAGTTGCCACAACTCTGACCATTTTTCTAGTTTACCTAAATCATTAGCCATTTGGCTTATCCCTCCTGGAACATCAACCCTGTTACATATCTTAGTATCATCAGCAAAAAGACATACCTTACCATCAAGACCTTCTGCAATATCACTAATAAAAATATTAAAGAGAATGGGTCCAAATACAGATCCCTGAGGTACCCCACTGGTGACAAGTCCAAGCTTTGAATATACTCCATTGACTACAACCCTCTGTTGCCTGTCACTCAGCCACTGCCTTACCCATTCAACAATATTGGAATCCAAACTCAAAGATTGCAGTTTATTGATAAGCCTTCTATGTGCAACAGTGTCAAAAGCCTTACTGAAATCAAGGTAAGCAATGTCTACTGCACCACCCTGATATATCATATTAGTTACCCAATCAAAAAAATCAATAAGATTAGTTTGGAATGATCTCCCTGAAGTAAACCCATGTTGTCTCTGATCTTGAAATCCATGTGTTTTTAGATGTTCAACAATCCTATCCTTTAACATGGTTTCCATCACTATCCCCACTACTGAAGTAAGGGTTTACTTGCCTATAGTTGCCCGACTCCTCCCTATTACCTCTCTTGTGAATGGGCACAACATTCGCTAACTTCCAATCTTCTGGGACTACTCCTGTTAACAATGATTGGTTAAATAAATCTGTTAATGGTTTTGCTAGTACACCACTAAGCTCTTTTAATAGTTTTTTAATAATTTGTCTTTACTTTTGACAGTTGAAATAGAACCTCTTCCTCTGTAAACTCACGTGTAATAAATGACTCATTTATCCTTTTTCTTAACTGAGGTCCCTTTCCTTCATTTTCATCTGTAAATACTGAACAAAAATATTAATTGAGGCAGTCAGCTAGACCTTTATCCTCATCTACATACCTTCCTTCTTTTGTTTTTAATCTAACTAATCCTTGTTTTACTTTTCTTTTCTCATTTATGTATCTAAAAAAAGTTTTGTCACCCTTTTTTACGGACTGTGCTATTTTCTCTTCTGTGTGTGATTTGGAAGGTCTTATAACTTGCTTAGACTATTTCTGCCTAATCTTATAGATCATTTTGTCTTCCTCACTCAGTTTTTTTTATAATTACCAAGCTCTAGGTAAAACAGCATACAGTGGTATTTAATACTCCCCACATGTAGGACATAACTGGACACTTGGAGGTGTATCCTCAAGACTTCTTACAGCATTCCAGATAAGCGTCAGCATATAAAATACATAAAAGGGGGAAAAAAACCCTATATAACGTAGGTTAACTGCAACTACAGACAACACTGAGGTCCTAAGAGTGCCAACTTACAATTGGGAGAGCTATAACCAGCTCTGAGTAAAACAGCATACAGTGGTATTTAAACTCCCCACATGGAGGATATCCTTCTAGTGATGCTTGCAGTGTCGGTCTTATGAAAATAAAATCACAAGAGAGGGCCCATAGTGTTTACCATATAAAAAACAGCAGTAAAAGGTAAAATGAAACGTACTTACAGTGTTCAGAGCAGCCACACTGCTCTATGAACCAGGCGTAGGTGGAATAATCCCCACCAGAGATTTCTTTTGTAGTACTGGATCTTTAAAATGATAAAAAAAATCAGCCAGGATAAAACAGCAACAAATAAAAGTAAGTGTGCAAAATACTTTTATTGGATTATTATAAAAACACAACGCGTTTCGCCAAAACAGGCTTTATCAAGTGTAATCTAGTATGGCCTCTTTACGAGTTGGCTCCTCAATGACTTGTTTTAGAGACAATCCCAGTAGGGAGTTTAGAATATGTGTGCTCCTGGCACAATCAGCTATTTTTGTTTTCCAATTCACATCAGGAAGATTAAAGTCACCCATGATGATAACTTCCCCCTTCATTGTCATTTTAGCTATTTCGTCAACTAGTAGATTATCTAACTCTTCAATTTGTCCTGGGGGCCTATAAATCACACCTACACAGTTACTGTGTGATTACCAAATTCTAACGTAACCCAAACGGACTCTATGTTCGCCTCACTAACCTTTATTAGACTAGATTTTATGCTATCCTTCACATACAGGGCCACCCCTTCCCCTTTCTTGCCTTCCCTGTCTTTTCTATATAAAGAGTGCCCTGGTATTGCTATGTCCCAGTCATTTTTCTCATTATACCTCAGTAACAGCGACTAAATCTACACTATCAGTTGCCATTATTGCCACAAGTTCATGGATCTTATTCCCTAAACTGCGAGCATTTGTAAACATGACTCTAAGCTTATCATTTTTTTAACACACTTGCTACAGGCACCTTGTTTTGTGGGACAATTGGATTGATGTTTTATCACCATTTTGCCCCCCACCCCTCCCCTCTCCTAGTTTAAATACATCCTAGCAAAACCTCTGAACTGTTCACTGAGAAAATTTTTTCCCTTTTGAGAAAGATGCAAACCATCTTTTTGTACAGTTTATTTCCATTCCAAACAGAGCTACCATGAGAAATAAAGCCAAATCCTTGCTCCCGACACCATTCACCAAGCCACAATTTAAAGTCCCTAATACGCATCTGCCTGTCATTCTGAGTGATATGCACAGGCAGAACTTCAGAGAATGACAGTGTGGAAGCAACTGCCGTATATCATTGGCAAAAACACTAAAAACTTCCTTAACCTCTGAAACCTCATTGCAAGCCAAGTAATTTGTCCCTAGATGGACAAGTACATCCAATTCCCCTTCCTGCTTTGCTTGCTTAACAATATTACAGATACGTCTCCTGTCTCTGTGAGCAGTAGCCCTGGGAAGACACCTCACAAGACCACCATTGTCCATCTCCACACCTCTTATGATGGAATCCCCCAACAACAACTGCTTTCTATTAGGCCTCACCATAGTCTCCAAGCCTGTCTCCATAACACCTCTAGCCTCAGTGCCTCTCTCCACAAAACCACTAGCCTCAGTGCCTCTCTCTACAACACCACTAGCCTCAGTGCCTCTCTCCACAACATCACTAGCCTCGATGCCTCTCTCCACAACACCACTAGCCTCAGTGCCTCTCTCCACAACACCACTAGCCTCAGTGCCTCTCTCCACAACACCACTAGCCTCAGTGCCTCTCTCCACAACACCATTATCCTCAGTGCCTGTCTCCATGACACCATTACACTCTGAAAGTGCAAAAAAATGAATTATGTAGAGCAACACACTGTGCAATATGCCTTTTATCCACAACTCTAAGTCTACCAGATCCTACAGTAATCCATCTGCCATTCCTAGTATGTCTCTGCGGCAGTGGCTTTGCAGCAGTTCCAGCCTGAGTTTGTTTACCAGATAATTTACAAATCTCAGACTTCAAAAATACAATCTCCTGCCGCAAGATAGAGAACTGTCTACAGATTAGACAACAACCAAACCTCCAAAATGTGCAACGTGAAACAAATGCATAGCAACTATTACACTGATCTAAGTCTGCCATTCCAATTAGGTAAATAATTTAAATCAAACGAATCTTAACTTTTTATTTATCCTCCTGAATACCTCAGATTACCTCCAGGTTATCTCCAGAATATCTCCAACCACACACTTAGAAGCAACACTCTCCCAAATATCGCCAACTACACACTTAGAATCAACACTCTCCAGAATATCTCCAACCACACACTTAGAAGCAACACTCTCCAAAATATCTCCAACTACACACTTAGAAGCAACACTCTCCAGAATATCTTCAACCACACACTTAGAAGCAACACTTAGATGAAGCAACCAAGCTATATTAGCCAAGCTAATGACAACAACCCTTATATAACTCATAAAATCACAATCCACTAGGAATGTTTAACACCTGGGTAGGCCTCTGCTTATTTGCAAACAATAGCTAATTTAAACAGCAATCAATAGCAAGTAGCTAACTAATCAAATTAAATGCCTTATAATTACCAACAGGAAATCAAACCTTGTGCAATCAGTAACCTTTTCCTACAGATGAATCTTACCTGTAAGAGTAGAAAAGAAAAAAAACTCTTAGCACAACTCTCAGACAGTTGAAGCTTCTGTAAAACTCTCCAGAATATCTCCAACCACACACTTAGAAGCAACACTTAGATGAAGCAACCAAGCTATATTTAGTAAGATTATTTAAAGATTTATTTTCACATTTTTTTTATTTATATATATATATTCATATATATATATATATATATATATATATATATATATTTTTTTTTTTTCCTCATATCTCATATTTCATTATGTGGGTTTTTTTTCGGTCTTCCATGTCATGATTCTGTCTCCTTTTCAATACATACTTTAGGGGTGTATCTTTGAATTGCATTGGTTCTGTCTTTTTATATTTTTTGATTGCTATTATATGGAATGTAGAGTCTTCCTATATTAGGTCTTAAACCTCTTGAGTCATGTTTTTTTTTGTTTTTTTTTTCTTTGGTTCTCTGTTTTTATTGTCATGTATATGCTGACAAACAAGCCCAGAACTACATTATCCAGAAGGCTCCCATGAATTTGTGAGTTGGACTTTTCTTTTGGTACGTAAAATGGATCTCTGCCAGAAGTCAGGAAGAAGAAATGATATAGTGCTATGCCCCCAGAATACCCAGAACTTCCCAGTCTGGAATGCACACCGAGATAGCTGCCATCAAGATGGCCTTATTTAATAGGATCATCTCAAACATACTACCCACTAAATGCATAGGATACAGAGACTTGACTTTGTTTTTATGTTTATATATGTGTTTTGTTTGCTATTTTTTTCATCTGCACTTCTTGAGAAAACATCTGTGGAGATTGGATCTTCCTGTTATCCTTGGAAACCACTAAGATGTGGATATATGCAGGTTTACTATCTTCCTTCTAGTAAGAGCATCTGCACTATTTGCATGTTTTCTTCATCCCTATATGTTACAAGATGAATAACACTGCTGTATTCTCCAGCTATTACCCTTTTGGGAGGGAGACAAGCCTGAATTCCAGTTCATCCTGTGAGTTCTTTTCCCACTTTGCCCTTTACACTGTTGTGTACCATATTGCACTTAATACACTTTTAAGTTTCAGATTAGTTTTATTCTTACTTAATGAACCATTACATATTAAAGTTTTATTGATTTATCATTTTTTTAACTTCTGGTGCACTTTTTTGCATATAACCTCTTTTTAATATTTTTACTTGGCATAGTATTTAGAGTGTTTTTGAGGGAGCAGGTTTTTTTTTTTTTTTTTACATATTATTTGTATCTATATTATTTAAAGCATATAATGGTATCCTTCCCTTGTTTTTTCATTACCCTAACTGATACTAAATCGTCCTCCTATGGCTCTAGAGAAATACCGATATTTCCAGAAATAACAATTTCGGTACTTTAAGGCATATTCAGCACTTCAAGGCAAAAACAATATACGTAGAGACCTCTCAAAGGTTGCACCTGATCCAAAGAATTTTGGTTCTGTATTCAATGAGTTTGAACTCTATACCTGTCAGGATCGGGACAGGGATCCAACACGCAGAGTACAAACAGGTACAGGGTACGTATACCGGACCTTAGAATGGCCGGACTAACGTAAGTAGTAAGTAAAGAATGGTCTAGAGACAAGCCGAGGTCGAGGGAACGAGAGAGCAGGTAAGCGAGAGACAAGCCGAGTCAAAGGGTAATAGAGGTAAACGAGGTAGAACAGACAAGCCGGGTCAAAACCAAAGAAACTAACAGAATACAAGAGCACTAAGTGACTAGACAAGCTAGAACCACGACAGGGCAATGAACAAATGTAGAAAGCCCTATTATATACCCTGGTTCCAAACAGGTAATCACGCCCCCGACGAATCCTCATTCGTGCTTGGGGCTTGATTGACAGATCGGGTTGGGTTGTCGTCATGACGTCGGCTACTGAACGCCGCGTCATAAAAGGAAGTGGATCCCTCGCGGCCGGCGTGTAAACGACCGAGGGAACCGCGAGGAACGAGTGATTCAACCCTTTTGCGAGGAAGAACGTCCAAGTGTCTCACCTCCACAGAGGTAGAGACAACAGGTACCCTGACAGTACCCCCCCCCTTTCAGAAACGCCCACCGGGCGGAAGGAACCGGGACGAGATGGAAAACGGGAGTGAAAAGCCCTGCGGAGGCGAGGCGCATGCACATCCTCCTGAGGTATCCAAGACCTCTCCTCAGGACCATATCCCTTCCAATCAACCAGATATTGTAACTTCCCCCGGGAGATACGAGAATCAATGATGGAATTGATTTCATACTCCTCTTGTCCCTCAACCTGAACAGAGCGAGGAGAGGATGCAGTGGAGGAAAACTTGTTACATATTAGGGGTTTTAACAAGGAAACATGAAAGGAGTTAGGAATGCGTAAGGCAGATGGAAGAGCCAGACGATACGCAACTGGGTTAATTCGAGTCAGGACCTTGTAAGGTCCAATGTAACGAGGAGCGAATTTCATTGAAGGAACCTTCAAGCGAATGTTTTTGGTACTCAACCATACCCTGTCCCCTGGAACAAAGACTGGAGCCGCCCTTCTATGTTTATCAGCGTGTTTCTTGAACAACATGGAATTATGCAGAAGAATTTGTCGAGTCTGATCCCACAACTTCCTCAAATTGCCAACATGAACATCAACCGACGGTACTCCTTGGGAAGGAGAAACCGAGGGAAGAATGGAGGGATGAAAGCCATAATTCATGAAAAAGGGGCTAGAACGAGTAGAATCACAAACGAGATTGTTGTGTGCGAACTCTGCCCAAGGAATCAGACCAACCCAATCGTCCTGGTGTTCGGAAACAAAACAACGCAAATATTGTTTGATCTTTTGATTAGTGCGTTCAGCAGCTCCGTTAGACTGGGGATGATAGGCAGAAGAGAAATTCAATTTGATACCCATTTGAGAGCAGAATGACTTCCAAAAACGGGAAACAAATTGGGAACCTCTATCAGAAACAATTTCGGAAGGTATCCCATGTAAACGAAATATCTCTTTAGCGAATATCTCAGCCAATTCAGGAGAAGATGGAAGTTTAGGTAAGGGCACGAAATGAGCCATCTTAGTAAACCTGTCAACCACCGTGAGAATCACAGTCTGTTTTTTAGAAACAGGTAAATCGACAATGAAGTCCATAGCCAAACAGGTCCATGGTTTCTCGGGAATTTCCAAGGGATGCAAAAGCCCACATGGAAGCGTCTGAGGTCGTTTAGTCTTCATACAGACCTCACATGCTTCGACGAAATCCCTAATATCTTTACGTAAGGAGGGCCACCAGAAATCTTTGGCTATTAAGGGGCATGTCTTACGAATGCCAGGATGCCCAGCCACCTTACTATTGTGAAAGCATTGTAGCAATTCTAGTTGGAGTTCAGCAGGAACAAAATACCGTGACTCAGGACTCTGTCTAGGAGCCAGATGTTGTAGCTTCATAATCTCAACAAGCAACGGAGAATGAATCCTGAGGCTAGTGTTGGCGATAATATTGCACTTGGGTACTATAGAAGACAAAACCGTCTCAGATATAGTAGAAGGTTCATGTTGGCGAGACAAAGCATCGGCCTTAGAGTTCTTAGAACCAGGTCTATAAGTGAGTACGTAATTGAAATGGGTGAGGAACAAGGACCAACGAGCTTGTCTGGCGGATAAGCGCTTGGCTTCCCCAATATAAGACAAGTTCTTGTGATCCGTCAGAATAGTAACAGGATGCAAGGTCCCCTCCAATAAATGTCTCCACTCCTTTAAAGCCATGATAACAGCTAGTAGTTCCCTGTCACCAATATCATATCTGCTTTCAGTCCCAGATAGTTTCTTGGAAAAAAAAACCACATGGATGTAATGGTTTATCCACGCCTAACCTTTGAGACAAGATGGCACCTATACCTGTCTCTGAGGCGACTACCTACGAGTAGGAAAGGTAAAGTTGTATCGGGGTGAACTAAAATTGGTGCAGAAGCAAAAAATTCCTTAAGTGTCTTGAAGGCAACGAGAGCTTCAGTAGACCAAGTCTTAGTGTCAGCCCCCTGTCTGGTCATATTGGTAATAGGAGCAATAATGGAAGAGTATCCTTTAATGAAGCGCCTATAATAATTGGAGAATCCAATAAACCTCTGAATGGCCTTGAGACCCCTGGGTAATGGCCAATCTAAAATAGACTGGAGTTTATCCGGATCCATTTTAAAGCCTTCCCCAGAAATCATGTAACCAAGAAAGTTTATCTGAGATTGGTCAAAACTACATTTCTCCAATTTGCAGTACAACCCATGTTGTAGGAGTTTGCGCAATACCCTTCTGACTTGTCTGTGGTGGGTCTCAATTTCTCTAGAGTGTATTAGTATATCATCCAAATATACAATAACACAATCCTGTTGAAATTCCCTAAGAACTTCATTGATCAGATCCTGAAATACTGCCGGTGCATTACAGAGCCCAAAAGGCATTACCGTGTACTCATAGTGCCCATATCGAGTATTGAACGCTGTTTTCCACTCGTCTCCCTGCTGAATTCTCAACAAGTTATACGCCCCTCTGAGATCTAACTTGGTGAAAATCTTGGAACCCTTTAAATGATCAAAGAGCTCAGTAATCAAAGGGATTGGGTATGCATTTCTGACAGTTATTTTATTCAAACCTCGGTAATCAATGCAAGGCCTTAACGTGCCATCCTTCTTATTCACAAAAAAAAACCCGGCCCCGGCAGGCGAGGATGATCTCCTAATGAATCCCTTGTCTAGATTCTCACGGATATACTCCTCTAAGACTAAGTTCTCCTTAGTGGATAAAGGATATACATTGCCCCTCGGAGGCATAGTACCAGGTAGGAGATTAATCTTGCAATCAAAGGGCCTGTGTGGAGGTAAAGTATCAGCATTCTTCTTGTCAAAGACTGCCTTTAGATCTATATACCGAGACGGTATTTGTAAGTCTGTAGACTGGGTGGAGTTAACCGGTGTATTACCTACGCAAAGTGGTGAGACTTTCTGTAAACACCTGTCCTGGCAACCCTGACCCCATGAAGTTTTCTCCCCTAGCTCCCAATCAATAATAGGGTTATGTTTCTTTAACCATGGATACCCCAGAACTATAGGAACAGAAGGGGAAGAGATAAGCATAAGGGATATACCCTCCTCGTGTAAGATACCAACAGTCAAAATAACAGGTATAGTCTCATGAGAAATCACAGGTTCAGATAATGGTCTACCATCTATGGCCTCAACGGCCAAGGGGGTGTCTCTTAGCTGAGATGGGATAGAGTGTTTAGAAACAAAAACTTGGTCAATAAAGCTCTCAGCAGCTCCGGAGTCTATCAATGCCATAGTCTTTATTACTCCCTTCTCCCATGCTAAAGAAACAGGTAGCAGAAGCCTGTGATCTTTATAGTTGTGTATAGAGCTTTGTGTATAGAGCTCTGTCTAAGGTGAGCATAATCATTACTATCTCACTATATTGTATACACTATCTGTACAATACCACCTATGAGGTTTTTTCTCTCTGCTTGTTCCATATCTTTGGGAGAACATCGTTTGGGAAGAAGGGGTGTGTTACTGCCTCAAGAGCAAAAAGGAGTTACTTACGGAGCCAATAGCTTATAGGCTCCAACCCATGTGAGTGGTTTCAACCAATTGCTACTATTATTCATTTTTTATTTTTGTAAACCATCTGCACTATATTCTCTTTTTTTGTTGTTTTACTTTGTATGTACATTTGGACACATTGTATCACTATGTTGGAGGGGTGAGTATATTTATATCTATATTCATTATAGTGCTCCACTCGCTGGTATATTGTTTATACCTTTCTTTTTCTTGTATTTTGCACTTTATTGTGGATTAAGGTATTCCACTTTTTGTGTTGAGCTGCTTTTATTCAAGCACTTTAGTATATCACTCACTATCTCAGTAAGGGATAGTTATTGCTTTCTCTGTGAGTCTCACACACACACACACACACAGGTATGCAGACACACAGGCAGGCAGTCACATACACACATGCAGGCAGACAGTCACACAAAGGCAGACGGGCAGACAATCACACACACACACACAGGCAGTCAGACAGTCACACACAAAGGCAGGTAGTCACAAAGACAGTCACACATACAGGCCGGCAGGCAGGCAGGCAGTCACACACACACACACACACACAGGCATGCAGACACACAGGCAGACAGTCACACAGACAGTCTCACACACACACATGCAGGCAGGCAGTTTGTGTTTGTGACTAAGTGGCTACTAAGAAAAACTGGACATACTCCACTTGCAATACCTTTGGTTGTCTACTTTTGCAAATGGTATACCATCATGGGGGTAATTCTCATTCCTGGGCTACCACATGGTCTCAAAGGTAACACTACTAATCTGGCAAATTTCAATTTGAAAAAACTGAAAAATGGAAGGTGCTATATTTGACACTGTAACTTTCCAAAACACCGTAAAAACTGTTAATGGTGGCTACTGTTGTACTCATGAGACTTTGCTGAATCCAAAGATGTGGTTATTTTGCAGTTAAAGCTAACAGTATTATGACATTTACAGCTAAAATATCTACAATCTTTTTTAAAATCTTAATTTCTCACAGTTTATTTTATTTTATTCAGAATAAATTATGTTTCAAATATGAATAGTTCATGGGAAATTAAAGCCCAGCTTCTCCTGAACAAAATTATATATAATAAGTGTGAGTGCACTTCATATGAAAGAGGTGAATTACGGTTGAACAGATTTATAGCACATTTCCAGTTTTTGTTTACATTTTGTTTTGATCAGAACGTGTACTATTGACTCCGTTCTGAAGGGGTTAACAGATGTTTTGTTGGCATTTTTTTTATATTGTGCTATTGGTGCTTTTCTCTGGTTAAATAGTACTGGTAATGGTTGAAATGGGAGATTTGTGTTGACTATCTCTGTTATCTTAGAATTAACTATATCAAGTATGGGGCTATCCCTGTGCAATCAAATCAAACATGTAGAGCTCTTCCCACTTCTTAGCACATCTTCAGAAGATATCGGTGACCCCATTACAGATGTGGTGCAGTTAGTATATCAGGTGTTGTGAACCAACATGTCATCAATTTATAGTTTAGTTCCTGAATCTTTGAGCAAATCGAGCATTGGTGTGAGAGTACAAAGATATTTTCACACTTTTTTATCAAGAACCACCTCTAGTTCAGTCTCCCAATTAGAAACAAACCTTGGGGGCATTTGCGGTATTGTCAGGGTACCTGTTGTCTCTACCTCTGTGGAGGTGAGACACTTGGACGTTCTTCCTCGCAAAAGGGTTGAATCACTCGTTCCTCGCGGTTCCCTCGGTCGTTTACACGCCGGCCGCGAGGGATCCACTTCCTTTTATGACGCGGCGTTCAGTAGCCGACGTCATGACGACAACCCAACCCGATCTGTCAATCAAGTCCCAAGCACGAATGAGGATTCGTCGGGGGCGTGATTACCTGTTTGGAACCAGGGTATATAATAGGGCTTTCTACATTTGTTCATTGCCCTGTCGTGGTTCTAGCTTGTCTAGTCACTCAGTGCTCTTGTATTCTGTTAGTTTCTTTGGTTTTGACCCGGCTTGTCTGTTCTACCTCGTTTACCTCTATTACCCTTTGACTCGGCTTGTCTCTCGCTTACCTGCTCTCTCGTTCCCTCGACCTCGGCTTGTCTCTAGACCATTCTTTACTTACTACTTACGTTAGTCCGGCCATTCTAAGGTCCGGTATACGTACCCTGTACCTGTTTGTACTCTGCGTGTTGGATCCCTGTCCCGATCCTGACATTACGACAGGGCCAATGGATCCTGCAGGTACAAACACTCAGGTTGGTCCTTCCGATTCTAGATTTGATGCCATGGATCACAGAATGGACCAGATGGCTCTAGCGCTGCAAGCTTTATTATCTCGATCTAGTAATCCACCAGAAGAGATGCGAGCCACGTCCATCTCCTCTGTAAGTTCAGGTCTAGAAGTAGCCACTGTAGGTGCTTCTTCCCGTATTACACCTCCTGTACGTTATGGTGGTTCTCCGGAGAAGTGCCATGGTTTCTTAAACCAAATTGGTATTCATTTTGAATTACAACCTCGCTCTTACCCTACAGATAGGGCAAAGGTTGGATTCATTATCACACTCCTCATTGATAAGGCTCTGAGATGGGCCAATCCTCTGTGGGAGAATGATAACCCGTTAGTCTATAATTATAATGCCTTTGTCGCTGTTTTTAGAAGAACTTTTGACCCTCCAGGTAGAAAGGTCAATGCAGCTAGATTACTATTGCGCCTTAGACAAGATAACCAAACCCTTGTGGATTATGCACTAGAGTTCAGGTCTTTGGCGGCAGAAGTTAAGTGGAATAAACAGGCCTATATAGACGTATTTGTAAACAGATTATCTGATGTAATTCTAGACGAGGTGGCTACTAGAGAGCTTCCTGAAAATTTGGAGGATTTAATTTCTTTTATTTCTCGTATTGACGAATGTTTAAGAGAGAGACAGAACACTCGAGATAATATTCGTAGACCTTCCTTTAAACTAGCTCCTTTATTTCAAAGTCCTCAAACCACTATCCCAGTTTTTTCTGAACCTATGCAGATAGGCAATACTTGCCTCTCAGAAGAAGAGAGACAGTACAGGAGAAAGGAGGGGTTGTGTATGTATTGTGGAGTAAGAGGGCACCTTCACCTAAATTGTCCTAATCGTCCGGGAAACGCTCGCACCTAAGTTTCTCTAGAGGACAGGCCTTGGGTGTTTCTTGAATTCCTGGCTCTGAGATTTGTTGGATATATGCTAATTTATTGGGATAGCATTCCCCACATAGTGTTCCTGGAGGCTAGAAATGACTATATGGACTAATATAAAAAAATAACGATTTACTGTAGAAATAAAAAATAATAATAAAAACAATACTAGACTTCTCAAAAGCATATAAGCAAAATGAAAGAAAGTCCAAGTATAAAAGTCCAAACTCCAGCTAAACGCGTTTCACTCTTGTATGAGCTTCTCTCTGCTTGTTCCATATCTTCGGGAGAACATCGTTTGGGATAAAGGGGTGTGTTGCTGCCTCAAGAGCAAAAATGAGTTACTTACGGAGCCAATAGCTTATAGGCTCCAACCCACGTGAGTGGTTTCAACCAATTGCTACTATTATTCATTTTTTATTTTTGTAAACCATCTGCACTATATTCTCTTTTTTTGTTGTTTTACTTTGTATGTACATTTGGACACATTGTATCACTATGTTGGAGGGGTGAGTATACCCCCTCATTATTTATATCTATATTCATTATAGCGCTCCACTCGCTGGTATATTGTTTATACCTTTCTTTTTCGTGTGTGTGAGACTGTCTGTCTGTGTGACTGCCTGCCTGTATGTGTGACTGTCTGTGTGACTACCTGCCTTTGTGTGTGACTGTCTATCTGACTGCCTGTGTGTGTGTGCCTGCCTGCCTGCCTGTGTGTGAGACTGTCTGCCCGCTTGCCTGCCTGTGTGTGACTGTCTTGACTGCGTGTGTGTGACTGTGTGACTGTTTTTCTGTTTGTGTAACTGCCTGCCTGCCTGTGTGTGTGTGTGTCTGACCGCCTGCCTGAATGGGTGTGTGTGTGTGTGTGACTGCCTCCCTGCATGTGTGACTGTCTGCTGTGTGTAACTGTTTGTGATTGTGTGCCTGTAACTGTGTGTGACTGTTTTCCTTTAACTGTATGTTTGGCTCTGTGACTGTCTGCCTGTAACTGAGCATGTGTGACTGTCTGTCTGTAACTGTGTGTGTGTGTGTGTGACTGTCTGTCTGTAACTGAGTGTGTCTGACTGTCTGCCTGTAACTGAGCATGTCTGACTGTCTGTTTGTAACTGTTTGTGTGACTGTCTGCCTGTGCCTGTGTGTGTGACTGTATACAGGCAACATGGTGGGGAGAGGGTGCGGGGGGTGGGTGCCGTGAAATCTTGTCACACAGGGCGCCTAATGGCCTAAGGCCGGCCCTGGTTACATATATATA
The DNA here is from genome assembly GCF_036172605.1 of Pelobates fuscus. Lineage (NCBI taxonomy): Eukaryota > Metazoa > Chordata > Amphibia > Anura > Pelobatidae > Pelobates > Pelobates fuscus. Next base: position 56,575,605 of record NC_086317.1, on the reverse strand, counting down.
AGATGCATATATATTATATATATAATATATATATATATATATATATATATATATATAAATACTTTTAATTAATTTTAAACATGTTTATTTTTATTTTTTTACACTACCCACCAGCAGGGGGACTGTCTGACATTTTAAACAGTCCCTCTGCTGGCAGATCCACAGCTAGCTATAGGGGGCCATGTGATCGCTCTTTGAGAGCGATCACATGGCCCCCGAGGGCCTGATTTGCCATGGGAGGACTGCCTGGCTGTCAGGCAGTCCTCCCTAAGAGGATCGCGGTGGAGGTAAGTACCTCCGAGCTCCTGGGGCTAAAAGCCGTTATGGCGTTTTATGCCGCCACAATGGCTTTAAAACCCATTTAATGCGGGACGGCATAGAACGCCGTAACGGTGTTAAGGGGTTAAACTCTTATACACGAATGATGTGGAGGATGCATGATACTGACAACTGTTCAGAAGTGAGTCAGGAAGGTGGTAGAGGTATAGTACATGGAGTCTGTGGCTGGGGTGCTGAATGAGACCGCAGACAGTTGTAAGCAGACTTGGGCACCATGGGTCAACTACTTTGCAAGGCAAACCTAGGGAATCTAACTAGGCCACAAAAGTCAGAGGATATCGAAGAAGGATGTGAGAAATGGGGAGAAGTCATGGGAGAGTAGCTGGGTTTCTCCCCACCCTTTTTTATCTCTTCCTTACCCCACCTAAACTCTCCTTCTTTCTCTTTCATTCCTAGTAGAGTCGGTATACAAAAGGGACATTGACTTCACACACAGAAATGTTAAGGGAGAACAAATTGCCAAATTAGGCCTAGTGCTTATGTCTTTTAGGGTACACTTCCTTTGCTCATTAATAGTTAGCCTTTTGTATGAGCACTTTGGAATTAAGAAGTAGAGATGCTTTTGAATGCCTAATTGTTAACATTAAATATTGATTAACCAAAATACACTAAAATAGTGGTAAGCTCAAAACATCAAAACCTCGGTCAACTCTGAAGACCATGATACTAAATTGAATAGCAAACAACAAAAGATGATTGTTTTGTTGTTTGCTATTAAAACTGTATTGCTTGATAATGATGGCCTGTACAATATACGCACTTGTTATTCCTTTTATTTCTGCAACCTTGTGATATTTGCTGAAAAAACATACAAAAAGGCAGATATTGTTTACAGTCTGCAGCTTAAATTATTAAAACAAAAGCAGTGACAAACACGTAATCACAATTAGAATGCTTTAAAAATTCATAGTTTCCGTGCACTTATTCACATACCTCTAACAATCACTACCGTAGCTGTGGTTCATAATTAATAGACAGTCATCAATGTAGAGTGTATGATGACATGTAGCAAACTTAAAACATCAGTAAATAGGCTTATTAAATAAACCAATATAAGTAAATGCAATAATCGCAAGAGTATAATGGTTAACTTACTTTGCCTTCTATGTAGATCATGTGTTTGGGAAATAATAGGCTTAAGGCTAAGCAATTGATACAAATATGTTCTAACATAGCTATTTACATTGTTACAAACAAAAAGAGAACATTTACCTCGTGTCATTTAATACAGCAAAATCAAACCGAAAAAAAAATATTGAAAGTATTTTAAATAAAAAAACAGTTAAGTGATTTATAATTACTAAAATTTGCATTTCAAGCTATTTATTTATTTCCAATTGAGTTCATTGATGCATGCACGCAAAAGACAGTGGGGTTTTATTGTACAAAAAAAGAAAACAACAAAATGAGTGTTGGTAATATTATGGTATAATGTCATAGCATGTTGAACTGTGAAGCCACTTTAACGTTATAATATTTAAGTGCAACTCTAAGTACAATAACAACTATGCATTATTGTTTACACATTTTTTTCCATGATGGCCGCTGCCGCCAATAAATCACTACCTCCTTTTTATCATTTATATCTGTTCAAAATAACTTTACTAATAAAAATAAGGTACATACACAGCAGGGAGCCTGCAATAATTCAACATTGACTGAACTTTCCTCATCTCTGTATTCATCACATGCACTTTACTCATACCTATCCACCCTTTCTCCACAAACACCTCCTAAATCCTCTATGTAACGGATCGCCTGGCACCCCGACTGGGTACCTCCGTTGAAAGATGCTCCTAGCGCTTCCAGAGGACTCCAAGCACTCCACCAGACACCATAAGCACCGCAGGCTGCAGCTATCTCCCTTCAGAACGAAGCAGGAACAAGCTCTTACAAGAGCTCAGTGATTATAGCAAGGGAATATGCCTAGCATAGCAATCCCTTGTAGCAGATTCCCCCAATAAGACACAGGACTCAAGTTGAGGGTAAAACAGGAACACTGGACTGGCTCATCCAGCCTGGCTTTTATTTCCAACTCACACATACAGGCCACACCCAGGGGGAGGCATAAAATAACCAATGACATAGATGTTACCTCCCACACATCCCCTCCCCTTAGTGTGACACATAATCCCATTATGCATACAGTGTAAAATATACTTTTACACAACTTTCATAACTTTAAAACCATACATCACATTCACATAAAAATACATATCCACAATCAATCCATTCAGGGGAACAACATATTAAAAAATGGCATGAATCCGACCAGGGGTTCAAAAGATACTAAAAGTATATTTTGTTCCTTTCTGGCTGGCAGAAAAACATCCCCACAATGCACCCTGGTTTCCTCCCTTCTGCCCTGGAGTTAATTGGAGAAGTAATCCAATTACCCAGGACTAAAGCCAGACTCCATTAACCACATGGTTGCAAAACAACATAAAACACTTTAAAATACATAAAGTCACATTTACACATAGCACACAGACATTTCACTTATCCCCAGATAGCTGGGATCTGCACGCACAAAACTACAGAATAGCGCGCATATCCTACTCACACAGTACAATTGCCATGGAGCTAAAGTCTTTCCCATAGTCTTTCATTATATGAATAGGCTCCATGGTATGGCTATCTGGGGTATCACATTCCCATAAAGTCTGGTCCATAGTCCAAAGGCAAGAGGCGGGCAATCAGCCCCCTCCAAGGACACGTGGCGAGGTCGGTTTCGCCACACTCTAAATACAAGCTCTCACCCCAAACATTTGAATCTTACTCCTACCTTCTCTTCCTTTCCATCCTACTGCTCCTGGCAGCTTGTGATGTCTCTCCAAACCCTGGTCCCTCCTCTACTAACAAACAGTGTACTAACACCAGAAACAACAACAATCTTATATCCATTTCATGTAACTCTCACTATAATTCTTCCTTTAAAGCTGCCCTCTTGAATGCACGCTTTGTGTGCAGCACCATTAAATCAACTTCCATCCATGTACTATTTATCTCACAATCCTTAAACCTACTTGCACTAACAAAAAACATGTCTCTCTCCCTCTGATACTGCTAGCCCTGCCTCACTATCCTTTGGTGGTCTTCACTTTACCCACAACCCAAGACAGGCTGACAGTAAAGGTGGCGGTGTAGTATTTCTGCTTTCATCCCACTGCTCCTTTAAACCTTTGCCCCCCTCACCCCCTTCTCTATCTTTCTCCACCTTTGACATTCACTTGATAAATCTGTTCAAACCCATCTCTGCTAACATAGCTGTTATCTATCACCTCCCAGGTTCTCATCGTCTGTTCCTTGAACATTTTTATGCTTGGCTTCCCTACTTCCTTTCAAGTAATATCCCTTCCCTAATTCTTGAGGATTTCAACATTCCTATAACCCACCCTTGACCTCAGTAGCTTCCAAACTCCTCTCTATTACCTTTTCCCTTGGCTTATCACAGTGGGTTAATACCCCCAAACATGTAGCTGGCAATACCCTCAATCTTATATTTTCTAATGGACTATCTCTAAGCTCCACAACATTCCATTTCCTCTCTCAGATCACAACCTCTTATCATTTGTTCTTGAGAGAACCCTCACTCAACAGCCTCACCTTAACCCCCCTCAACTCAGAAGGAACCTGAATTCTCTTGACCTCCAGCAACTCTAAGCTGATCTCCATTCCAAACTCTCATCCATCGATACCTTAACCTGTCTGTTTCTGGCTATCTCCTCATATAATGCTACCCTCACCTCTGCCCTGGATGCTGCAGCCCGCTCCAAACATGCACCTCAAAGAAGAAGCGCCTCCAACCTTGGCACACTAAGTCAACCCGCTTACTGCAGAGATGGTCCCGTTCAGCTGAACGCTGCTGGATGGAGTCCCGCACCTTGTCAGACTTCCTCCATTAAAAATTCAAATTGTGTTCACACAGCACAGCCCTCACCCTTGCTAAACAATCCTTCTTTTCCTCTCTAATTCGTTCATGCTCACGCAATCACAAGTATTTCTTTAATACCTTTAACTCTCTCCTTCGCCCACCTTAAGCCACCCCCAAACTAACCTTTCATCTGATAGCCTTGCATGCTACTTTATCGACAAGATTGAACAGCTAAGGAAAGAATTCTCACCCTTTGCTCCTCCCTCCCGCAACCACACCTGGACCATACCTTCCCTAACCTACAGGCCTTCTCCCCAACTACAGAACAGGAGGTGGCTGTGCTTCTCCTCTCATTACCTTATCAGACCTCTCTCCCCTTGTCTTGTACCATCCTTAGCACACATCCCACACTGCTCTCTTTCATCTGGTGTTGTCCTTGCTCCCCTTAAGCATCCTAAAAAAGCCATCCCATGACCTGTGTTCCCCTTCCAACTATTGTTCAATATCCCTGCTTCTTTTTTCCTCAAAGCTTCTAGAAAGACTTGTCTTTACTCTTGTGACTCACTTCCTAAATTCCAACTCCCTCCTCGATAGTTTTTAATCTGGCTTTCGCCCCCTCCTCTCTACTGAGACGGCTCTTATTTAAGTTACAAATTACCTAATCACAGCTAAGTCCAAAGGCCACTACTCCATAGATGGAGTGAGATCATTGTGATCACTCTGGGGTCAGGTTTCTCTGCTGCTGCACAATTATGCCCTGCTTCTGTAGTGGACGGTCTGAAACTGAGAAGGTGGTTAAGAAGGGGAGAGGAAAGCTGAGAAATCTCCCCTAGTGGAGAGGTGTGCCCAATCACGCAATCCAACCAAGTTTATAAATGTTTATGACATACATTTCAATGTTTTTCTTGCTTTATTTTGGTTTGTATGTTTGCTTGTGTAATATTCAAGAAAATAAAGTTCATCGGGACACAATTGCAGAATTTAAATGACTATGTACTGTCACTATAAGAAAAAAGAGAAACAAAATTATGCTTACTTAATTAGGTCTTGTGAGTCCAGAACAAGATTCCAACATCAATTCAATAAGTAATGTTAAATACAGAGAAAATTATACAGTTCCTTTTTCGGAATAATTTACACAATGTTTCATTATGGAATTAATACAGAGTTGCAATTTGAAAGGCAAGCAGATTAATGCTGGAGTTGTGCAAGTTGAATTCAGGATACAAATTAAATGCTGCTTGCTATGGGAGCACAATTAACTGGCTTAATTAATGGCTGATATTATCCTTTGATAGTAGGCAACTAAAGTGTTAAGACAATGTAGCAATTTACTTGCAGTTAAATAATCAAACAACTTAGCTTGTTAGAGAAGGTAGTAGAAAAGTCAGAATTTGTTCCGTGTCCATGGAGTATAGTTCAGCAAAGTTGGTTTGGAAGATCAGAGGTTGGGTACACAAGTAGATATCACAGGGAGCTTAGATGGCACTTTGCAACAAATTGACTGAGCAATTTTGGAGTAGCCACGACTTCCCTTTAACGTGGCAGTGTTTGAAGTCAGAGGCATGGACGGGGTCTGATCGGCGAAACATCGAATTGCCTTTGAGGGAGTTCGCTGATTGGTAATCATGACAACTTGTTGGTTTAAAAAAATAATTATGAGATAATACATGTCCCTCTAAATTACTAGGTGATATTAGGTGGAACAACAACAAATATAATGGTGGGACCAATTATCTGCTGCCCATATTGCCCGATATTACATGACCAGAAATATCCATACTCTTGGTCACGAGGACTAATGCAAACTTCCAATCCCCTTCCCTATTCTGTCACCTGATGTACAACTCTACAAAGCTACCCAGAAGCATAACTCCCACTAATCTTTAGCTGTCAGGGTACCGTGAGCAACGGTCTGAGGCGGCTGTGCGCCGCTCGCGGCAGCCTCCCTCCTACCTGCTCCGCAATCGGTCACTTCACATCACCCGTGGCTCCTTCACACTCTCCCTTGCCACGAGCAGCAGTTTCCAACAACTGCATGTCGGGAAGTCGGACACTGCATGCCTGCATGACTCGGCGCGCAAATATGATGTCATAGGTCAAAGTGGAAGGCCCAAATACCTTCCACATGTCATAATTAATTTCAATCGAAAGTTAGCCAATCAGAAGCCCCCTAAGCATATTTAAACCTACCTCTTCCGTGTCTTGTTGCCCTGTTGTGGTCTTTTGATAGCCCAATAGAGCGTATACTCTGTCCGTTTGTCTGATTTTCTGGCTTGTCTTACCGTTAATCCTGTTTTCTCTAAGCCCTGATCTCAGCTTGGCTTATCGATTATTCTGTCTCTCTGGTTCCCTCTGACTTTGGCTTGTATCCTGACTTCTCTCTGTGTACAGCCCGGCCACTCTAAGGACCGGTACTGCACTTCCTGTGTCTGTGTTCTGTCAGCATGTCTGGTTCCGGAGTTTGTGACATGAGCAGACTAAGACATGTGTGTCTTGGTTCTGCATAAAATTAAAGAAACTGTAACCCCATCCCTAACTCCAGCTATCATTCTAACTCTAAAAATACAAAGTATTAAGGAAACAATAGGAAATGCGATGAGGAAAATGTGGAAGCTTTATGGGTAAATATCTGCTTGGGGGAAAAGAAGGGAAAACAAAGCAAATCTGGGTAACACGTTATTTAGGTATTAGGTATTTAAACTTGTTAAATGATACCTTCATGTCACAACTTGTACAAGCACCAACTAGAATGGACGCTTGTCTGGACCTGGTTTTAACAAACAACGTTGATCTTTTGACCAATATTCAAGTAGGTGAGCACTTGGGAAATAGTGATCACAATATAGTGTCCTTTGAAATAAACTCAAGAAAAAAAAACCACATGGGGTATACTAAAACATATCATTTTAAAAAGGTCAATTTCAATAAGTTAAGGGAAGCCTTATAATATATTGACTGGCATAGACTCTTTAGTGAAAAGAAAACTGAGGATAAATGGATCAACAAATATTAGAAAGGTACATTTCTCAGTATGTACCACTGGGAAATATATATATAAAAGAAACAAATTAAAACCAATGAGGCTTAGTAGAGAAGTAAAACAAGAGATTAAAAATAATAAAAGGGCATTTAAAGCATTTAAATTGGACAAATCAGATGCATCTTATAAAAGATATAAGGAAGCAATTAATGCGTGCAAAAAGGCAATTAGACTTGCTAAACTTCAAAATGAAAAAATTATAGCTAAAGTGAACAAAACCAACCCCAAAGCATTTTTTAAGTACATAAATTCAAAAAAAAAAAAATCAAACATGAAAGTGTAGGTACACTAAAAACTGAAACGGGGGTGTTAGTTAATGAAGACCAGGAAAAGGCAGGAATTTTAAATAACTATTTCTCCTCCGTATATATTAAGGAAAAACCCATGGCAATAGATGTGCAAATGATTGCTACTAAAAACTTGCAGAATAATTGTAATTGGTTAACTCAAGACAAGGTGCTGCAGCAACTAAAGAAAGTTAATATAAACAAAGCTCCAGGGCCTGACAGTATCCATCCACGTGTACTTAAGGAACTAAGTGTAGAAATAAGTGAACCTCTGTTTTTAATCTTTCAAGATTCTTTTCTTTCAGGAAGTGTTCCTGAGGATTTGAGGAAGGCAGATGTGGTTCCTATATTCAAAAAAGGTTCAAAATCCTTGCCTGGAAATTATAGACCTGTGAGCTTAACTTCTGTGGCTGGTAAAATATTTGAAAGGTTATTAAGGGATAATATTCAAGAATTCCTTGAGAAAAACATGGTTATCAGCAACAATCAGCACAGTTTTATGAAGCACAGGTCATGTCAAACTAACTTGATTGCGTTCTACGAAGAAGTAAGTAGAAGTATAGCTCAGGGTGTTGCAGTGGATGTGATCTATTTGGATTTTGCCAAGGCATTTGATACAGTTCCACACAATAGATTAGTGTTCAAACTTAAGGAAATCGGTCTAGATGAAAATGCTTGCTCTTGGGTAGAACATTGGCTTAAAAATAGAGTACAAAGAGTTGTCATTAATGATAAATTTTCATTAATGGTAAATTTTCCAGCTGGACAGTGGTGGCAAGTGGTGTCCCTCAGGGGTCTGTTCTGGGACCTCTTCTATTTAACATGTTTATAAATGATCTTGAAGACAGCATTGAAAGTCATGTTTCAGTGTTTGCAGATGACACAAAACTTTGTGAAATAATACAATGTGAGCAAGATATTACTTTGCTGCAGAGGGATTTAGATAGAATGGGGGACTGGGCACTCAATTGGCAGATGAAATTTAATGTTGAAAAATGCAAAGTTATGCACTTCGGCATAAAGAATACACAAGCAACGTATACCCTTAATGGAAGCGAATTAGGGATAACAACACACGAAAAGGACTTGGGAATTGTTATAGACAACAAACTATGCAACAATGTGCAATGTCAATCAGCAGTGGCCAAGGCCAGTAAGGTATTGTCATGCATGAAAAAGGGCATTCATTCTCGGGACGAGAATATAATTTTGCCTCTTTATAAATCACTGGTAAGACCACATATTGAATATGCTGTGCACTTTTGGGCACCTGTTCTAATGAAGGATATTATGGCACTAGAAAAAGTGCAGAGGCAGGTTACAAAATTAATAAAAGGAATGGAACTGGAACAGCTGAACAAGAAAAGCATACAATCCGCGTACACTCCTGGCAGTCAGTTTACAATCCAATTCCCCCCAAGAACGAGACGACACTTCATTTTGAGGGTTAAACAGGAACTCTCTGGCTGCTAGCTTGCAGCCCTTTTTATTAGGTGCTCCCATGAAGGGGAGGGACACACACAGTAACGTACATTAACCAATCCCACAATAGTTACATCCCACACATAGCCCTCCCCTCTACCTGTAAACTAATTATCTGTACACACAGGAAAATACAATTATCATAGGTAGGGAAAATACAGTTTTTACACAACATTCATAACTCCCAAAATATACATCACATTCGCATAAAAATACATATTCACAATCAATCAATTCAGGGGAACAACATACTCAAAAATCATACGAATTGGACCAGGGGTTCAAAA